>NW_028270150.1:15822522-16124270 GCF_037043375.1 Chiloscyllium plagiosum
TACGTGGGTGAAGAGCGAAGGACAGCAGTATCAGGATAGCAACTCCCCAGAGCAGAATGGAAAGCAGCAGCTGATGCCAACCTCTTTTAAGGCTTTGCTAAAAAAAGCAATATTTTCTTCATCTCTCACACCTTGCTGCCTTCGTCCAAGTTTGACATTGCGCTTTATTAAAAATGACTAAACAGTAAAATACAAAATCCAGTTTTCAAATATGAGAAAAAAATATTGACATTCAAGTAGATTAGCAATTACACTAAATTACTAAAAATTGCTCTTGCAATTTCCTCATCCACAAAGCTGTTTATTTAATCTGTCACATACTGTGGCAGCAAAAACTAATATTGGTCAGGCTGAAGCACATTGTTACAATATTATATTTGGAAATTTAGTTCAACTTACATGTTGTATACTCCTCATTTTTCATTCACTCCTTGCTTAAGGTTTTACCTCTTCCTTAGGTCAATACCACATATCGCAGCAACTCACTGCCACCTTCTCCCAGATACAATGCCCTCATCATAGAATTTGACAGTTATTCAACTATGAGGCCACCACTGTGATCAGACGGCAATGACCTCATGGTATTATCTCTAGGCGCTAGACTGTTAATCTGGACAGCCCGGTCATGTTCTAAAGACACAGTTTTGAATCCTGCATTAGCAGATGGTGGGTCTTGAATTCAATTTAAAAAACTAGATTTAACAAATCGATTGTGGACCACAACCCATCAGGTAAACTGTTTTTTCAGGAAGGAAATCTGCTCTCCTTATCTGATCTGGCCTACATGCGACTTCAACATGACAGCAGGGCAACGAGGGATAGGCCACAGGTGCAGGCCTGGCCAGTGATGCCCACATCGTGTCAATGAATTTTTAAAAAAATCATTTCCATAGGAACCTAGCCCAGAAAGTGGTTGCCAGTCAGCCCCATTATGCTTGTGTCAACTCTTTGAAAGTGCTGCCCAATATGAAGCTCTTCCCTACTTCTTTTTTCCCTGATGCCCTGCAAAAGACTTCCTTCACTCAATTCCCTTTGGAATTTTAGCTTCCCCCATCTCCTTCAGGTAATGCATTCCAGATCAGAACTCAGTGTTATGCAAGTAAGAATTTGCATCCCCAATTCTTACCATGACCTGTATGTATGCTGATCACTGACCCAAGCACCAATACAACAGGTTCTCTTAATCTGTGCCATCAAAACCCCATGTTGAGAACATCTTTTAAACTTTCTCTTCTACAATCCCAAATTTTCTAGATAATTAATCATTCTCATATTGCTGTATATGGGAGCTTGCTGAGCATAAACTGGTTGCCTTAATTTATGCATTGCAGTAGTGGCTACAAATGAAAATGTACTGAAGGTGGTGAAGTATTTTGGGATATCCCAATTCCTGACAGGCGCAATTTAACAAAACAAAACTTCCTTCCTTTGTCTAATGTCCCATTTTTACTTCTCATCATTAGACAGTCAAAAGTCAACATTCCGAGTGCATTCTCCCCCACTCTCAGCCAGGTTTTGTTCCATTAAGCTTTCACCGTTCACTGTCAGGCCGTTATTCACAGCTATTTGTTTCTCAGTGATTATTTCTGTGTGCTTAATCTTCTTGTCATTGCACTTTGTAAATTGGCACAAGATCAGAATCAGTGGTTTGTATTGCTGCCTCATAGCGCCAGGAACCCAGGTTTGATTCCAGCCTCAGGCGACTGTCTGTGTGGAGTTTGCACATTGCCCCCGTGTCTGCATGGGTTTCCTCTGGGTGCTCTGGTTTCCTCCCACAGTCTAAAGGTGTGAAGGTTAGGTGAATTGACCATGCTAAATTGCCCCATAGTGTTCAGTGATGTGTAGGTCAGGTGCATTGATCAGGGGTAAATATAGAGTAATGAGTTGAGTGGGAGACTCTTCGGGGGGTCAGTGTGGATTTGGTGGGCCAAAGGGCGTGTTTCCAGACCGTATGGTTTCTGTGTCCTGGAATTTGAAACTTAGGAAATGTACTGGTGGAAGATTGGCATAGTGAAAAGTTCACCTGGTCACACAGTGAACAGCAGACTCCCATCCCTCATAAGGCACTGCATTTCTGACAGTGTAAAGCTCTGAAAACTGACAAGAAGTGAGTTGTAAAATTACAACGGCATACCAGAAGTCCGCACTCACCTCTCCCATTCACTCCAAACAATAAGGACTATGGACACTGCAAAGGCTCTGACAACATTCCATCAATAATACTGAAGACTTGTGCTCCAGAATTTGCCACACTCGTAGCCAAGCTGTTACAATGCAGTTACAACACTGGATCAATCCGACGATATGGAAAATTGTCCAGGTACATCCTGTACATGAAAAGCAGAACAAGTCCATCCCAGCCCATTACCGATTCATCATCCTACTCTTGATCATAAGCGATGGAAGGTGTCATCAACAGTGCTATCATCAGCACCTTTTCAGCGATAACCTGCTCAGTGACGCCCAGTTTGTGTTCTCCCAGGACCACTCAGCTCTTGACCTCATGACAGCCTTAGTTCAGACATGGACAAAAAAGCTGAATTCCAGAGGTTGAAGTGAGAGTGACAGCCCTTGACATCAAGATTGCATTTGATGGAGTGTGCCATCAAGGATCCGAACAGAACTGGAATCAATGGGAATCAAGCAGGAATATGATTCCACTGTTTGGAGTCATACCTGGCATGCAGGAAGAGGGTTGTAGTTGTAGGTTAGTCTTCTCAGCTCCAGGACATCACTGTAGGAGTTCAACAAGGTAGTGTTCTGGGCTTTATCAATGACATATCCTCCATTATAAGGTAAGTGGATATGCTCGTCAACAATTGCACAATGTTCAGCATCATTCCTGACTCCTCAGATACTGAGGCAGTCCATGTTCAAATGTAACAAGATTTGGACAATATCTAAGCTTGGGCTGACAAGTGACAAGTAACAAGTAACATTCATCCACACAAATTCCTGGCTGTGAGGTACGAAGGTAAACTGGCCAAGAATATTAAGGAGGATAGTAAAAGCTTTTTTAGGTATGTGCAAGGCAAAAAAATGGTTAGGACAAAAATTGGGCCCTTGAAGACAGAAACAGGGGAATGTATTACTCAGAACAAAGAAATGGCAGAGGAATTAAATGGGTACTTCAGATCTGTGTTCACTTGGGAAGACACAAGCAATCTCCCTGAGGTAACAGTGGCTGAAGGACCTGAACTTAAGGGAATGTATATTTGCCAGGATTTGGTGTTGGAGAGACTGTTAGGTCTGAAGGTTGATAAGTCTCCGGGGCCTGATGGTCTGCATCCCAGGGTACTGAAGGAGGTGGCTCGGGAAATCGTGGATGCGTTGGTGATTATTTTCCAGAGTTCAATAGATTCGGGGTCGGTTCCTGAGGATTGGAGAGTGGCTAATGTTATACCACTTTTTAAGAAAGGTGGGCGAGAGAAAGCAGGAAATTATAGACCAGTTAGTCTGACCTCAGTGGTGGGAAAGATGCTGGAGTCTATTATAAAGGATGAAATTACTGCACATCTGGATAGTAGTAACAGGATAGGAAAGAGTCAGCATGGATTAATGAAGGGGAAATCATGCTTGACTAATCTTTTTGAATTTTTTGAGTAGATGTAGTGTAGTTGGACTTTCAGAAAACTTTTGATAAAGTCCCACACAGGAGGTTAGTGAGTAAAATTAGGGTGCATGGTATTGGGGGCAAAGTACTAGATTGGATTGAAAATTGGTTGGCTAATAGGAAACAAAGGGTAGTGATAAACGGCTCCATTTCGGAATGGCAGGCAGTGACCAGTGGGGTACCGCAGGGATCCGTGCTGGGACCACAGCTTTTTACAATATATGTTAATGATATAGAAGATGGTATCAGCAATAACATTAGCAAATTTGCTGATGATACAAAGCTGGGTGGCAGGGTGAAAAGTGATGAGGATGTTAGGAGATTACAGGGTGACCTGGACAAGTTAGGTGAGTGGGCAGATGCATGGCAGATGCAGTTTAATGTGGATAAATGTATGGTTATCCACTTTGGTAGCAAGAACAGGAAGGCAGACTCTTACCTCAATGGAATCAATTTATATAAAGGGGCAGTACAGAGAGATCTGGGTGTTCTTGTACACCAGTCAATGAAGGCAAGCATGCAGGTACAGCAGGTAGTGAAGAAGGCTAATAGCATGCTGGCCTTCATAACAAGAGGAATTGAGTATAGAAGCAAAGAGGTTCTTCTGCAGCTGTACAGGGCCCTGGTGAGACCACACCTGGAGTACTGTGTGCAGTTCTGGTCTCCAAATTTGAGAAAAGACATTCTGGCTATTGAGGGAGTGCAGCGTAGATTCACGAGGTCAATTCCTGGAATGGCAGGATTACCTTACACTGAAAGACTGAAGTGACTGGGCTTGTATATACCCTTGAGTTTCGAAAATTGAGAGGGGATCTGATTGAGACGTATAAGATTATGAAAGGATTGGATACTCTGGCAGTAGGAAACATATTTCCACTGATGGGTGAGTGCCAAACCAGAGGACACAGCTTAAAAATACGGGGTAGACCATTTAGGACAGAGGTCAGGAGAAACTTCTTCACCCAGAGAGTGGTGGCTGTGTGGAATGCTCTGCCCCAGAGGGCAGTGGAGGCCCACTCCCTGGATTCATTTAAGAAGGAGTTGGATAGAGCTCTCAAAGATAGTGGAATCAAGGGTTATGGAGATAAGGCAGGAATAGGATACTGATTAGGAATGATCAGCCATGATTATATTGAATGGTGGCGCAGGCTCGAAGGACTGAATGGCCTACTCCTGCACCTATTGTCTATTGTCTATTGTGTATTGTCTATTGCTATGATCTTCACCAATAAGAGACAATGCAATCTTGACATTCAATGGTGTTACCATCACTGAATCACCCACTATCAACATCTTGGGCATTACCATTGACCAAAATCTCAACTCAAATGGCCACATAAATGCACTGACCACAAGAGGAGTTCAGAAGCTAGGAATATTGTGGCAAGCAACTCAACTCCTGACTCACCAAAGCCTGATCACCATTTACAAGACACTAGTCAGGAGTGTGAGGGAACACTTCTCACTTGCACAAATATCACACTTCAACTAAAATGCTGTACCAATTCAAATTAAGGAGCCAGTTGCAAGGTTTCCTTGAGTGAAAAAAACTAATTAGTTTAGATTAGGTTCCCTACAGTGTGGAAACAGGCCCTTCGGCCCAACAAGTCCACATTGACCCTCCGAAGATTAATCCACCCAGATCCATTTCCCTCTGACTAATGCACCTAACACTATGGGCAATTTATCATGGTCAATTCACTTAACCTGCACATCTTTGGACTGTGGGAGGAAACCAGAGCACCCGGAGAAAACCCACACAGACACGGGGAGAATGAGCAAACTCCACACAGTCAGTCACTCAAGGCTGGAATTGAACCTGGGACCACAGTGCTATGAAGCAGCAGTGCTAACCACTGAGCCACTTTTCCACCCTTTATTACTTTCTAATACCAAGAAAAATAATAAAATGTGACATCCAACACACACGCACAAAAGCATAGCTTTGAAGTTCAAAGATGGGGCGAATGTTTCGTTTAGAGTGAAAACTCAAGAATAGACAGTTTTAAAATGCTCTTAGAGTTCTTGAGGTGTTCAGGTTAGCCTGAGATCATGATAATTTAATTCATGTCTTGTATCCTCGATAGTAATGCAGTTTATAGATAGCTTTGCCTTCTTGTTGAAATGATGCTTCCCTGATTTGTTTTTCACTGGTATTGTCTTCTAAGAGGCTGGGAGGAAAGCAGAGAGAAAAGCAGAGTAAGCCTTTCAGATTCTACTGTTATACATCCACCATTCTTTCTCACTAATCTGCCAAAAAAGCTGTTGACTGAGATATAGTCCCTTTGTGTATTTCCATGTCTAGCTTCATTTTTATTTGAAGCTTTCATTGTAATTTACGCCACCTCCAAACACGTGCAAATACAGGAGAGAAAAAAAAAATCACATCTCAATGGCTACTTAGCCAGACATTAATTTCAACTGTGGCTAATTCTTTTTTATTGCTGGTGTCAGGGTTTTGGCTCAATCGGCTCAAGTGAGCTTAGTGGCCATCTTAAGTGAACGCTTTTCCTTCAAAACCATTACAGACCACAAGAGATTCAATGTATTAAAGTCAGTTGATGGAAGTGGAAAAGTGATAGTCCATTATATCTACATCTTCACACTTTATCCAAACTAATTCTACGTGGATGGCCTACTTAGCAGCTCAGCAATACAAGAAAGTCCAGAGTAGAAGGATTCGTATATAGCCTGAATATTAGATCAACGTAATTCACCAGGCAGTTGCACACTCGGATATCAAAACAGCTTTTAATTTAGTTGAAAACAAATAAAAGCAAATGGTGTTTCTATAATTGACTGCAAATACCCAGTAATATTGTTCTAAATCAATGCACGGATGTTTCAAATGGCAAGCCACAAATGCAATAGTGCCACAAGCACTTCAGTAATATCAGCTGATGTTAATCCTTATTTGGAACAAAAAAATTGCTCATGATCCGGAAATTCAAAACAACCATTGAATCTCACAGTCTACGAATAACACCAGCCCCTGTTATATTTATGTCTTTTCACAAAATGAATTGATAAGCATATTGAGATAAAAATTACCCCGTAGGTTGAATCCTGTCCTCTGCTTTTTATACTCCCCTGTGCAAACTAGTCATGTCTGTGAGTGGCTGGTTAGCTGGATGCCTGGTTAACGAAGGCCACAGCATGGATTTAATTCCTGTACTAACCAAAATCATCAATACAGTCACGTCTTGTCAACTTTACTACTTGTGTGAGGTAGGTGAACCTCAACACCAGTCATCTCTCACAAATGGGGGAGTGGATACTCTGGCAACTTTATCAAGGGAAAAGGCACATTGGTAGAAACTGATGTGAATTTTGCAAGATAGAATCTCTACAGTGTGGAAGCAGGCCGTTCGGCCCATCAAGTCCATGCCAACCCTCTCAAGAGCATTCCACCCAGACCCACCTTGCCTGCACACTATGGGGCAATTTAGCCTGGTCAACTCATTTAACCCTGCACATGTTTGGACTGTGGGAATACACTTGCGCAGACACAGGGAGAATGTGCAAACCCCACACAGACAGTCGCCCCGAGGCTGGAATCGAACCCACGTCCCTGGTGCTGTGAGGTAGCAGTGCTGACTACTGAGCCACCATGGCCAGCATGCCTTCAGACATAACTGAGGGCATTAAACATCAACTTCTAGCCCGGTCTTCAGTACTCATTTATAACCTCCAAAATCCTATTTAATATAGTCACCTATCTTGATCAGGAGACATTACAGGTCAAATAATTTTGATTGCAAGCATTAAATATTTTTAATCAAACAGGAAATGAAATATAACAAGTATTTTAAGAGACCTTTCATAAATTCACAGTGTCACATAAAGAAATAATTCATTGTGTAACTTGCGAATGCTAATTGGAATCGTCAAGTTGGATACACATAACCACAAATTAGTAATTGCATGCTACTTGCTTCAGCATTTGCTAACAAACTTTACTGAGCAAAGAATCAAATTGCTGAACATACCCATGATCAATTCCTTACAAATAGCATCTTACTGCAATGCATCAACAGGCATTTGCTTCCTGACACAAATCGGTTTCTATCTACAAGTTCACCCAATCCCAGTATCAGATCAACTGAATTATGTAAAACGAGGGTCTATGCCAGTTTCAGGATTCACCTACAGAGTTGCGGTGAAAATAAGAGTATGTATGTTTTGATAATGATTGCCAAGCCACAGACGGCCTGGCTAGTTTCTTTTGAAAGAGCAGTGGAAACCAAAAATAAAGTAGACAGAAACATTCCCTCTTTTCCCCCATGCTAGCTGAGGCCACCCATATGTAATTAGTTATACCCCACGATGGGTCACAGACACTGCTCTCTGTTCATCCTGCTGTCTACTTTCTGATACTGTCCATCCATGCAATCATTCTCTAACCTGGTCGGTTCTTCTATGACATTCCACCCACCTAGTCCCACGAACACAGGGTTTCCACCCAACCTTTGTCACTGGACATACTCAATTTCTGCTGGATAAAAAGAACTAAGATTTGACCCTAGAATCAGATGAGATGACTCTGGAGATGTAGCTTAGATTAGTAGCTCATTCAGATGAGGAGCATGAGACCAGGGTCTAATTCTGGATAAGCCTGATTTTATGGCAGACCTTTGTAGTGTAGTGAATATTTTAAGTTGAAAAACAAAAGTAATTGATTGGCAGTCCAGACCTAAAACGTTGTACTCTGATTATTCACCATTGTGCCTCTTTTTAGCAAAGATTAAAACAGTGTAAGTTATCTTCTACCACATTACCAATTTGAGAGGTGGGCAATTGTACAGCATTCTTAAAGCAATGTCATACCTTAATATGCATGAACAAGTATCCAATACACTTAGATGCAATGGGAATGACATCGAACTCTGTCTGTCCCATAGAAACTTCTCATGGCAAAAATTGGCAACTTGTATGACATCATCCCTCATTTTGGTTTTCATTTAAGTTGAAAACTGGGCTACCAATCATTGGTAAGAAACAAGTCCACCAAGTCTTCAGGAACCACCAGTGGATAGTTTTGGTAACTTAGCAAATAGTAGCATCACCATATTTAGCCACATACATGAAGGTGGTCGATAGAGTGACAATGAGAACCATTGTTCATTCAAGCATATCCTGGAACACTGGTCTTCACATATTACCCCTAATGGAATATGCTTTTAATGGTCAGTCTTTGGATGAAGAGGTCAGAGTACATGAAACTGCAGCCCAGTATGCTTCAGTATGTTTAGCTCATGTGTGAGAAGTGAAGAGCGTGAGTGAATTGGGGAAAGACAAAAAGAAACTCCAATTGAAAGAATTCACGGTGCAAGTAGCATTTGTCCCACGCAAGTGAATTGCAACTTTGTTTGGATGGCAGAGCAGACTTTTAATAGGCCAAATGGTCTTAATGATCATCTCCAAACAGAAAATTGGGCCACTTCCCCTTGATGATTAATAGTTTTATCATCACTGCAATATCTGAGGAATTACCATTGACCAGACACTTAACAACCATCTATATAAGGTGTCCACACTAAACCCGTCAGAAATTGGTAATTGCTTCCTCCTGATTCCCAAATCTTGACCATCAATTGAGGCAAATGTCAGGACTGTGATGGATACTCCCTAGTTGCTTGGATGAATGTGACTCCAATATTCAAGTTCAGCATCATCCAGGACAAAGCAATCTGCTTGAACCACACCCAAATAATTGGGAGCCCATCCACCACCCTAAACATTCACTCCCTCCATCATCAATGCACAATGGCAGCAGTATGTATAAGATGCATTACAGCAACTCACCAAAGCTCCTTAGACAAGTCTTCCAAACCTGTAACAACTGCCACCAAGAAAATCAAGAGCAGTAGACCCATGTGGAGATTGTCACCTGCAAATGTCTCTGCAGGTCACACATCATTCTGCTATTGCTACACTGCTACAAAGTCTAAGTATCGCTATGCATGTAGGTGAACCTGTGCCAGCTGAATACAGTGGTAGAGGAAGGCAGCTAATCGCTAACGTCAAGGGCAATCAGAGATGGGCAATAATGTTGGTATTTCCAATGATGATTACATTCCATGAACAAAAAAGATTACATAGAAATGTAGAAAAATATAGACATGTCGTAAAGATTATAAATTGAACCAATTGAAGATTGCAATCTAAATTTCAGGTTTCAAACAAAAATTATACAAGAATATTGAAGCTTTGATGCCCTTGTCTGTGGTAGTGTTTAAATACTTCCCTTATCCTCATCATTCGCAGGGTATATTGGAAAATGTGCGAAGCCCTTTCTTGAAATATAATGTTCAGTCATTGCAATTACGGAGTCTACAGCTCAGCAATGTAGTCAGGCATACAGTATCAAATTCCTTTCATAGCAAGCATCACTATAAGTACAGCAGCATACTCTTGAAACATGATTTGAGAGCTCTATGGAGGAGATCTCCAGCAAATGTTCCTTCACTCCAGAGCACGGATTTGAATTCAGATCAGAGAGGATAGGTTAAAAACAGAATATGAAATGAATTTGGAGCAGTTTCAATCAGGCTTTTGATAGGAATTGATTGGTTCACTCTTCATATTTCAGCACTCCTCCTCATCATCAGCATGCACGTTCTGCCCAAAGACTGGTCTCTATGTCCAAGACCTAATCTCTCTAACCCATATAAGCCTTTCCATTTGCCAATAACATTTCTTCAATATCCTAGACAATCAACATTAAAGTATTCTTTTATCCTCCTTCTTGAAATCCATCCTCCATACCATCTCTTAGAACAAATCTCTTTCCTCTTGAGAATTCTCCTACCCAGTTTCTCTGCCTTTTTCTAATGATACCCAACAAGCTTCTTTGTAAATTCACTCTTGGCATTGCTTTATCATTTGTGATTTTGCTTTCAGTTCAGCTGATCCTTTTCACTCACATCCGAAGCTTCAACACTTTCTGTAATTGTTGCTTAAAACCAAGGATCATATGAGCTGACCTTTGACTTTTGCCAAATGCATTAGCTCCATTTCCTCTTTATATTCTCTTGTCAATGGGAATAGTTTCCCCGATTAAACCCCTTTATCCTCCTGGACATCTATTCCAAATGCCCAGTAACCTTCTCAATCTGAAGGAAAGTTATCCTACCCTATCTAATCTTGCACTAAGCTAACCTTTACCAGTTCAGGGGACAATATGATTAATTGCCTCAACAGTTTCTGTATTGCAATCGTATCTTTCCATGTGTGGATGATCAGAATGGAACAAAATGTTCCATATCTGTGGCTGAACTATTGCTTTACCCCCTCCATCATTACCTCCCAGCTCTTCCATAGATGCAGCTCACTTGGCCCTTTGAGCCAGCTCTACCATTCAAGATCATGGCAAACATGGCATCATGGCAAGCACTTTCCTGACCCGTATAACCTTTGATTGTGTTGCGGGGGCCCTGGCTGATACTTTAGCATCATCGTTAGCCATGGGTAAAATCCCAGAAGATGGAGGGTAGCGAATGTTGTGTCATTATTCACGAAGGGCTGCAAAGAAAAGCCTTGCGACTATAGACCAGTAATCCTAACATCTGTGGTGGGTAAGTTACTTGAGAAGAATCTGAGATATAAAGATATACATGCATTTAGAAATACAGGGTTTGATTAGGAGTAGTCAGCATGGCTTTATGAGTAGGAGACCATGCCCCACAAATTTGTTGGAGTTCCTTGATGAAGTGACCAGGAAGGTTGACAAGGGCAGGGTGGTAAAGGTAGTCTATATGGATTTCAGTAATGCCTTTGGTAAGGTTCCACATGATAGGCTCTCTGGAAGATTAGATTGCATGAAATCCAGAAGGAACTGGCAAAATAGATACAAAATTAGCTTGATGTTAGGAAGCAGAGGGTAATAGTGGAAGGGTACTTACCGGACCAGAGGCCTGTAACTAGTGGAGTGCCTCAGGGATTGGTGCTGGGCGCATTGCTGCTTGTTATTTATATTAATGATTTGGATGAGAATATAAAAGGCATAATTAGTAAGTTTGCTGATGACACTAAAGTAGGCGGTATTGTAGACCATGAGGAAGGTTATCAGAAATTGCAGTAGGGCCTTGACCAGTTGTGAAAGTGGGCCGAGAAATGGCAAATGGAGTTTAATATAGATAAGTGTGAGATCTTGCATTTGGAAAGTCAAGATGGTGAATGGCTTGGAGGGAAACTTGCAGGTGGTAGTGTTCCAATGCATTTGCTGCCTTGTCCTTCGAGATCATAGTGGTCATGGGTTTAGAAGGTGCTGTCTAAGGAGCCTCAATGAATTTCTGCACCACATCTTGCAGCTGGCATACCCTGCAGCTACTAAGCTCTGATGATGGAGAGAATAGATGTTTGTGGATGTGGTGCCAATCAAACAGACTGCTTTTTCCTGGATGGTGTCATGTTTCTTGAGTATTGCTGGAGCTCCACCTATCTAGGCAAGTGGAAAGTACTGCATTACACTCCTGACTTGAGCCTTGTAGATGGTGGATTAACTCTGGGGAGTAGGAAGCAAGTGTTCTTCCTGTAAAGGGAGCTGTGAGCATCTTTGAATGACATTTAAGAGGCAAACCAATCAACATGGGATTGGAGTCACTTACAATCCCAAACTGCACATGGATGACAGGTTGCCATTCCTACACGGTATGAGTCTGTTAGAACCTCCAATTTCATAGAATCTCGACAATATGGAAGCAGGCTACTCAGCTCATTAGGTCTACACTAACCCTCTGAAGAGCATTCCACCAGACATATCCCAACATTCCTGTAATCCTGTATTTTCCCATGTCTAATCTACCCAACCTGCACATCCCTGGACTTTAAGGCAATTTAGTATGGCCAATCCACCCTAACCTGCACATCTTTGGACTGTGGGAGGAAACTGGACCACCCAGAGGAAACACACGCAGACATTTGATTTGATTTGATTTGATTTATTGTAGTTACATGCACCTAAGTACAGTGAAAAACTTTTTGCAAGCAGTACAGGCAGATCAAAGCAAGCAATGACATGCAGAAAAAGTGTGCTGAAAAACGTGAGCCTTGTAAGGTTACTGCTGCACAGGAGGTACACAAAGCAAGATCAACATTAACAAGATCAACTTTATTTGAAGTTAGAGAGTCCATTCGGCAGTCTAATGACAGCAAGGAAGAAGCAGTTCTTCAACTTGCCGGTGATTATGTTCAAGCTTCTGTATCCTGATGGAAGAGGTTGTAGGAGAGCATTGCCACGGTAGGAGGGATCTTTGATGATGTTAGCAGCCTTTCCACAGCAACAAGAACTGTAAATGGAGCCCATTTGTGAGGAACCCGAAACATTAACACTGACTCCCTCCACAGATGCTGCCACACTTGCTCAGCTTTTCCAGCAATATCTGTTTTTGTCCATGGATGGAAGGTTGGCTTCCATGATGACCTGGGCTGTGCATGCAACTTATGGTTCTGGGTAGAGTAGTTCCCACACCAGGCCGTTAAGCACTCACACAATATGCTCTCAATGGTGCATCTGTAGAAGTTGGTGAGGGTACTAATGGACATGTGGAATCCTGAGCTGCCTGAGGAACAATAGGCAGTGTCATTGGGGGGGAATATGCAAACTCCACACTGACAGTCACCTGACAGCAGAATCAAACACAGGTCCCTGGCATTGTGAGCCACCGTGCCACCCATGGTAACTTTGACTGACACTCCTTTTCAACTCACATCTCGGGTTGAGAGTATCATTGCTGAAAAAGCTCTGAGAATTAAAGTAAAGGATTAAACAGTTGACATCAGCTTCTTGATTTGAGTCAATGTGGGAAGATTGCATTTATCTCTAACTGTTCCAGTTAGACGGTCTAATTTAAATGCCTCTGTGATACATAATAACAATCCATCTGTTCTCAAAGCAATTTTCAAACGACAGCTGCTTTCCTGCAAGAGACTCCTGAAGATACCCTTACCTATTACAATCAGAGAAATATTCCTCCAGGTATTGGATACCAATATGCTGTCTTTAAGACTTAGATGTGACTGAGAGAGCTACAATCTTTCATGTACCTAGAGGTAGAATTTGTCAACTGTATACACATATGTTGTCTACGTAAGGTAATGCTTAAATTTAATATAAACTGAAGTTAAGCAGTTGCCTAGTCTCTAGTAAAGCATTTCATTTTTTTTTTGTTTTCCTTTCTGTCTAATTTTACTATTGGTATTAAGGTGACAAATGTTTGTACTGGAATGCAATACTATAATCATTTAGACACCCATTGTATCGAATCCAGCATGCTTAAGAGCAAACTAATGTTCCTTCAGATCCAACCTAACAAAGCACCTTAATGCCTAAGCAGTTGCATTTAAATATCACAGAGGCATCATCAGACAAAACTTGGCATCTTCCACAGCAGTACAGGAGTAGATGATGTCAAGAGAGGTGACTTAGAACCTGAAGAGTTGAAGACACAACCACCAAGGAAATGAGGGATGCACAAGTCTATAGTTGAATAAATACTATGTTCTGAAGGAAAACTAAATGATCTTACCCCTCTCCATCAGTCTGCAGCTTTTTCAAACAGTTGTCCATACCATTCTCTTCCAATACCACTCGTCTGTCCTCCAGTTGAGCAAGACTATTTTCTTACCTGGTTCCATTATTCTCATTTCAGTGATCACCAGAGAAACTTCGGCTCACACACAAGCTTGTCTCTAGTGTCCCCTCACAGTTGTTCATCTGCACTAAGTGACACAGTCTAAAATACGCCAGTTTTCACACATAAACTTGCAACATCCAGCTGTACAACAGTACCACCTCTCCCAGACCTGCTGACATTTTGAAATCGTTAAGCTAGTCTGCTTTTTAGAAAAATGATTCCTTTCACAGGATGTGGCTGCTGTTTGCAAGGCAAGAATTAATTGCTCCTGAGCTGAGTGTCTTGCTAGGCCATTTCAGAAGGTCAGAGAGTCGTAGAGATGTAGAGACAGACCCTTTGATCCAACACATCCAAACGAACCAGATATCCAAGTCCCATTTGCCAGCATTTGGCACATATCCCTCTAAACCCTTCCTTTTCATATACCCATCCAGATGCCTTTTAAGCGCTGTATATGAACCAGCCTCAACCACTTCCTCTGGCAGCTCATTCCACTCATGCACCACCCTCTACATGAAAAAGTTGTCCCTTAGGTCCCTTTTGAATCTTTCCCTGCTCACCTTAAACCTATGCCATCTAGCTTTGAACTCCCCTTCTCTGGGGAAAAGACCTGACTATTCACTCTATCCATGTTCCTCATGATTTTATAAATTCCTATAAGGTCACCCCTCAGCCTCGGATGCTCCAAGGAAAATAGCCCAGTCAAATACGAGTGGACGGAGGTTTAAGGTAAAAGAGGGTAAGTTTAAAGGAGATGTGAGAGGCAGGTGCTTGACACAGTGGCTGGTTAGTGCCTAGAATCCGCTGCCAGAGGAGGTGGTAGAGGCAGATACGATAGCAACGTTTAAGAAGCCAACTTGACATATACATGAATAGGCAGGGAATAGAGGCAAAAGAGTTTTAGTTGAGAAAGGTATGATGTTTTAGTGCAGCCTTGATGGGCTAAAGGGCCTGCTCCTGTGCTGTTCTTTGTAAACAATAATAGTTGTCACAGTGATCAGTTTTTAATTCCAAGTTCATAAACTGAATTCCAACTCCACAGTGTTGCAGTGTGATGTGAACTCACATTCCAAAAATGTTAGTCTGAGCATCTAAATGACCATAACACCAACATTGTCCCACACCACTGGTGATACCTAAGCTTCGTTAGCTTTTGTCTCCAGAGCATCCCCAAACTTACTGTTGACCATGCAAAAGTTGAAAATATTGAATTCCCAATCCTCACCACTACCATCCCCTCTAAACCAGTGTCTTTTTCCCTTTAAGACAGCGCATAAGATTTATGTCTTTGCCCATGCTCTCAATTGTGTGGCGAAAGTGAGGACTGCAGACACTGGAGCTCAGAGGCAAGATTAGTGTGGTGCTGGAAAAGGACAACAGGCCAGGCAGCATCCGAGCAGCAGGAAAATCAACGTTTCGGGCAGGAGCCCTTCATCAGGAATGAGGCCAACTGTGTGCCTCAATATTGTCTTAGCTGACAAACTTCATTCGGTAAAAATCAGTCATGTGTCTTGACGTAAAAGCAGTAAATGCTGAAGGAGCTCAGCAGGTCTGGAAGTATCCATAGAGAGAGAAAAATGTTTCAAATCCAAGAGCTCTTCTTGATATGCCTTACCAGGGCAAAAGAATTACATGATTACATAGCTTTAGAGCCAGAGAAAGTTATACATTAAGGAGCAAGAAAATGAAGGAATTGAAACAACCTCAGGAGAGTTCCTTATGAACTAGCAATTCCCTGTTCTCACAGAAACAATATCAGTGGCCTTGACAATTTTCTTTTGTATTCATTTGGCATACACATTGTCAATAGTTTAATGCTACGTGTCCCACATTCAACTGAAAATAACTAAGTGATGTGCTTGACAACAGCTTCCCGTTAATGCCTAGGGCTTGCTGTCATTTTGTCTCAAGCTAACAGGAAAATCAAGCTGGGGTTCTTGTGTTTCAGATATAGTGCCTGTGCTTCTTTGCTTGAAGGTCTGAGTTTAAGCCCCATCTGTGTCACAACATGCCCGAACAGGTTAATCAGAAATAACTAGTAAAGATAGATTACGCTCCCTGCAAAAGCATCCTGTCAGATGCTTAAATCAAGTGGGCAAAAGTCAGGTTGCAAATTTCCCTTGAAAAATGCAGAAAGCAGCAATCTCATAAAAAGAACAGTAGAGAGAGCTTGTAATGATATTTAAAGGGAAGTAGTACTTGGATTGGCTAGCAACTATCTGAGGAGTAATTAACCTGCACAATTGGAATACAGAGTACCATTTCTCCAATATTGACTTTTTAACAACAACCATTTATATAGCACCTCAGCAAAAGGAATTGCCAGAGCACAGAAGGTGCTTTACAGTGGACAGGCCCTCTGTCTCATTAGAATTTTGCTTGAATTACATTGGCAAAGGTTGCATCCAAAGACTTCCATCCCAAATAATAGTAACCATGACAATAATTCCTTTGATACATATGATTAGGCAAGCACAGTGAAGATAAAACAATGTTTTAAAGTAAACACTGGGATTTTAAAATCTTTCCCTCTAACCAAATTTAATTAGAATCTCTACAGTGTGGAAACAGGCCCTTTGGCCCAGCAAGTCCACACTGACCCTCCGAAAAGTCACCCACACAGACCCATTCCCCCTAACTAATGCACCTAACCTACACAGCACTGAACACTAAGGGCAATTCATCTAACCTGCACATCTTTGGATTGTGGGAGGAAACCAGAGCACCCAGAGGAAACCCACGCAGACACGGGGAGAATGTGCAAACTCCACACAGACAGTTGCCTGAGGCTAGAATCAAATCCAGGTCCCTGGCGCTGCAAGGTAGCAGTGCTAACCACAAGTGCTAATATCAAAACAGAAATGACTAACACTT
The DNA here is from genome assembly GCF_037043375.1 of Chiloscyllium plagiosum. Classification (NCBI taxonomy): domain Eukaryota; kingdom Metazoa; phylum Chordata; class Chondrichthyes; order Orectolobiformes; family Hemiscylliidae; genus Chiloscyllium; species Chiloscyllium plagiosum. Next base: position 15,839,647 of record NW_028270150.1, read on the forward strand.
TCTTCACTAAATCAGCAACTGAATCTGAATTGAGGCAGAGGTCAGACCACACAATAGTCTGAGAAATATCAGTGTTGGAGGAGAGCAAGTGAATTTGCACTTGAGAAGATTACTTATCATTTACCCATCATCAAGTACTTCAATCGGAGTAAAGTCAAAGGAATGAGTGCAGTGATGGGTGACAATGATCTTGAGGGCACCAATGCTCAGAAACAGATAGTTTAAAGTTGGGTGCTGTCAGAGTACCTGCTACTGCATACAACACAGGATTTCCCTTCACTTTAAATACAATGTAATGAGGCAAAGGGGAAAGAGGATTTTTAAAAATCAGGCAAAGTATAACATTGGCAGTTAAATCAATGTCACAAATTACACTGAATTAAAGATGATACTTTATCGCATTCAATGCCCTTGATTGCTCTGTGCCTTCCCAACCTGAGCCACTCAAGTTAGGAAGCAGTGCAGGATAAGTGTAAGAATAATAGGACTCGCCAAATTGAGATGGAATTGTCTCCTAAGCATCCTCCAAGCTGGTTGAGGAGGCCAGTTAATAAGGAGCCATGCTGCATATTTCCTCTTTCAAAACAAAAGCGAATGGTCTGGTAGATGAGGGAGAAAACAAATTAGAAAATACACATGACATGCCAGCAAATGTTTGTACATGTCCACTGCATTTAATAAATCCCAAATGTATTGTAAATGGAAGTCATGACTGGAAATAATGTTATCATTGCAACTGTATGTTGATCACAAAAAAAAGACGATAGTGTGAGTTGTGTTTTGCCCAGACATCTCCTTGCTGACAAACACTGTGGTGCTATCAAGAAACAGAGCCGGGAAGCACATTCGTGACAGAGCTGCAATAAGAAAAGCTCAGTCAAGGATGACGATTTCATTATGGACTCTTGGGCGAGCCTATCTCTTGTCCTGCTACTAATAACATGCACTGCCACTATCTATCGACACTGCAAGACAAAACACTCAAAGCTTTATTTTTTTCTTCTTCTCACTGTCCAACAGTCTGCAATCAGCCCCGTAGTCTGAACTATGTTAATCACCACTGATTCTGTTTCTGTTCTGCTAATGAGCTACTGTAAAAAAAAAGAACAGCAAATTTCCCTCTCTGTTTCACTGTACCCTCAAGTGCAACCAACACCTCTCCTCACACACAAAAAAAATCTCACTGTCAGGTTTTCGGCACTGCTGCAACTTTGTGATGATAAATTGAACATCTTCTTCATTCTCACTGGTCTCTCTGGTCTCACTGGTCAAGAGGCCAATAATACAAAAAGGGGATCTTACATCCATCCATGCAACCTGTACTTGCATTCAATCTGTCAAAAGCACAGATCTAACACCTTCACTTCCAAAAACAGTGCATTGAAAAATTGATTTAGTTATGAATTCGGGTCCTGTCTGTATTAGAATGATAGGTAACTATTGCACCAACCACTGTGAGAGCAGACACACAAGGTAGAGAAAACACCTTACAGGCAACAACAGTCTTTTCAAAACTGCAACTTTATTGATTTGAAGTTGTCGGACAGTTTACCGAACTCAATGTGTTTTGTCTCTTCCCATTTCATGAGTCTGCTGACAGAAGAATATTTGCAAATTAGTTAGAAATCTACATCAATCATACTTCACCTAAAAAGACCAGAGTATAATCATGCTTTGAATTCATATTGACTTTACCTTAAATGCTAAAACAAAAGGGAGGAATATGACAACCTGAAACTTCACCTATTTAAGTTCCCTTGATAATCTATTCTAATTTATTCCACCTTGCAATTATCTGATGTTTTATCTTGCTGGTGAAGATGCTTGTGAGGATATCATTCCTCAAGCAGCTACAAAGGCATTCAGGGCTACACATGGATTGAAGAGCACAGTCTGTGGCTATGAATAAGCTTTTCTAGCACAGGCTGTCCTTCACTACAGCTGACCCACATTTTACCTTCACCCAAAGTTGAAAATACTTCTTTGCCAACTCCATAGTGCTAATCTCAGCAGCTAGCTATCAGAGTCAGAAACGTGGATCATAAGATCATAAAATGATCTTTCTTTTTGGCAAACCTACCCAATTGGCTCCACTTCACCCATGATCTTTGCATAATCTTTGCACTTCTCTTTCCTTCAAACTGCTAACCAAAATCCTCTTGTAAAGTTATGACTGAATCTGCTTTCGTCAGACATCCATGCAGTGCATTTCAGATTGTAATAACTTGTTAATTAAAAAGGCTTGTTCAATACTTTGTATCAGTTGTATGATACTTTGATCTTTGATTATAAATTGTATGTCCTATGATCCTGCCCCAGTAGCTACCTGGTGAAGGACCAGCGCTCTGAAAAGCTTGTACTTCCAAATAAACCTGTTGCTTCATAACCTGGTCTTGTGTGCTTTTTAACTTTGATTGTTAAGAACATTTGTATGCACCTTTATCAATTATTTTAAAACACCTTTTGTCCCCTGTCCCAGCTAATTGGAGCCAGTTGCAAATTCAGCACAAACTCATCTTTGCAATGGATTTTATTAGCACCTTCTGGAGATTAGACTCATAGAATGGACATCCTTAAGCACCACTGCAGGAGTATGGTTAGGGTTACGGTAAGGCAGCAAGGTGTTCTCCAACTTTTCAATGAATTCAATCATGTACAACAGGAGGAAATGAGGGGATGATGACATTACTTAATGATATTACACTTTTTTTCAGCAGGGGTGTGTAATAACAGCGAAGATGTATTTATAGAAAGTGCTACATAACAGTATCTCAGAATAGTTGTATCATGAAGCCATAAAAAGAAAGAAAACATGAAAATCATAAACAAAAATAGAAGCATAGCTGCAACAATTAACTTTTTAATCTCACTTACAGAGAAGCTTGTAAAGAATCCATCATGACTTATCTCTAGTTATGGGTCCCACATCAAAATATTGATCTCTCTCACAAATGCAATTGGATACATCCTGCATTTCTCATTTTACAGCTGACAAGGTGAGGTGAAGCTTCCATGAAAGACTATAAATGCCAGAGCGTGAACATCTGCAGGTAGACAACTTGCAGCATGGTGTCCTTCTGACTTTTCTATGAGTGAATCATGTCCAAGAGGACAGAATGAAGGGGAGGTGATACTTAGTTGAAGCCATATAGAAAAAAAAAGAGTGGTTCTGGATAAAGTTTTCAGTGCAGACTTTATCAGAAGCAGCACTAATCGGTGCTGAAACACTGTCCTTATGAGGTTCTGGTAAACTAAATATCTTTGTGGACTCTGTATCTATTGAAAGCATACACAATTAATTATTGATAATTACTAATGCAATATTTTCATTTGTATAACTTCAATGTAAATACATTGTGCCAAAGGAGGTCAGTTAAAAAAAGAAAGCAACTATATTATGGTTTTCTGGGTTGTGTGTACTCTCTGAGAATGTCACTCTTCCTATCACACAGACACTTTCCAGCTTTTTTAAAAGGCTTTATCCAACCCACAGGATGATTCCACAGCTGATCCAAAGTTTTTTTTTTGAAAAGGGAGAGGACGTAGAGTCCATATACAGTACCATCTGGTTATATTATTATGCCACAAACAATCTAGTGGTGCATCATTCCACAACTTCCCATTATATTTCTGTTTACATTTTCTATTGAATTGCTCCTTATGCAACACCAAGTCATTGGTCCAACTCTTAGAAAGCCATCACAAGTCACCTGGGTTTGAAATGGCCTCAGATGGAGATCAATTGGTGCGGAAGTTTAAATTAGAAACATAAGAACTTAGAGGAATGAAGAGTTCATATGTGGAACCTACATGTCAAAAGTGGACATTGATCTTCCAATGAAACTCAATATATGGTTACGTAAAGCTCTGACAAGTTTGGAAAGGATTCAGTGGAAAATGAAACTTCTCTCATGATTAAGTTATTATAAATGCAACAGAAAAGCTCTCTACTTTGCAGCTAAAATGTAAAAGTGGAAACACTTATTGAAAAAAATGTTTCTCACCAGATACTGCCTATCAACATTGACCAAAAAGGATACCATTCTTCAGGTTCCAAATTGTACCATATTATAAATAATAATAAGTACCAGCTCCAGAAATGAACTGGTGGGCTCTGCATAAGTTGTAAAAAAACTGTTCCAGCCATGAACAGATCTGAGAGATTCACATTGGAATTCTCCTTGCTCATTGTATTGACATCTGATGCTGTAAATTTGACTAACTCTGTTTTTATGTAAGCCAGAAAATATTCAAAAAATATATTTGATCAGTCACACACATTTCCCACACTAGTATTTGAACAAATATAAATGGGCACACTGCTACTCGGTACTTTTGCTTTGAAATCCCAAAGTACTTATTGAGTATTTGTCACTCAATAAGCCCAGGTACGAATTGCACCTACCCAACATCAGTGTTGGATCTCAAAGGAGAAAAACAATGAGTATGGTCAGTTGCATAGGAGATTGGTTTCTGAAGGGACCTACCTTAGTTTAGAATATGGGAAGTCATACTGTTAAGCAGCATTTTGTCATTAAGCGATTGGTCTTTAATAGTGGGACAATCTCAAAGGATCTATGGGAAAAAGGAAGGAGGACTTGTACTGGGAGGCATGCCAGGAAAAAAAAAAGATGCAACTCCGCCAACATTTTCTTCACATTTCTATTAACCTCTTTTGGACAACGATAAATAAAATCAGACACCGAAGGGAACATTCTGCAAATCAGGTTGCAGCTTTTCTCCAGCCGTATCTGCTGAAACAGAGCACTGAAGTCAAGACATGCTTCACCTAAATGAATGAAGCTGAAATCAGGTTACAAACAGCTAGAGTTAGTGCGTTCGCTTTTTCTTTTGCCCCCCACCCCCCCGATTCGAGTTTCCACTTTTCCCTACGCCAGTGGCAGACTCAGGGTAAAACTGTGTGTCTGAAATGACTGCTCGCAATAATAGAAAGGGCGGCAGCCATCTCGAAAGCTGGGAGTGAGAGAAAGCCTGAATGAGGAAATATTTATTCGTCGGCACACTCCGTGCGCCTTCCCTTCCCAGCAGTCTGTAGGTCACCACCAGTGTACTGTTTACTTCAATTATATATTTGATGATATCTAATCAATTTAAACATCTGTGGGTGTGAGTGAAATCTTTATGTCTTTTTTTTTTATTTCTCTTCGAAGCAGCCTTGATCGAAACTGCTGAATGTTAACTCTTGCTCTCACTCGACCGTGAGAGTTGAACCAGAAAGCAACCGCTCAAGAAATCTCTCCCCGTGCTCTATCCCCGAGCTCAGTCTCATTCTGTACAGTCCAAACCCAACCGTGCGGCCCCCGTCCTGCCTTCCCCATCGCTTCCCTGATCCCACCACTGTCTCTGTCTACTCCCACAGCAGCTCAACTTCCGCCCCGCTCCGCAACCCCTTGTTTAACTCAGTCCCTCTCAATCACAACCTCTGGCTTCAAACCCAGACGGAATCTCAGCCTGGGCGCCCCCCTCCCCCTGTCCTGTGCCATCCTCAGTCAGTGCGGGTTCCGAAGAGTAGCGGATGGGCCGGTTTACTGAGTGCGATCTGGAGCCACAATCTTGCAATGGTATTCAATAATCCGCCCATTGGAAGGAGCAAGAAGTGTTCAGCTCTCTCCGCTTGGCGCAAAGATATTACCCTGATGCTCTTTCACGTTGAAGTCTTTCAGTTGAACGGTTGTGACAGCAAAATACCAACTCAGTGAGCTTGTTACCCTGACCTGAACTGAGCGTTCTTGGCAAACAGCTGGGAAAAGTAATGCTAAACAGTCAGGCAAATGGTCATTGTGGAGGGAAGCCCTCCTCCTGCTTAGTGGGGAGCGGAGATTGCCTTGTCGCTAATTATATTTATAACTGTAAATTGTACGATCGATAGCAATCGATTTGAAATGCAGCGAGACACATTTCAAATTTCACTGTCGACAATGTACACGAAACATTGAGCATGTCTCTCCTGGAACATTGAGCATGGTGAGCGAAGGGTTAAAACACAGCCCTCTCTCTCTCTCACTGGGGAACAGGCAAACTACAGCTTCCCCGGGGTCCCTGCACCATGGTGTGGTACATTTAGGATGGGATATCACGACCCTCAGGGAGGTCTCCCCAAGCCGAGACTCACAGAGTTCACCTGGCCCTGAGGCAGGGAGGTTGAGGGAGAGCAAACAGTGATCGATATCCCAGAAGCTGTGATTGGCGAGCAGGCTGAACGGCTGGTTAGGGGACAGTTGCAGTCCCTTGACCTGAAGCCGCTTCAGCCCTCACCCCATCCGGCTCTCTGCACCTTCTCAACTCCCCCAACTCACACTGCACGGTGACCTGGTCAGTTTCACTTGTTGTTACCATCCGAAATCCTGTCATTGTCAATGCCCAGATACTGACAGGTGCACGGTTCCATCAATTTCACTTTAACATCCTGCTAACTCTATAACCTCCGATGTCCCCATCACACACATCCAGCTAAGTCTATAACCCGTGGTGCCCATCACACTCACATCCAGCTAAGTCTATAACCCCTGATGTCCCCATCACACACATCCAGTTAAGTCTATAACCCGTGGTCCCCACCACACTCACATCCTGCCAACTCTATAATTCGTGGTCCCCTTCACATTCACATCTTGCTAACTCTATAACCCGTGGTCTCCATCACACTCACATCCTGCTAATTCTATAACCCGTGGTCCCCATCACACTCATATCCAGCTAACTCTGTAACCCCTGATGTCCACATTTAGTTCCGCTTTGGTCTGGCCCCACCCCAAAGTCTCCAAATAATATTGCTGTCCATTATTTATAAAAAAAAACCGACGGAGCTCTTCTTTGACAGTGCCTGGGGTGTGAAAGTTCCAAGTGAGTGAAGGGATGCAGGAGGAGATGAGGAGCAGGTGCTCACGGAGACTGTTGCTGAAACCTCAGGAGCTGATAGTCAACAGATTACAGGACTCCCAGAACAAGACAAGTTCCACTGTGTCACTCGCCAGGAACTGTCTCTTTGGTTCAGCCAGCATGTGTGGATTCACTCTATCCCACCTCTGCATCTTGCAGTTGGAGATATGGTTCATGGGGGAAGACACGCTCACACTAATTTTGTGCGTGTGTGTGTCTGCCTATGTGTGTCTCTGTGTGTGTCTATGCGTGTGTGTCTGTGTGTATATGTGAGTGTCTGTGTGTGTCTGTGTGTGTATATGTGAGTGTCTGTGTGTCTGTGTGTGTGTCTGTGTATGTGAGTGTCTGTGTGTATGTGAGTGTGTGTCTGTGTGTGTATGTGAGTGTGTGTATGTGAGTGTCTCTGTGTGTATGTGAGTGTGTATGTGTGTGTCTGTGTGTGTGTGAGAGAGAGAGCGTGTATGTGAGAGTGTGCGAGAGAGACAGGGGAAGTTATTCTTTCAATCGGAGTGCAGTTCAGCAGCTCTGCACTGCCACCTGTCGCGAAAGACTCTTACAAACGCCCCTCGAAATCCACTTCCAGAGACATCGTTCCAAAGCACTTCCAACTCGGTCTGAATACTCGTCCAGCCTAAACTTTCAGCGCCCAGGCGGGGCGCGTTTTGCCTTTGCTTCTGCCTCCATTCCCGTCCATTCTAATCCAAGATTCTGAAGGAGGGGCAGTTTGCAATTTCACAACTCTCCCCCCAAAAAAAAACATTTTGAAAAATCCTTTGCCCCCCGCCCAAACCCCGCTCAGTGTAAGGTACTTGGGCATCTGAACCGTGGATTACATTCAGCCACCATTGTCAACAGGAACAAACCTGGAAATTGGGAAGCGCACCAAAACATTGATGCAGCCACTCAATGGTGTGTGTATATGAGTGTGTGCGTGTGTATGTGTGTGTTTGCGCGTGGTTGTGTCTGTCTGTGTGTGTCTGTGTATGCGTGTGTGTGTGAGAGAGAGAGCGAGAGTCTGTGTGTGTGAGAGGGAGAGTATGTGTATGTGTGTCTCTGCCTGTGTGTGTACGTTTGTGTGTGTTTGTAGGGAGAGGGGTTCCTGTCCCTTTCAGCTTCAGACTCCCTCCAAACAACATTACACGCCAGCGACAAACTCTCCGAGATTTCTGATGGACAGCCTACCGTTTGAATAGACACATTCATGAAAGTACAAACACAGAGTGTTGGCGTTTTACCAGCAACCTCCCTACCCACACATACACACACGTACCCAATAAACACAAGGAGGAAAGTTAACACCTTAAATGTTCCCCAAATAATCACGAGATACAACCTTCCCCCCAGAACCTCCCAGCTCTGCCTCGCTCAGCAGAGGTCTCTCACAAGGCGACCACACAGCACTGACAATGCACTGTCAGGGGACAGAGGAATAGCCAAAGACTTCATGTCAAACAACTCCCCAGTTTTCAGTCTCTCCTGCAACCTGTCCCGATGCTCACTCCCACATTCTCTCTCTGTCTCACTGCAATGCAGTCGATGCATCTATCTGGGGTTTTGAATGTTTCCCCCCTCCTCCACCCCCCATCCTCACATACACTACATGCATACTCTTATTGACATGCTCCTGGCTTCCTACCTTCCCCGCTGCAGACAAGCAATCCGATTAGGTAGAATAAGGCGAAGGTCATTTTCCCCCGGAGCTTTGTGACCGGTGCAGGCAGTTTCCCGGAGACTCGCAATGAGCCGCTTGCTCCTTTGCCAGAGCGGTTCCTGAAACTGGCGCTCAAAACAGTGCCACACTGAACTATATCGCATGCCAACCTCTGCCAGAATATTCCTCCGCGGCGGGGCGGCGCATCGCCTTCACACTCCGGCGGTCAGTCAGCCCACCACTCTGCTCCAGACCATAAATATCTGTATTTACAGAGAGTCTGATAGAGAGTGAGAAATAGGCACGGAGAATGAGGGCTAAATGAACAAAGATAGATAGACAGAGAGAGGCAGATAAACACAGATAGACAGATAACTAGATAGATAGATAGATAGATAGATAGATAGATAGATAGATAGATAGATAGATAGATAGATAGATAGATAGATAGATAGATAGATGAATCGATCGATCGATAGATAGCTAGATAGATATAGAAGTTATAGATAGGTAGACAGATAAATAAATAATGGGTAGAACGATAATGATAATTTGATAGGTGGAGATAGAACGATAAAAATAGTTTTTTAGGTATAGAAATTATAGGTAGAACGATAGAGTTGGATAGATAGATATAAAGATAGATAGACAGACAGACAGACACATGTGGAAACTATGCAATGGAAAAGGGGAAGACAGTGACAGACGAAGGAAGCGAGGAGTGGGAAGGAAATATAAACAACTTTCAAAAACACTCTCATGTCTGCTTATGCCCCTTAATCTGAAAATAAATCCTCAATCATTGCGCTGTTAAATTACACCTTCATTAGAAATAAGTGTGATATGTCCGCTCCAATTCTTCCACCCCCACGTCCCAGTCATCCAGACGGCACATTTGCTCAGGGTACCGGTGAAAGGACCTACAGATCCGCCCGAGGAGCAGTGCGGACCCCGCCAGCGGCTGGCCGGGGCAAAGTTACTGCACTTTTGGGAACAGATGGAGAGCGAGGTTTGCTTGATGCTGGCGCACTGGGGGTAAGTGCCAATGCTTACCCGGCTTTATACTCGGGGAAGCGGGATAGCTAACTGGAAGAAGTGAAGGCATCGCTTTCATTGATAGAGAAGCCGGTGTAGCCTGTTGTCCGATGGTTCGTGCACAGGAAAACCGCTGTGTTTTAAATCCGTCCTCCGTACGCGTGTAGTCACAGCAGGCGTTCGACATCTTAACAGCGCTCCAGGTACAAAGTTGCAGCCAGATTCTTTAATCTCGCTAAAGCGGGGGCTTCTCTAGGGTCAAGCGCCGTCTACCGTGAAACTATAGTCTGATAATTTGGATCTTCAGTTCAAATAGGCGAGAGAAAACATCGCATGTGTCATATGTTGGCAAACGCCCTGACAATACTTTTTGACTCGGTTTAACAACAAAATAAAGTTGGCCTTACAATTCTGGTTAACACAAGGTCACTTTTTAGTATATGGAATCCGAAATCCCATTGATCAAAAGGGCGGAGTCTCATCATCCCACAGGATTTAAACAGACCAGAGTGAAAACAAAGCAACACTCATTGCTAATTCTTCAAAAACTTGTAAGAGCAAAAACTAACGTGGAGGAACAGGAAAATTGCAAATAAAACACAGAAAATGATGGAGAAACTCAGCAGGTCTGGCAGCACCAGCGGAGAGAGAAACAGAGTTAGAGGCTCTGCTTCGGAACTGAAAAAAATGTCGATTCTAAACAGCCAGTTACACCTTTAATCGGCAGATACAACAAAGACAGATTTTACAAATTGGCTTGGCAGTGCACACAGTGTATAGATTGTAAAGCTCCAATTCAGAGTGGAAAAATGTGGCATTGGTAAAACACAGCAGGTCAGGCAGCATCCGAGGAGCTTGACAATCGACCTTTCGAGAATAAACCTTTAATCAGGAATGTCCTGATGAAGAATTTATGTTGAAACGTGGACTCTCCTGCTCCTCCCATGCTGCCTGACCTGCCGTGCTTTTCTGTACCACACCTTTTGACTCTAATCTCCAGCATGTACAGTCCTCACTTTCTCCCAAAACTCCAGTTCACAGGGCCTTCATATTGCAAACAATTTTAACTCCCTGTTTTCCAATAATGGAACTGCCTAACGACCCTCCTCTTCTTATGGATAGTGTAAGTCCATGAAGGTAATGTTCAAATCAACCTGCTGAGAGATGTTACTATAAACCTCTGGGACAGTGGGGCTTGAACTGTGGTCACTGGATGTAGGGACACTCCCACCATGTCCCAAGAACCCTCGGTAGGTCAGTGAATGAAATGGAGAAAGTGCGCAGTAAGGTTACAATGACAAGAACAGTTACCCCCTCACCTCCATCCAAGGCCCCAAAGGATCCTTCCACACCCGGCAGAGATTTTCCTGCATGTCCAAACACCTCATCCACTGTGTCTGTTATTCTTGATGCAGTCTCCTCTACAGCGGGGAGACAGGATGCCAACTTGCAGAATGTTTCAGACAACATCTGCAGGACACACGCACCAAACAACCCCACCGCCCTGTGGCCAACCATTTCAACTCCCCCTCCCACTCCGGCAAGGACATGCAAGTCCTGGGCCTCCTCCACTGCCAAATCCAAGCCACCAGATGCCTGGAGGAAGAACGCCTCATCTTCTGCCTTGGGACCTTCCAACTACATGGCATCAACATCGACTCCACTGGTTTCCTCATTTCCCCACCCCATCTCATTCCAGATCCAACCTTCCAACTCGGCACCACCCTCTTGAACTGTTCTACCTCTCCATCTTCCTTCCCATCTATCCACTCCACCTTCCCCTCTGACCTATCGCCATCACCCAAAGCCTGTATCTACCTATCGTCTTCCTAGCTACCTTCCCCCCAACCTCACCCCTTCCTATTTAACTCTCAACCCCGTCCTCCCCCCACCACCACATTCCTGATGAAGGGCGTATGCCCGAAACATCGATTCTCTTGCTCCTCGGATGCTGCCTGACCTGCTGTGCTTTTCCAGCATGACACGTTTCAACAGTGAATGATATCTTCCAGTCACAGAAACTGTTGTAATGGCATATTGGTTTATTCTCAGGTTGTGGAACTGACTTCAGTCCCACCTTATCTCCACTGCACTTGGACTGGGCACAACAATTTCAAGGATCACCCTGCATCCGTTTATAAAACCTAAACTAGTTTCATTCTTCCCATAAGTTCTGGTCTCTGCTAACTTTCCTGAGAAAATGACTGAGTCAATTTCCTTTCCCTTGTTCCTTTTCAGTTTGAGGGGAAGGTGCTGGAAATCTGAATCACACAAGGAGGTATACTCAAAGACTCTGGCAGCATCTGTCGACAGAGATGCAGTGCCAATGTTTTGAACTGAAAAAACTTTTTCTCATCAATTTCCATTTGTGTCACAAGTTTGGCAATCATGGATTGTATTATTCTACAAAGAATCCAAAATGTTATTTTAATGATTTGAATTAATGCAATGACTGACAGTATTTAAAGAGTGAGTTGTTTGAAGTTCTTGCCTTTATTTCAGTAGTTCTTTAACTCTTCACTGATTTTCTTAAAATTACAAGGAAAGGCGATGCTGATGGACATCAAGCCCGTGAAAAGAATGCAGAGAAAAATTATAAGTTTATCTACTGGAGACCAGGAACCTCAGTTAAATAGAGAGAGACTAGAGAAACTCAAACTGTTCTCTTGGGGCTGACTGGACAGATCTGTTGCTGAACTGGCACAGATCCATATCAATCAATGTTAGGAATAATAGTGGGCTGTTACTAGCATGGCAGAATGCAATAAAATTGATGGAGGTTTTCAAGATAATGAAAGGAACTGTAGAAGTAAATCTGAATACGAATCACCACAGTAAAGGGCTGAGATATCAGGGAACAAAGTAAGGACAGGTGACGACAAAAATCAGAATTAGATCGAGGTATCTTGGCCAAATGCTAATCGGATTCTTCAAAACATTGCCAGATAAATCTTTTAAATAGAGAAGTTTCTATGTATTTGAGGAGAGAAAGGACCGAGGCAGAACATGACAAATGTGAGAAAGAAAAACAGAAACTGCTGTAAAAACTCAGCAGGTCTGGCAGCATTGGTAGAGAGAAAGCAGACTTAATGTTGAAGGTCCAGTGATCCTTATTCAGAACTGAAACAAAAATGGGGTTTATCTGTGAAATAAACTGTGTCAAGCCACAGTGAAAAGCTTTGTCTTGTGAGCAATACAGGCTGATCACAGAGTTAAATAACATAGATAGTAAATAATAGGTAAACTGCGGGAAAAACCAAAACACAGGTACAGACGAATGTTATGCGTATGTGAGTCAATTCAGTATTCTAACAACAGTAAGGTAGAAACTGTTTTGAAACTGGCTGATGCATGTGTTCAGGCTTCTGTGGTAGACATTGTAGAAAAGCATTGCCAGGGTGGGATGGATCTTTGAGAATGCTGGCTGCCTTCCCTTGACAGCGGGTCTGGTAGATGGATTCTATAGATGGGAGGTTGGCCTCTGCGATTGTCTGGGCCAAGTTCACCACTCTCTGTAACTGTCTCCAGTCTTGAATGGTGCAGTTGCCAAACCAGGTAGTGGTACATCCAGACAGAATGCCCTCGATGGTGCACCAATAAAAGTCGGCAAGGGTATTCACCGTCATGCCAAATTTTCTCAGTTGCCTGAGGAAGAAGAGATGGTGTTGGATCTTTGTAACCAGTGCATCCATATGAAGAGTCCAAGAAAGCTCGCTGTGGATGGCCATTCCCAGGAGCTTGACACTCTCCACTCGTTCCACAGTGTGTGGGTTGGTGGGGGGAGGGGAAGTGGGGGGGAGGGTGTTGGTGGTGCATGAGTAACAAAGTCAATAATGAGTTCCTTGGTTTTGCTAGCATTGAGAGCTAGGTTGCTCTCAGTGCACCATTTTTCCAGCTCTCCCACCACCCATCTGTTTTGTCCGCATCTGAGATTCAACTGACTATGGTGGTGTCATTAGCGAACTTGTAAATGGTATTAGTTCGGTATTTGGCGACGCAGTCATTGGTATACAGTGAGCCCAGAAGGGGGCTGAGTATGCACCTCTGGGAGGCTCCAGTGTTGAGTGGTAGTGAGGATGAATATTGTCCCCAGTCTTCACTGATTGTGGCCTGTGGGTCAGGAAACTGAGGATCCAGTTGCAGAGAGTGGGCCTTAGCCTGAGATCACTTAGTTTAGTAATCAGTCTGGAGGGGATAATAGTGTTGAAGGCTGAACTGTAGTCAATGAGTAGGATTCTTACCTAGCTGTTCGTGGGGTCAAGATGTTCTCGGAAGGAATGAAGGGCAAGTGATACGGCATCTGATGTAGATCTGTTGGTCCGACAGGCAAATTGGAGTGGGTCAAGGGTAGTGGGGAGTTGATTAATGCCATGACTAGCCTTTCAAAGCACTTCATGACCACTGAAGTTAGGGCCACTGGGCAGTAGTCATTGAGACATACTGCATGAGCCTTCTTAGGCACAGGGATGATGTTGGCCGTCCTGAAACAGGCAGGGTCAGTGGCCTGCTGCAGAGAGTGGTTGAAGATGTCCGAGAAGACCTCTGCCAGTTGATCTGCACATGCTCTGAGTGCACGGCCTAGTACTCCATCTGGTCCCATCCCTTTGGATTCACATAAAGGAAATCTGATTTGACCTCTGATGCAGTGACTGTTGGGATAGGTTCATCAGGACTTGTCGGAATAGATGTTACCTCTCCACCGAAACTCTACTCAAAGCGAGCATAGAAGACTTGAGACAATCTGGGAGGGATGTGTCATTTTCTGCTAACTTACACTGTTTCTTTTTCAAACCTGTGTTGTCATTTAGTCCTTGCTATAGTGGCCAGGTGTCTGTCTAGGTCTCTAGTTTGGATCAGTATTGATCCTTGGCTGTCTTAATGGCTTTGCGAAGGTCATACTTGGATTCCTTATATTTGAGTGGGTCTCCTGATCTGAAGGCCTCACACCTGGTTTTTAGCAGGTTCTATAATAATCTTTGCCTATCACTTAAAATTCCATCAGTTTTCTGTTATGGAATTCTCATCCTTGCATTTCCATTCTTCCATGAATGGCCTCACTTGTTCTGTTCACTATAATCTCTTCCAGCCTGTAAGACTGCACAAAATCATCTTTCCTCCAATTCTGGAGTCTTGCATATCTCCCACTTCCATCATCCTACAGTCTTAACTTTGACAACCCAAGTCCTGAGCGCCTATCTGCTGATCACACATGGTGTCAAATTTTATGGGGTGATTATATAGGTGCTATATAAATGCAAGTTGTTGACATATCATACGTATTGTGCCACTGGCACACCTGACATATACTGTTCTGCTGTTCCACTGCACAAGTTACAGACCATTTGATTAACATCTATCATTGGTTTGGAGAGGTCAGTGCTGGACTGGGGTGGACAAAGTTAAAAATCACACAACACCAGGTTTATAGTCCAACAGGTTTATATGGAAACACCAGCTTTCGGAGCGACGCTCCTTCATCAGGTGGTTATGACAACAACCTACTGAAGGATCAGCGCTCCGAAAGCTAGTGTTTCCAAATAAACCTGTTGGACTATAAGCTAGTGTTGTGTGATTTTTAACCATCTATCATTGGGAAATTGTTAGAGTCTATTATAAAAGATGAAATAGCATAACATTTAGCAACACGCAATATAATGAAGCAATACTAGCATGGCTTCATGAAAAGAAGGTCATTCCTGACAAATGTACTCAAATTCTTTGAGGAACTAACAAGCCGGTCAGAAGTTAATTGCTGAGACAGCACGAAGTGGGCAGCAGTATCCCCCAAGCTGATTAGTTGTTCTTCCTATCTCCAACCATGCCAGGTTTCCTGGCAGAATAAACACACCCTTGGTTACATTGAAGCCAATTGTAATGAAACACCAGAGTGGTAATTATTTAATTCTCAGTGAATTCAAATGGGAACACAAGTTTTCTCCTAATGTCCTAATACATTTTATAACACTCATGTGAACTGCTTTGGGACATTTTACATCAGTAAAGCTACGGTATTAGCATAAATTGTTGTTGTTGTCACAGGAAAGAGACAAGTCGATTAGTTTTAATGGCTATTGCCTGTTGCTTAAAATGCATTTATTTTTGTTTAGCTCTGTAGAATGGTTGGCAGGGAAACATGCCAACAAGGATTGCATCCTGAATGTTTATAC
This sequence comes from Chiloscyllium plagiosum, assembly GCF_037043375.1. NCBI lineage: Eukaryota > Metazoa > Chordata > Chondrichthyes > Orectolobiformes > Hemiscylliidae > Chiloscyllium > Chiloscyllium plagiosum. The sequence continues at coordinate 15,855,400 of NW_028270150.1, forward strand.
ATGATTAGAGGGATATCATTTGTCATCCTAAAACTGGAGAGCAAAGTTTTTTTTTAATTTGACAAACAATGCAATGCAATTACTGACCTTGAAATAACTCAGAAGAATGTCATGGCCTCTTTCTGTCTGAAATGGGTCTATACATTCTCCCTGGTGATAGAGCCGGTTCAGAATAAATCAAATTAATGATGGGAATTTTCCTGAACAAATAAGGTTAGATAGAGTCATGGAGAATCATAGAGTCATTGAGATGTACAGTACAGAAACAGATTCAACTCGTCCATGCTGACCAGATCTCCTAACCTAGTCTAGTCCCATTTGCCAGCACTTGGCCTAGATCCCTCTAAACCCTTCCTATTCAAATACCCACCAGATGCCTTTTAAATGTTGTAACTCTATCAGCATCCACCACTTCCTCTGGCAGCTCATTCCATACATGTACAATCTGCTGTGGTGCCCAGTATTTAGGAAGGACACACAAAAAGAAAAATGAGTTGGCACAACATTACTGGTTGAAGAGATAACTAAGATAATAATGAGGAAGAAGAATATTAGCTCCAATGTAGCGGAATCTGTATGGGTTGAGATTAGAAACACCAAGAGGCAGAAAATTATCATGAGATGAGACCTCCAAACTGTAATGGCAATGTTGGGAAAGACATCAAACCAGAAATTAGAGATTCAAGCAATAATGGTACAACTGTAATTAGAGGCAACTTTAATTTGAGTACAGATTGAGCAAATCAAATCAGTAACAATACCATGGAGGAATAATATCTGGAGCATGTACAAGATAGCTTTCTGGATCAATCCATTGCAGAACCAACAAAAGAACAGGATGCCCAAGACAGGTTGTTGTGTGAAGACAGCGGAATATTTGGCCATCTAGCTGCTGAAGGCTTTTTTGTGAACAGTGACTATAATATGAGAAAATTCCTCTTTAAAGGTTGAGAGTGATATAGTTGATTCTGAGACTGGGCTCCTGAATCTGAATAGATGAAACTATAATGATGCAAGGCATGAGATGACTATGCTAAATTGGGGAACATTTTTGGTGGTTAATCTTCAAGATTCAAGACTCTGGAACAGTTCCAATAGATTGATTGGTAGCTAACGTAACTGCACAATTTAAAAGATGAAATGGAAACCAGGGAGCTATAGATTAGTTAGCATGATATCAGTGGAGGGAAAATGTTAATCCATTTTAAAAGATTTAATAGCAAAGCTCTTGGAAAACTGTGACAGAATCAAACAGAGTCAACATGGCTTTAACAAAAGAGAAGTCACGCTTGACAAGTCTATTGGAGTTTTCATTAGCGGGAGTTGGTTTGTGTGGTTTACTTGGATTTTCAGAAAGTTTTCAATAAGATGCCACAAAGAAGATTAGCAAATAAAATCAAAGTGCATGGGATTGGAGTTAGTGTCCTGACATGGATAGAGAATTGAATGTCGAACAGGACACAAAGAGAAACAATAAATAGCTTTTTTTTCCGATTGGCAAACAGTGACAAATGGGAAGTTACAAGGATCTGTTCTTGACACCTAACTATTCACAATAGATATCAATGATTTAGAGAAGGGAATTAAATGTAATTTCTCCAGGTTTGCAGATGATACAAAGTTGGGAGGGAGAGTGAGTGGTGAGTAAGATGCAAAGAGGCTTCATTTTGATTCAGATATATTAAAAGGGACTGGGGAATCCAGAACCATGGGTCAAAATTCCCCTGTGCATCTGTACAGAATAACTGGTGTCAAGAGTATGATGCTGGAAAAACACAGTAGGTCAGGCAGTATCCGAGGAGCAGAAAAATTGATGTTTTTGGCAAAAACACTTTTAGAGCAGCACACTCTTGATTCTAATCTCCAGCTTCTGCAGTCCTCCCTTTTGCCACAATAATTGGTGTGTCAGTGTAGATCACAGTACTGACTTCTGATTCAGGAAGTCACTGCCAAACATGGAACTTGGTTTGATGACTTCGTTAAGGGGATTGAGTGTTAAGGATATGATATTGCATAGGAAAACAAGCCAGGAGGACGCAAAGGGATATAGATAGTTCAATGGATAGGCAAGAATGCGGGGCACCAAAGAAAAGTGGAGTTGAAGTATATAATTACAGAGCTGTCTCAGTGCTGAATGGCCTGCATTCTCCTAATTTGTATGTTTGTGTAGTAGGCGGAATATAATGTTAACAAGTGTGGAATTATTTTGTTTGCCAGAAACATCAAGCAGCAGGCTTTCTTTCCTAATGCAGAGGGACCAGGAAATGCCGGCATTCTGAGGGAGCTAGTTATCCTTGTAAAGGGTGGCACGGTGACTCAGCGGTTAACACTGCTGCCTCACAGCACCAGGGACTTGGTTTCGATACCAACCTTGGGTAACCGTCTGTGTGGAGCTTGCATATTCTCCCTGTGTCTGTGTGGGTTTCCTCTGACTGCTCCAGTTTTGTCCCACAGTCCAAAAATGTGCAGGTTAGGGCAGATTGGCCATGCTAAATTGCCCATAGTTTTCAAGGATGTGTAGACTAGGTGCATCAGTCATGGTAAATGTAGAGTAATAGGGTAGGGGAATAGGGCTGTGTAGGATACTGTTCAGAGGGTCAGTGTAGACTTGTTGAGCCAAGTGGCCTGTTTTCACATTGTAGGGATTCTATTATTCTGAAAAAAACGGAAGAATGGTCACTAAGGATACAGGGTAGGCCATTTATGACTGAGACTAAGAAAACATCTTCACCCAGAGAGTGGTGAGCCGAAGGAATTCTCTGCCACAGAATGTGGTTAAGGCCAAAACAATGAAGGTTTTCAAGAAGGAGTTAGATGTAGTTGTTAGGGCTAAATGGATCAAAGGGTATGGAGACAAACTGGGAACTGTGTACTGAGTTCGATGATCAACTAGGAGTATATTGAAGAGCATTGAAGACTCAAAGGGCCGAATAGTCTCCTTCTACTCCTATTTACTATTTCTCTATGTTATATGACAACAAGAAAAGTAGAGGGAACAGTGGGCATCAAGGATACAAGGGAAGCCATTAAGAGATGAGAAATTTCTTCACCCAGAGAGTGGTGAGTCTGTGGAATGTTTTGCCCCAGAGAGCAATTATGACCAAAACTTAAGTGTTCAATGAGTTCAATATAGTTCTTAAGGTTTAAAGGCATCAAATTGTATGAGGAAAATGTGGGAGCAGGAGAATGCGTTGGATGGTTAGCCATGATTATTTTGACTAGCGCTATAGGCTGGAAGGGACTGAATGCCCTACTCTGTTCTTATTTTCTATGTAAACTGTAAAAGTGCTGGAGAAACTCATCAGGTTGAACGGGACCTGTGAAGAGAGAAAAACAGAGTTGATGTTTTGAGTCCAATATGACTCTTGTTGAGGACCAAGATCTGTTTTAGTGATGCTGCCTTTGGGATAAATTTTGGTGTGGAACTGAATGTGAACTTATCTGATTTCCTTCAGTGAATCTCTCTTATACCTATCCGAACAGGAATATTGGGTCTTGGTGAAACATTTCAGCTGAAAGCCAGGGACCTGTGACCTTGCAGCATTGCCTCATTGCTGTAACTAGATGGGTTTTGTGAACACATCTCTGGGGCAGAATCCTTTGAACCACAGCTGATCAGCCAAATATCCCCTTGCCATTCCTGAGCTTTATGCTGTGACTCAGTCGCCATTATTGACAACTTCCTTAGTATATGGGAGTGAATCATGATCTGGAAGGTCTCGATCACTTAATAGGATCGATACAGACAGTTCATCTGTGAAATTTATTTTCGCCTTGCACACAGTCAAACTAATAAATTGAATCTTTCCTTTGCTTGGTGCCTATAAGGATCTTAAGTGAAGTGAGAGTAGGTTGTTGATGTTAGGTGCCTGGAGGACAACGATACAGAATTGAACGTGTTATTTTGCTGAGTAGTCACTATAATGGTTGGTATGAAAATGAAAAGATTTCACACTGAAGTGCAATAAACAGACCTCAGTAAACTCATCCAGTTGGTTCATTTGATTGGGATCAGTTCTATAATGTCATTGGGTGCAGAGGTTTCAATTTAGTGAGGTTTAATTTAGGGGTTTCCGCAGATAGGTTTGGACTTCTTGATTAGTTTTTGTATCCTGAAATGATGTTGGTGTCAGCAACAAACAGTGATATGAAATGACTTGTCAGCACTGTACGGTATATTGCTGGTACTGAAACTACCAAGCACACAGATTGTAAGAAGGTCACAGCAGAATTTCCAAAGCAGGATAACAATCTGGTAGCTGATTGGTTACAGTTCCGGGTGATCACATTGAACTTTACAAGAATCAACTATGCTTTGGTGGAGATTTCAAATAACAGCAGTCACCAGCTGAAGTTTTGAGAGTTCTCAATCCAAAAACAGAGAAACTTGCATTTTTCTAATGACCCTCACAAAGTCAGAAGTCACACGACACCAGGTTTTAGTTAAACAGGTTTATTTGAAATCATACAAGCTTTCAGAGCGGAGCTCCTTCAGCAGGTGCAGTGACTGAAAGGTTGGGTGGTTTCAAATAAACCTGTTGAACTATAACCTGGTGTCGTGTGACTTCTGACTTTGTCCATCCCAGTCCAACACCGGCACCTCCACATCATGATCTCTCACAACCTCATGTTGCTCATAGGCACAACTCAATCAACGAAGTACTTTTGGGAGTGTAGTCGCTGTTTGAATGTTGGAAGCATTGCAGTCAACTTGCACACAGTAAGCTTCCAAAAACAGTGCCATAAGAATGTCCAGTTAAACATTTTTAGCTTATGTTGGTTTGAGGATTGATTTTATACTCAGCACATCAGAGGGAGATTGCCTCCTGCTTTTTATATGATCGCCTGAGAGAGCAGGTCACAGTAACTTAATTAAAGGACAATAGCACAGTACTCCATCAATATTGCACTGGAATGATGAGCCTGAACTCAAGTTGTTGTATAAGGATTGTGAACCCACAATTTTCAGGTTCTGGGGTAAGAATACTACCAACTGAGTCACAGCAAGCATAGTTCAAAAGGTTACTCAAGTAACACATTGTCACCCAAAGAATCATAGAAATGAGTCACAATGAAAGCCAGGCGCAGATGGGTTCAAGAGGAAAATAAGTACAGTTCTGGAGAAAGATGCAGCAAGAAAAAAATGTGTTAACAAATGATTGGTTTTATCATTCTAAGCACATTTCAAACATCTTGGAAAGGTTTTGTTTATTTAATAGAGAATTTGAGCTTGGTTTAGATCATTGTGAGCCAAGATCATTTTACTCTACTCATGATGTGTTATACAAGTATGGGAGGAATCTCGGATTCAGGTTTTATACAAAACCAGGAAATGTTGGGTACACTTCGTAGGTCAAGCAGCATTCATGGAGAGAGAAGGAGATTTAATGTTTCAAATCATTGAGCTTTCATCATTAGCCTGTAGGAGAATAGGCAGGTTACCAGGTTCAGTTAGAAATGGTTGCATGACAGCAGATAATGGGAGTAGAATAATTGTGAATTGTGGAGAAAAAATGCAATCAATATTATGAGTTCCTTCACATGCGAGCACCTTTCTCATTGTAGACTTCTGCTGCTGTTTATGATTAAAACTGAAACTGGATTCAGAAACCAATTGTGAATGTCATGTTACATCGCTGAACTGTTCAACAATCCAAACTCACTCTCGGTTCATGGGCCTGTACAACAAATGGTGAATTATTTTACATACTTGCTTGGTGAAATTCTACATCAACTGTAAGTCTGCAAGCGTCCGCTACATCCATACAATAGATGCAAGGACTGGTAATGCTGAGGAAGCAGAAAGGCTGCAGACGAACAGGCTCAGAAAGTAGGCAAAGAAGTGGTAGACTGAATACAACATGAGGCTATGCACTTTAATCTGAAGAATAGCAGTGTAGACTATCTTCTACATGGGGAAAGGCTTCAGAAATCTGAAGCATAAGGTAACTTGGGAGTCCTAGCTCAGGATTTTTTTAAGGTTAACATATAGGTTCAGTTAGCAGTTAGGAAGGCAAATGTAATGTTCACATTTGCTTCAAGAAGGCGAGAGTACAAGAACAGAGAGGTACTGCTGAGGCTGCTTAAGGCTCTGGTCAGAACACATTTGGCCGCATATCTAAGCTGTTTTGGCCGCATATCTAAGGAAGTATACGTTGCCATTTGATCAGATCTCGATGAGGTTTACGAGAACAATTCTAGGGATGAAGAGCTTGTCATATGAGCAGCAATTGAGAATTCTGGGCCTGTCCTCAATGGGTCTTAAAAGGATAAAGGGAATTCTGATTGAAACTTACAGAATAGTGAGAGGCCTGGATAAAATGGACGCAGAGATATTTACACTAGTAGGAGAGACTATGACTTGAGGACACAGCCTTAGAGTGAAGAGACTGAGATTTCTTCAGGAGGAATTTCTTCAGCCAGGCAGTGGTTAATCTGTGGAACTCATTGCTGCAGAAGGTCTGTGGAGGTCAGGTTATTGAGCATATTTAAGGAAATAGATAGGTTCTTGATTCGTAAGAGGATCAAGGGTTGCAAAGAGAAGACAGGAGAATGGGATGGAGAAATATATTGAGAAAAATGATAAAATGATGAAGCAGATTGATGGGCCAAATAGCCACATTTTGCTACTATATCTTACGGTCTTATTGCCATTAGCCTTGCGCAGTCCTTCAAAACATTGCAGTTTCCACAAGGCAGGATGTGCAGGTACTTATATTTGCTACGCAGATGTGATAAATTAAATGTAGTCAGATTTTGAAATCTCCTTCACGTCTAAATTATGCTCCGGATCTTGTTTGTTTGGATAATTGATGGGCTGCTATACCCTTCCTCCTACCTCTGCACATAGCTCTCGGGCTTCCCTACTTGGAATTGGCATCATTACACAGCTGCTCTGTCAATAACCTGCGCTGCACATCATCTTTAATCAGTTCGCTTCAAAATGACAGCATTCAACAACTTTTTGTCTCCATCCATCTTTCTGAATGATTAAAACCACAAATGTTTGAAGTAAAACAGTTTGCAATCCACAGCAGAATCATGTGTACCTCCCCACCCTCATTGTAAAGCTCTCGTTCTCTGACCTACATTGCCTCCATGACTGGCCATGCCTTGATTAAAAATTTTTCATGAATGTTTCAAATTCCTACCCAACTTTCTCCTCCCTATCTCTGAAATTTCCCCCACCTTACACTACTCCAATTCGTGTCTCTTGCTCATTCCCATTATTTTGGATTCCACTACAATTGGTTGAATCATTGAATCATGTGGTACAGAAGCGGCCCTTCAGTCCATCAAGTCTGTACTGCCAAAACTATGCTACAACCTACATCATTCCCAATCCCCGGCACTAGGCTCATAGCCTTGAATAGTATGACTTTTCAAGTGCTCATCTGAGTACTTTTTAAAGGTTGTGAGGTTTCCTGACTCAACCACCCTCCCAGGGAAAGGTAATCCCAATCCCTACCACCCACTTGCTGAAAAGGTGTTCTCTCAAATCTCCTCTAAACCTCCTGTTTTTCATGTTAAAATTATGTCTCCTTGTAGCTTCTCTGCCTTGCCCTGAACTCAGATTCAGTGGCAACATTTGAGCATGTCTTTATGGAATGCCTTGTGATATTTTCTTATATAACTGAAAATTATTGTAATTGGGAAATTTACAATTATTGAAGTTGTTTCAGTCCTTTCAAGTCTGATTACAATATTCTTCAATACATTGGGAACACTAGTGTGAGAGTTGTCTATCTGATCCACTGGACCATGTCAACCTCTTATTGATCCCCTTCTATTTCCTCACTTTTCTGAAACAAGCACGTTATTTGTAGTCGAATAGTATGGCGCTGGAAAAGCACAACTGGTCAGGCAGCATCCGAATAGCAGGAGAGTCGACGTTTCAAGCATAATGAATGAGGGGTAGGCCCAAGGCAGCTGAGAGATAAATGGGAAGGGAGATAGGGTTGGGGGGATGGTAGCTGGGAATGTAATAGGTGGACGAAGGTGGGGGTGAAAGTGATTGGTCGGAGAGGCAGTTGGAGCAGATAGGTGGGAAGGAAAATGGACAGGTAGGACAGTTCAACAGGGCCGAGTTGGAAGGTTGGCTCTGGGATAAGGTGGGGGAAGGAAAATGAAGAAATGATTGAAATCCACATTGACCCCATGTGGTTGGAGGGTCCCAAGACAGAAGGTGAGGCATTCGTCCTCTAGGCATCGGGTGGTGAGGGTTTAGCAACGGAGGAGGCCCAGGACTTGCGTGTCCTTGGAGAGTGGCAGGGGGAGTTAAAGCATTCGGCCACAGTGCGGGGGATTGTTTAGTGCGTGTGTCCCAAACATGTTCTCTGAAACTTTGTCTTCCTGTCTCCATTGCCGAGGAGACCACATCGAGAGCAACGGACACAGTCAATAACATATGTGGAAGCACAGGTAAATCTCTGTTGGATATAGAAGGATCCTTTGGGACCTTGGATGAAGGTGAGAAGGGGAGGTGTGAGTGCACATCTTGCGGTGGCAGGGGAAGGTGCGTCGGCCTAACAAGGGAGTCATGGAGGGAATAGTCTCTCCGGAATGCAGATTGGGGTAGGGAGGAAATGGTGGTGGGGTCTGTTTGCAGGTGGCGGAAGTGGCTGAGGATGATGTGATGTATATGGAGGTTAATGGGGTGGAAGGTGAGGACCAGTGGCGTTCTGTCCTTGTTGCATTGGGAAGGATGGGGTTCAAGGACAGTGGTGTGGGAAGTGGAGGAGATGCCATGGAAGACATAATCGACCATATGGGAGGGGAAATTGCGGTCCTTGAAAAAGGAGACAATCTGGGATATTCTATAGTGGAATTGGTCATTTTGTGAGCAGATGCAGCAAAGGTGGAGGAATTGGGAAAAAGGGATGCATTTTTACAGGAGGCAGGGTGGGAGGAGGTGTAGTCCAGGTAGTCAGTGGGTTTGATGACGATGTCTGTGTTGATTTGTTCACTGGAAATGATGATGGAGAAGTCCAGGAAGGGGAGGGAAGTGTCTGAGATGGTCCAGGTGAACTTGAGGTTCAGGATGGAAGATGGTTGTGAAGTTGATGGACTGTTCAACCTCCTCATGGGAGCATAAGGTGACGCAGAGACAGTCATTGATGTAACGGATGAAAAAGTGGGGAATGGTGCTGTTGAAGCTGCTGAAGGTGGACTGTTCCATGTACCCAACAAAGAGGCAGCAGAGTTGGCATTATTTGCCGCCCCATAAGTCTTGATCTTCCCTCTCAAATAATATTGATCTGCCTCTCTTTTTTTGCATACCAAATTGGCACAGAGACAACTACATGCTTTGTTGGTCTATTCCCAATGACACAGGAAATAGGACTTCCCTAAGCGATTATATTGAAGAGGAAACTAAATGAATGGATCAATTCTATTCATCCCATTGAATGCACTGGTTTGTTCTTTTCATCCTTTTAGGTTTTATATTGAAGGTTTCCAGACATGAGGAATTTGTGGAATTCACTACCTCAGAGCGCAACGGACACCAGGACACTGATAAAACTAAAGGGATGATAAATAGATCTTTAATTAACAGGTTGAAGGGTCATAGAGAGCAGGAACGTGGTGTTGAGGCCAAGGAAAGATGACTTAATAAAATGTAGAGCAGACTGGAGCAGCTGAATTGTCTACTCCTGATCCTAGTTCATATGTTATTAGGATCCAATCAGATTATCTTCCATCATCTGGGCAAGGAAGTTAACAGTCTATCACTAGACTATTAACGCAGAGACCCAAATAATGTCCCAGGTACCCATGTTCAAATCCTGCCATAGCGGATGGTGGAAATTGAATACAATAAATAGCTGGAGTTAAGAATCTAATGATGACCATGAATCCATTGTTGAACTTCAACTTCCTACCTCCTATTTAATATCCTTGTCATTCGCAAACCTCTCCACGCCTTCCTTAAAAATATTCAATTCCCTCTACTCTGTTCTGGGGGTTGAAATTTTCACACACAAGACCATTCCTCTGAAGTAGGAGACCCCTTATTTTAAATGGAATCCCCTAATTCTATACAAGCTCATTCACACTTACAACACAGAAGGAGGCCATTAAGCTCATCATTTCCTTACCGATCAATAAAGATCTAACTACACTAATCACATTTCTCAGTCTTGTGCCCGTTGTTCTGGAGGCTACATTGATGTAAGTAAATATCTGAATACTGCTGACATGTTACAAGAGTTTCTGACTTAACCACTCCTTCAGGCAGTCAGTTCCAGACTCCCATCACATAAAAAGAAATGCTCCTCAACTCATCAACTCTTCAACTTAGCCATCATTGCTAACTTTAAAACCATGGCCCCTGGTTATCGACCCCTTTACTAATGGAATGAAATCACCCCATTGTTCATCCTATTTATGTCCTTCCTAATTGTAGACAGCTCTAACAGGCCCCTCTTAATCTTAATTGCTCTAAGGAAAACAACTCCAGTCTCATCATCCTTTCCTCATAACTCAGACCCTCCAGCTCAGGGAATATCCTGGTGAATCACCTCTGCACCCTTTCTAGTGTAATCAAGTCCTTTTTCTAACCAGAACTGCATGCTGATGTCCAGTCATGGCTTGACCAGTATTTTATGCAGTAATAGCATAGTTTCCCTGGTCTTGCATTCTGTGCCTACACTAATAAGGGTAAGTATTCCATATGGCTTTTTAACCACCTTATCTATCTGCCCTACCACCTCAGAAATCTCTCAGTATGCATGCAAGGTCCCTCTGATCTTCAGTACTTTTCAGGGTCTTACCATTCATAATGTAATCGACTTGCCACTGTTCTACCTACCTGATCAGCCCATTGAAATCCCCCTGCAGTTTGTGACTGTCGTCCTCAATAGTTACCATCCGTCAATCAACATGCCATCTTCAAGCTCCTTGATCATATGCCCTACATTAAAGTCCAAATCATTAATGTGTACTACAAGCAACAAGGGCTCCAAAACCAGATCCTGCAGAAGCCAATTAGCAACAAACTAACAGTCACAGAAACACCCCACTACTATCGCCCTCTGGTTCCTGTCTCTCAGCCAATATTTGATCCATCATACCAATTTGCCTTGGGTCCCATGGGGTCTTACTTTCTTGACCAATCTGCCTTGAGGGAGCTTATCAAAAATCTTGTAAAAGTCTATGTGGACCATACCAAATGCATTACTCTCATCAATGCTTCTCAAACAAATTGACGAGTGCAGATATATTACGTTTCCCAAAACCTTTTCTCATAAATTCTGCACTACTAACTATAATTTTCTGGTCTATAACTTCCTGCCTTTTTTCTTTAATATTAGCAATCCTCCAGCACTCTGGCACCTCACCAGTGCACTTACTTTGTAACCTTCCATCCTGTTCATAAACCATTCCCCCGATGCTGCTTTTTAGAACTATCTAACATTTCTCATTATGAGCACATCTCCTTAAGTTCCTCAATATTAATTGCCAGTTGACAAAAATGCTTCTTTTCATAAAAAGGTGATCGACACATAATTATAACTCACCAAAAGCAGCTTTGTGCATTTCTTTGTTTTCTCATGTTTCTGAAAAGAAATACATTTTATCAAAAATTTTCATTAAAATCTGTCGCCATTGTTGGAAATTTCACATTTTATATCTATCCTGCTGAGTATAAGACAAACTTCAATGACACGTCCCTTTCTTATGTTAGGGCAGAATGACACAATGCCTATTACTGCTGGCTCACAGCACCAGGGACCCAGGTTCCATTCCAGCCTTGGGTGGCTGTCTATGCACATTCTCCCCGTGTCTGTGTAGTTTTCTGCCAGGTGCTGCAGTTTTCTCCCACAGTCTAAAATGTGCAGGTTAAGTAGATTGGCCATGATGAGTATGGGGTTACAGTGTAGGGGTGGGTCTGAGTAGGATGTTCTCTGTTGGGTTGGTCAATGGGACAAATAGCGTCTTTATACACTAGGGATTTTATGAAATATCTAGCTTCTTTCTGAGCAGGTGCCTGTCATATACATTCCCTTTATAATACTTTATCTTCATTTTCAGGTCAACACATTTGATATTTGCCTGGGGTGCAAGGACAATCTACTCCTTTATTTCTTGCTGAAAAGGATGCAGTAGTCTACTCACTGTGTTAGTGATGGGGTGGGACAAAACAAGGAATTCCACAGAACATAGAACTTAGAACAGTACAGCATAGTATTTGCCAACACTCGATGTTCTGCCAGGCTTTTGTCCGGCTCTGCAATCAGGCTCTCAAAGATCCATCCCATCCTGGCAATGCTTTTCAACAACCTCTACCATTGGGGAGAAGGTACACACGCACCAGCCGGTTTCATAACAGTTTCTACCCTACTGTTGTTAGAATACTAAGTGGACTCACAAACTCTTAACATTCACCTGTACCTGTGTTTTTGTTTTTGCCGCTGTTTACCTATTATTTACAATCTATGCTACTTAACTCTGTGATCTGCCTGTATTGCTCGCAAGACAAAGCTTTTCACTGTGCCTCAGTACACGTGACAATAAAGTCAATTCAATTCAATTCAGACTAATTTACATATGCTTCATTGTACTATCTTCCACATGTCTATCCAAGAATTTCTTAAATGTCCCTACTGTATCTGACTCTACTATAACTGCTAGAAGTGCATTCTATGCACGCACCACTCTTTGTGTAAAGAACCTACCTCTGACATCTCCACTAAACCTTTCTCCAATCACATTAAAATTATGCCTCTTCGTGATAGTAATTTCCATCATGGGAAAAAGCCTCTAGCTATCCATTCTATCTATGCCTCCCATCATCTCATACACTTCTATCAAGTCATGTCTCATCCTTTTTCACTCCAGTGAAGAAAGCCCGAGCTCCCTCAACTTTTCTTCATAAGACATGTCCTCCAGTCCAGGCAGCAACCTGTTAAATCACCTCTGCAGCCTTTTTAAAGCTTCCACATCCTTCCCATAATGAAGTGACCAGAACTGAACATAATACTCCGAGTGTGGTCTAAACAGGGCTCTGTAGAGCTGCAACATAACTTCACGACACTTAAGCGCAATCCCCCTGCTCATGAAAGGCAACACATCATACGCCTTTTGACAACCCTATCAACTTGGATGGCAACTTTGAAGGATCTACGGACATGGCCCCCGAGATCCCTCTGTTCCACCACACTGCCAAGAATCCTGCTTTTCGCCCTGCATTATAATTCGAACTTTCAAAATGAATCACTTCACACTTTTCCAGGTTGAACTCCATCTGCCACTTATCAGCCCAGTTCTGCATCCTGTCAATGTCCCATTCATAGAATCACAGAATCCCGACAGAGTGGAAACAGGTCCTTTGGCTCAACAAGTCCTAACCCTCCAAGGAGTAACTCACTCAAACCCATTCCCCTTACCCTATATTTACCTCTGACTAACGCACCTAACCTACACATCCGTGAACACTATGGGGAATTTAGCATGGCCAATTCATCTAACCTGCACATCTTTGGAATGTGGAAGGAAACCAGAGCACCCAGAGGAAACCCACACAGACACAGGGAAAATGTGCAAACTCGACACAGACAGTCGCCTGAGGCTAGAATTGAAAATGGGTCCCTATAAGGCAGCAGGGCAGGCAGCAACCATTGCAACCTACAACAGCCCTCCACACTATCCACAACACCATCAACCTCATGTCAATGGCAAACTTACCACCCACTCTTCCTCTTCCTTATCCAAGTCATTTATAAAAAATCACAAAGAGCAATTGTCCCAGACCAATCCCTGCGAAACACCACTGGTCACCAAGTTCCAGGCTGAATACTTTCCATCTACCACCACCCTCTGTCTTCTATAAGCCAATCAATTCTGTATCCAGACAGCTAAGTATCCTATGCCTCCTTATTTTCTGAATGAACCTAACATAGGTTAGGTTCATTGCTAAAATCAATGTACACCACATCCACTGCTCTACCTTCACCAATGTGTTTTGTCACATCCTCAAAGAATTCAATAAGGTTTGTGAGGCATGACCTGCCCCTCATAAAGCCAGGCTGATTATCTTTGATCAAACTATGGTTTCCAAGTAGTCATAAAGCCTGTCTCTCAGAATCCTCTCCAATGCTATGCCCACCACTGATGTAAGACTGGCTGGTCTGTAATTCCAAGGATTATCCCTATCCCCTTTCTTGAACAAGAGAATAACATCTGCCAACCTCCAATTATCTGGCACTATTTCAGTGGACAGTGAGGATGCAAAGATCATCACCAAAGGCGCAGCAACCTCTTCCCTCGTTTCCATTAGTAACCTAGGGTAAATCCCATCTGGCCTGGGGACTAAATGATCCTTATGATTTTCAAAATTTCCAGCACAACCTCTTTCTTAACATCAACCTGTTTGAGCATATCGTCTGTTTCACACTGTCCTCAGAAACATCAAGGCCCCTCTCACTAGTGAATACTGAACCCCCTTACCTCCTCCGACTCCAGACACAAGTTCCCTCCATTATCCCTGATCAGCCCTACCCTCACTCTGGTTATCCTCTTGTTCCTCACATAAGTATAGAATACCTTAAGTTTTTCCTTAATCCTACCTGCTAAAACTTTTTCATGCCCCATTCTAGCTCTCTTAAGTCCATTCTTCAGTTACTTTCTGGCTACCTTGTAACCCTCTAGACCCATGTTTGATCCTTAAGTAAGCTTCCTTCTTCCTCTTGACTACATGCTCCGCATCCCTTGTCACCTTTCCTCCACTGAGCATCCTTTCCTTGCCTCGGTGGGACAAACCTGTCTAACACTATCAACAAGTGCCCCCTTAACAACCTCCATATTTGCATTGTGCATTTCCCTGAGAACATATGTTCCCAATTTAGGCTCCCCAGTTCCTGCCTAGTAGCTTTGTAATTCACCCTCCCCAGTTAAATAATTTCCCATACCGTTCACTCCTATCCTTCTCCATGACTACAGTAAATCTCCCCTCCTTTCCCAGAGGTAGCCTCACAAGCAACATCCTTTACACAAATCAATGTTGACTATTTCCCATTTTAAACCAGCCTTGTAAGAAATAAATAACTTGCATTTATATAGCTTCTACCAGAATGTCAAAAGTTCTGAAGTGTGTGCATCTACCTGAGGTGACAGGCGGGAACATAGTTTAACACCTTACTGAAATGACGACACCTTTAGTACAGCAATTCTCCCTTGTTTTGTTTTTGGATTTATGCCTTTGAGTCCCTAAGGTAGAAATTGAGCCATAACCTTGAAACTTGAAAGGAAATGTGTTAGCAGCACCACTGAAGAAAGATTAATTTGCTTCTTCCACATCCAAGAGTCATCTTTCAATAACAAATGGGCCTTAAGCAATTTTGACTTAGTCTCTACAGTGTGCTGCCTAATGTGGAATTCTTTGCTCTGTTTCACTCTCAACAACTTTCCTAACCAAATAGCAAATTGGCAAATCACTGAAAAAAAAATCCTCCTGATTCTGATGATTGTGTAGAATCCAGTTTAGTTCAGAAACTCCTCAGAAAAGGAGGAAGACCATTTGGCTTGAAAGGGGATCTGAGTGGCTAACAGAGCTGGGCTCACAGGGGTTACATCAGATCAGCATTCCAAAGTGGTAGGCAATCACTATCTCAAGGAAAGGAAACCTCAGCAGTTTCCTTGTGGCCTTCAATGGCACCACTGATAGCCAACTCTACCCATACCAATACACAACACAATGAAATGCATCAGAGAAATCAACACTATTGGCAGAAGAACAGCGGAGAGGCCAAGTGCCCTCCAATCAGTATCTCATAGAACATAGAACAATACAGCGCAGAACAGGCCATTTGGCCCTCGATGTTGTGCCGACCTGTGAACTAATCTAAATCCATCCCCCTCCACTATCTCATCATCATCCATGTGCTTATCCAAGGATTGTTTAAATCTCCCTAATGTGGCTGAGTTAACTACATTGGCAGAGAGGGTATTCCACACCTTTACCACTCTGAGTAAAGAACCTGCCTCTGACATCTGTCTTATATCTATCACCCCTCAATTTGTAGCTATGCCCCCTTGTACAAGCTGATGTCATCATTCTAGAAAAAAGACTTTAATTGTCTACCCTATCTCATCCTTGGATCATCTTGTATGTCTCTATCAAATTTCCTCTTAGTCTTCTTCTCTCTAATGAGAACAGACAAAGTCCCTCAACCTTTCCTCATAATACTTTCCCTTCAGACCAGGCAACATCCTGGTAAATCTTCTCTGCACCTTTTCCAATGCTTCAACATCTTTCCTGTAACGGGACAACCAGAACGGTACACAATATTCCAAGTGCGGCTGCACTAGCGTTTTGTACAGTTGCGGCATGACATTACGGCTCCAGAACTCAATCCCTCTACCAAGAAAACCTAACACACCGTATGCCTTCTTAACAGCACAATCCCCCTGGGTGGCAACTTTCGGGGATCTATGTACATGGGCTCCAAGATCCCACTGCACATCCATACTATGAAGAATCTTTCCATTTCCCCAGTACTCTGCCTTCCTGTTATTCTTCCCAAAGTGCATCACCTCACATTTAGATGCATTGAACTCCATTTGCCATCTCTCAGCCCAATTCTGCAGTTTATCCAAGTCGCCTGCAACCTGCAACATTCTTTCAAACTGTCTACTACTCCAACGACTTTAGTGTCATCTGCAAATTTACTAATCCATCCACCTATGCCTGCATCTATGTCATTTATAACAATGACAAACAGCGGTGGTCCCAAAACAGATCCTTGTGGCACACCACTAGTAACCAGACTCCAGGCAGGATATTTTCCATCAACCACCACTCGCTGCCTTCTTACAGAAAGCCAGTTTCTAATCCAAACTGGTAAATCACTCTCAGTCCAATACCTCTGCATTTTTCCAACAACTTACCATGTGGAACCTTATCAAAGGCTTTACTGAAGTCCATGTACATCACCTCAACTGCCCTACCCTCATCCACATGCTTGGTCACCTTCTCAAAAAACACAATGAGGCTTGCGAGACATGCATTGCCCTTGATGAAACCATGTTGACTTTCTATAGTCAAATTGTTGCATGCTGGATGATAGTAAATCTTATCTCTTATAATCCTTTCCAAAACTTTTCCTGCAACAAACGTAAGGTTCACTGGTCAATAATTACCTGGGTCATCTCTACTGCCTTTCTTGAACAAAGGCACAACATTTGCAATCCTCCAGTCCTCTTGTACTAAACCTGTGGACAACGATGACTCAAAGATCAAAACCAAAGGCTCCAACTCCTCCTGCCTACCTTCCCAGAGAATCCTCAGATAAATCCCATCAGGCCCTTCGAGAGTTGATAACACCACTTACTTACTAACCTTGATCTTTTGTAGTCTAACATTTTGCATATCATTCTTCTCTTCTACAATATTCTCCTTTTCCTGAGTGAAAACAGATGAGAAATATGTTTAGCACCTCTCCGATTTCCACAGGGTCCACACACAACTTCCCACTTCTGTCTTTGCCTGGCCCTATTCCTACCTTAGTCATCCTTTTATTCCTCACATACCTGTAGAAAGCTTTAGGGTTCTCTTTTATTCTACTGGCTAAAGATTGCTCATGTCCTCTCTTTGCTCTTCTTAACTCTTTTAAAATCCTTCCTCGCTAATCTGTAACTCTCCATCACCTCATCTGAATCATCTCCTCTCAATGTCACATAAGCCTCCTTCTTCCATATAACAAGAGATACAATTTCTTTAGTAAACCACAGTTCCCTTACCTTCTCAATTCCTCCCTGCCAGACAGGGACATACATAACATGGACACACAATATCTGTTCCTTAAACCAGATCCACATTTCGATTGTCCCCATCCCCTTCATATTGCTACCCCATCCTATGTATCCTAACTTTTGCCTAATCGCATTATAATTGCCCTTGCCCCATTGATAAATCTTGCACTGTGGCCTGTCCTTATCCTTTTCCGTCGCTAAACTAAATGTAACTGAATTATGATCACTCTCCCCAAAGTGCTCACCTATCACTAAATCAAACACCTGGCCTGGTTCATTACCAAGCACCAGATCCAGTTTGGCCTCCCCTCTTGTTAGCTCTTCAACATACTGTGTCAGGAAACTATCCTGCACACATTGGACAAAAACTGATCCATCCGACGTACTAGAGTTACAGCATTTTAAGTCAATGTTGGGGAAGTTAAAGTCCCCCATAATAACCACCCTATTCCTTTCACTCCTACCCAGAATAATTTTGCCGATGCTCTCCTCCCCAATCCTGGAACTCTGCGGGGGCTATAACAAACTCCCAGCAGTGTGATCTCGTCTCTCCTGTTTCTAACCTCAGCCCATACAACCTCAGTAGATGAGTTCTCATCAAAAGTTCTTTCAGCCACTGTTATTCTGTCCCTGACTAACAAAGCCAAAACTCCCCCTCTTTTACTGTCTTCCCTGTTCTTAATGAAAGATATAAACCCTGGAACCTGCAACATCCATTCCTCACCCTGTTCTATCCACGTCTCCGAAATGGCCACAACCTCGAAATCCCAGGTACCCATCCATGCTGCAAGCTCATCTATCTTATTTTGGATACTTCTGGCATTGAAGTAGACACACTTCAAACCAGTTTACTGTCTGCCAGCACATTCCTGTGACCGTGACATCCTATCCATACTCTCCCTACTCTCATCCTCCTGTGCACTGGAACTACGCCTCAGGTTGCCATCCCTGTGCTGAGCTAGTTTAAACCCATCCAAATAGCACCAGCAAATATCCCACTCAGGATATTAGTACCCCTCTGGTTTAAGTGAAGACCGTCCTGACTCTCGACTTCTCAAGGCTTTTCCATATCTGCAAGACTCAAGGCAGGAGTGTGACAGAAAAATAAACATTGATCTGGATGACATACACTCGCAATACTAATGACATTCAACCAAATCCATGAAGAAAAGATCTGCAACAGAGAGAATCTGGCTACCACCATCCTATGACATTCACAGGCATAACCATTGCTGAATCCCAGAGAAACAACATCCTGGGACTTACCAGAAAATTTCTCTGATGGTGATGGAGCAGGGGAGCTGAGCCTGGAGGCTTGTTCAATCCCACCAGCTTTCTTTCACTTTCTTTTTTCCCTTCTATTTACTTTATGGAGATAAGGCAGGAACAGGATATTGATTAAGGATGATCAGCTATGATCATATTGAATGGTGGTGCAGGCTCGAAGGGCAGAATGGCCTACTCCTGCACCTATTGTCTATAACTCTTTTTCTTTATCTTTTCTCTTTGTTTTCGTTTCTCTAAAGCCTGGAGAGCAGTAGATGAAGGAGGAGGCCTCTGGCAGCAACACCACGACAAACCGGGTATGACTCCACCCCAACCTGGGGTCTCCCAGTGAAGGAGGAGCAGGTCCTAAGCTGACTCCCCTGGCCCAGACTCGCAGGCTGGGCTCAGGCTCCAGGTCCGCACACAGGCCCGGGTGACGGAAGAAGCAGGAGGCGATGGCGAGAGGGACAGACGGTGGAGAAGTGGCAATGTCTGGAGGAATGTCAGATGGGGAACAGAAGGCTTTTCCCAACCCAGCAGCGAGGTGGCTTCCAACAGCCTGGCATGATGGTCTCATCTTGGAATGTCGATCTCAGCATAGCTGCAGCTTCCAGGTTTTCCAACGTTCCTTGCTCAGCTTTCCCTAAGCCCAGCAACCATTAATTGAACTGCAATGGACTTTGTCTTAATGTATTTTGTTGTTATGTATAACTTCTGTCATTAATATAGGTGGCAACTTATAAAATGTTTAAAATCACATAACAGCAGTTGATAGTCCAACAGGTTTATTTGGAAGCAGAGCTCTGAAAGCTAGTGCTTCCAAATAAACCTGTTGGACTATAACCTGGTGTTGTGTGATTTTTAACTTTGTACAGCCCAGTCCAACACCAGCATCTCCAAATTATAAAATGTTTCACTGTATTTTCGATGTAAAAGTACACATGGCAAAAATTTATTTTCTATTCTATTCTATTCTATAACGAACAATTAAGAGAATGTGATTCCTATTGTGTAACTCACCTATTGACTCCTCAGTGTCTGCCCACCATCTACAACTCACAAGTCAGGGTGTGATGGAATACTCCTCACTTGCCTGGATGGGTGCAGCTCCAACAAAGTTCAAGAAACGTGACACCATCCTGGACGAAGAAGTTCACTTGATTGGCACTACATCCACAAGCATTCACTTCCTCCACCACCAATGCTCAGCAGCAGCAGTGTGTACCATCTACAGGATATACTCAAACAACATACCAAAGATCCTTATAAAGCCCTTCCAAAACCACAACCAGTACTCTCGAGAATGAGGTCAGCAGGTACATGGGAACACGATCACTTACACCAGCTAGTTCCCTTCCAAGTCACTCACCAATCTAATGTAGAAAGGTATGGGCATTCTTCCACTGTTGCTGAGTCAAAATCCTAGAACCCCACATACTGACAGCATTGTGGATGTAACTACACCAACTGAACTGCAGTGGTTGAAGAAATCTGCTCACCGTCTTGAGGGTGACTCAAGATAGGCAATAAATGCTGACCCAATGAATGAAGCCAGAAGTTCCAAACCAATCAGAGACTTAATAGACACCTGATTAATTGGTCCTCCACCAAACTCTCCACAAGTTGTCATTAGATACGAGCCATTATCCTAACAAATTCTTGCCTCCAACTCCATCCCCTTAACAGGGCTAATGTCTCAGAATAGACAACTGCACTTTGCAAATTTGACATCCTTCTCAACACCAAGCTGAACACATTTTCCCCATAGCAAGAAACAACTTTTTCAACCACAGTAACTTTGTTTGCTCCCAAATCCAGTTTAACATACTTAACACTTGACTCCTCGTGTAATGTGAATTGGTAAATCATGGCAACCATCAGGAAGCCAGAATTATCTAGCATTGTCAGCCACCCAGCTGCTTGGCAGGTGGAATGCAGTCTATGACAGGACTGTATGGCTGGTCGACATATGCATATATTGCCCACAACTCATGAGCCTGAAGAGGTGGCAGTGTGTCTTCTCCATGAACTACTGCAGAACATGTGTCATGCTTATCCCACAAAACCTTACAAAGGGAATTCCAAGCTCTTGGAGCAGCATGATAACATGCCCAAGTCAATCTCATTTGTGGCTTGGAGAGTAATTTTGTTCTGTTGGGGAGAAATATCAAAGAGGAGAATTTAGTTCTGCATTTAGTAGCACAGTCGATCTGTATTCAGAGATCTCTCATTATGCAACATGGGAGAGATTCCTGGAACAGTGACCCTGAACACTTGGCCCTCTCAGTCAAGTACAGCATTTTTATACATTTTGTGTTACAATAATTGCATGCAACATTAATGCTATTGTTAGTCATGTCCCCACATCTATACACCAAATCCTGTAAACACAATCAATGATGGGCAAATCTTTGGACAGCCATGGGGTCCCCATGATCTCATGATGTTTACCAGCCATTGTTATCATCAGGCCTTGGGATCTTACAATGTATCCCATTAAGTTACATTCTAATGTTAATGGTTATACTCTTTCTCAGACATTTGCCAGACTTACTTATCTCTAAGGACTGTTTGAATTCTGTTATCCATTGTATTAATTTCTATCCTTATCAAATTCTGTTAATCATCTAATATTCCCTATGATGGTTGTCACAGGAGATACAAAACCATGTTAATTCCTACTAATTGCTGTAAAATTCATAATATAGGATTAGTTTTGTATAAAGTTATATGGTTGTACCTAATGTTAGAACTCTTTAGCCAATGAGTTATGAGCAGCTTCTTTCCTACCTGACCTTGGAAAATCAGGTAAACACTGGCTCCCTACCTTGTAGCTGCAATTATAATTCCTTCTATTCACACGCAGCATGTAAGTGTGTTTTAAACAGGAGATTGCTTCTAAGATGGAATTTACTGTCTCTACTCTAAATGTTTCTACACTAATTCCTTTACTTAGTAAGACAATGTCTATTCAAATTCTATTAATAAGACTGAAACTCAATCACTTTCACAGCCCAATAAGCTTGCCTGAACTCCTAAGGCTTTACAAAATACATTCTTATTCCCCTTTTACCTTATCATTTGTTACTGTCCTCTCTCCCTTGATCCTTGAATGTATGAATTCATTTGAGCTGTCTCCATTATTGTTATTTAGTTTTGCTTATTTAGGTTGTGAAGCTGCCATTGTTTATTTTTTTCAAAGCCAAGCTTGTGCCCTTTAGAGGTTATCTATTTTCTCAATTTGTCATGCAGTATATCTTGGAGAAAGTGAGGACTACAGATGCTGCAGAGTCAGAGCGGATAAAGCGTGATGTTAGAAAAAGCACAGCAGGTTAGTCAACATCTGAGGAGTAAGAGAGTCGATATTTCAGGCATAACCTTTCTTCAGGACTGGGGAGGGGGAAGAGGACTGAGAAACAAACATTTCCCCAGTCCTCATCCCCCTCCCCAGTCCTGAAGAAAGGTTATGCTAATACAGTCCATCTTGCTGACGGAATGGGGACTCCATTCCACTAACTGTAACCCTTTGTTTAAAGAATTTCAACCAACTTTCTTAACATTAGATACAGATTGCATTTCTTGATTTCCCAATACTCAGTTACCCAGAGTCCAAACGATAGAACATAGAACATAGAACATTACAGCGCAGTACAGGCCCTTTAGCCCTCGATGTTGCGCCGACCTGTCATACCAATCTGAAGCCCACCTAACCTACACTATTCCACGTACGTCCATATGCTTGTCCATTGACGACTTAAATGTACTTAAAGTTGGCAAAGCATTCCATACCCTTACTACTCTCTGAGTAAAGAAACTACCTCTGACATCTGTCCTATATCTATCACCCCTCAATTTAAAGCTATGGCCCCTTGTGCTTGCCATCACCATTCTTGGAAAAAGGGTCTCCCTGTCCACCCTTTCTAACCCTCTGATTATCTTATATGTCTCTATTAAATCACCTCTCAACCTTCTTCTCTCTAACGAAAACAGCCTCAAATCCCTCAGCCTTTCCCTGTAAGACCTTCCCTCCATACCAGGCAAAATCCTAGTAAATCTCCTCTGCGCCCTTTCCAAAGCTTCTACATCCTCCTTATAATACAATGACCAGAACTGTAAACAATACTCCAAGTGCGGCCGCACCAGAGTTTTGTACAGCTGCAGCATAACCTCATGGTTCCGGAACACGATCCCTCTATTAATTAAAGCTAAAACACTGTATGCCTTCTTAACAATCCTGTCAACCAGGGTGGCAACTTTCAAGGATCTGTGTACATGGACACCGAGATCTCTCTGCTCATCTACACTACCAAGAATCTTACCATCAACCCAGTACTTTGCATTCCGGTTACTACGACCAAAGTGAATCACCTCACACTTGTCTGCATCAAACTCCATTTGCCACCTCTCAGCCCAGCTCTGCAGCTTATTTATGTCTCTCTGTAACCTACAACATCCCTCGTCACTATCCACAACTCCACCAACCTTAGTGTCGTCTGCAAATTTACTAACCCACCCTTCTATGCCCTCATCCAGGTAGTTTATAAAAATTATTGTGTGATCATACTTTTTTCTAATTCTCGCTAAACTACAGACTTCAGACTGTCTGTTCCCTGCGACCTTCTTATCAGAGTGACTATTACAAACACCTGCAGCTGTGGGTTTGTATAAAACACCTTATATTTTAATTTGGAAGATTCTTTGTTCAAAGTAGACCCTGTTACCTTGGATTTATCTCCTTCTCAAAACCACCGTTGTGTTAACTTATGATCTCATTCAAAAGTTGAATCAAGCAAGCTAATTTTGTTTTTAAAAAAATCTTTGCCAGTTCTGAGGAAGGGTCACTTGACCCAAAACGTTAACTCTGATTTCTCTTTGCGGGTGCTGAGCTTGTTTATCTTTGGCTCCCAGGATGGCGCTAGAGTGCTAGCCAGTGAGTGCACCTCTATGCAAGTATGCTGTAAAGTGAGTTGTGCTTGTTCAAACAACTGTCTAATTTGATAGTAAAATACCAGAGCGGTGCTTGACCTGTGGAGTCACAACTCAGCTTCATCAACTGTCTTCAAGAAAGTGGAGAAAATCTGGGGAGTTCAGGAGAAATAGCCATACTAAAGAAATATACTCCTTCAACTATACGTAGCTTGATCCTTTCTAATCACAGCATTTAAAACTAAAAAAAATTCACAGGATGTGGATGTTGCTAGCTTGGCCATTTATTGCTCATCCCTCATTGTCCAAAGGACAATGAAGAGTAAACCACATTGCAGTGAGTCTGAAGTCACCTGTAGACCAGACCTGCTCAGGGCAACAGTTGTCTTCCTTAAAGGACATGAGTGAGTCAGATGAGTTTTTCCAACAATTACCAACAGTTTCATGGCCATCAATAGACTCCAGACTTTGCTTTTTTACTGAATTAAAGTTTTGCCATGACAGGATTTGAACCCTGGTCCCAAGCACATTACCTGGGTGTCTAGATTAATGGTCCTGTGATAAAATCACATGCCATCACCTTCTACTTGTCTCCTATTTGTTTTTTGTTTGTTTTGTGGAATCATATGAATGTCTTTCTCTTTGCCTTCATCTTATTCCTCTGATTATTCAAAGCTGTAGAGACAAGGCCAATGAACATTTCAGTGAAATTACTGGACAACAATTGAATCAAAGCTACCAAATAACTTATATGATCAGTAAAATGCTTGAGTAAGAGTGATTAATGGCACTTTCCAATAAAAGAATTATGGATGATTTATACTGAGAATGCAAAATTCCCATGAGCAATTGCAGGATTGGAATCTAATCAAGCATTGTTATGGAACGTGATTATCGTTCGCAATGTTTTTTGGTGGTTAGATTGGTGATTTGAAAATAGGTCCACATTAATATTATTATGTGTCATTATCATTGAGAATACAGCCAGAATGTTTTGAGTCTTATTTTCTGTGTTTCAATTTTTTTTGTATTATGCACTTATCAAGTTGAGGGCTGTAATTGTTGAGGAACAGAACGTGGTTCATGCAACAACTGCACCAAGGCTTCCATATGGAATGGTTAATTGCATAGATAAACTCTCTTTATTGCAGTGACACTGTGCCCCAGTCTTAGAGTAACAACCCTGGTCGAAATTCAGACCCTTTCAGTCAGAATTAAAGGCACTTTGTCTGAATGCCAACAGCATTCACCATCAGATGGGTGAATTGATGGTAAAGATAGAATAAGTGGGATTGATCCAGTTCCTATTATGGAGATGTGATGAATGAGGTGCTGTGGCTTAGGACTGAACACAGCAAACCTTTCATTAACTATGAGATCAGAAGAGTACTGGTTGAACAAATATCCTGGATAATTAAGAGGCCCACAAAATGAATGTAAAAACTCACATCAAATAGAAATATAATGTATGGAGTATACACGTCATTGTTATACTTTATTTACAGCATAAAGCACTAAAATAATAATGCAACATTTCCTTAAATAAAACCTACCAGCATAGAGCCTTTTCACTCACACCCTCAACTGACGACTCAGATATTGTAGAAGAACATGGCATTTGAGGAGAAATTGACTTAAAATTGAATCAACTCTTGATATTTCCCGTGGCAATTTGATTGAACAACAAGTATGTTTACGCTGAGGTACATAAATTTTAAAAGCTATAATAATTGGACAGGATGGTACAGTAAACTTTGCAGTATTTGAGGTATGTAATGTTGGTTGGTTTAGTGAGAGTGCTGGTTCATAAGGCGCCTGTTGAAACAAAGTTTGTTGTATTTAAGGTGTATGGTATCAATAATAAGGGATGGTATCAATACATCAGAGAGGAAGGGGATCTTTGGAAGAACAAGATATATAATTTGTTCGGGTTCAGCTGCAAAACAACAAAGGCAACAAATGTCATGAGGAGTTACATATAGAACTCAAAATGTTAGTGTTCATGTGTTCATGATACAAATTCAGGAAATTAGAGGTGAGAAGGCAATGCAGTAATCTTAAGAGATTTCAGTTTGCATATGGACTGGATAAATCCTACAAGCACTAATTATATGGAGGATAAATTCCTTACAAGTGTATGAAATAGTATTCTGAAGCAGCATGCTGAAGAATCAGTGATGGGACAGATTATTTTGGATCAAATATTGCATAAGGAGAAAGGAGTTGTTGACAATCTGGTTACAAAATAATCTTTAGGGAAGAGTGACCATAATATGATGAAATTGTACATTCACTTTGAAGACAACGTTGTTCAATCAACACTAAGGAAACTATGCAAGTATGAGAGGCAAGTTGGTTGTGCTCGATTGGGAAAAGAAATTGGCATGAGTCCAGACAGACAAAGTATAGTTTATAAATAATTATCCATGGTTTCCAATAAATATATATCCCCTTAGGGTACAAAAACCCAGTGAGTCAACTGCAGCTAACAAAGGAAGTTAAAAATTGCATTAAATCAAAGGAAGAGGTTTATGCAATTTTCAAAGCTGTCAAAAGCCTGAAGAATGGGGATATTTTAAAAACATAGTAAAGGGGGACCAAGAAACTGAGAACAAATGGAGACTAGAGTATGACTGTAAATTAACATGAAATATAAACACAACCTATAAAACCTGATATCGTTATTCAAAAAGGAGAATGTAAGGCAAGATGAATGTTGGTTCATAGCAGGTAGAGACAGCAAAATTTATAATTAGAAATAGAAATTGGCAGAAACACTGAAGAAGTACTTCACATCTATTCATAGAAGAAGGTATAAGAAATTATACAGAAATAATAGGATCTAATGATCTGATTTAAATGGGGAACTGGAATAAATTGGCATCAGCAAAAAAAAAGATGTTGATGGGATTAAAAGTCAACAAAATCCATGTCAATGATCTACAATCTAGAAATGTCATAAAAAGTAACTTTTGAAATAGCCAATTTTAGGTCTGGTATTCCATAATTAATAAGACTGCTATGAGAAAGACTTTTGGAAGCAGTGACCATAGTATGATACAATTCTTCATTATGTTTGAAATGCATGTGATACAAATTGAAAATACGGTGTTAACTCTAAACAATGACAATTATCAAGGGATGATGAGAAAGTTCTTGCAGTGAATTGGAAAAATGCTTTGCAAAGGTTGAAGGTTGCAAGGCAATGGCTAGTAATGATAGAATTGATGCTTTATTTTCCAAAAAAAATCCCTGTTTTAAGACATAACAGTCAACAGGAAAAGTTAGAGTGCTATATTTAACATGAGGAATTAAATATAATAGTGAAGCAAAGGAGGAGTCTCATAAAGTTACCAAAAAAATAGTTTCAAGCATGAGGATTGGGAGAATTTTAAAGATCAACAAATTAAATTGATAAAGAAAGGAAGAATATAATATGCATGAATACGAGCAAGAAACATAAAGATAGATCATAAAAGTTTTGACAGGAATATAAAAAGGAAAATATTAGCAAAGACAACTGTTGGTCCATTACCAACAGAGCTAGAGAATGTATAATAGGAAATAAAGAAATGGAAGAAAAAGCTAAATAAATACTTCATGCTTGTACTCACAGAGGAAAACATCAAAGATATCCCTGAAACAATTACTTGCAAGGCTCTAGTGAGAGGGTGAAATGGAAGGAAATTAATAATGAATGTTTAAGAAGGAAGGGAGGCAGAAGACTGGTTAGCCTGACCTTGGTCATTGGTAAGATTTGAGTCCGTTATTGAGGGTGAGATTGAGGAGTACTCACAAATGATAAAAAAAATCACATGACACCAGGTTATAGTCCAACAGGATTATTTGAAAACAATAGCTTTCGGAGTCTTGCTCCTTCATCAGGTGTAATGAGAGAAGCCGTATTAGACACAGAATTTATAAGTAAAAGACCAAAGGGTCCTACAACTGATGTGAAAGTATTGAATAAACCTAAAATGACCTACTCCCTCCCATTAAACACTCAATCAGTTAGAAAGGATTTGATTGATTAAAACGTAAATTCCAGAATTTCTTTCAAGTCACTGCTCCGAGATGACAAGATTTATTAGAGCATGCAAGAGGTGACATCTCAGGTCAGACAATGCATTTTACATGTGAGGCCTTGTTTAGAATCTGTATGTGTTTTAACCTGGGGTCAGACTCATTAAACCTGATAAAAGAGCAATGCTCCAAAAGCTAGTGTTTTCAAATAAACGTGTTGGACGATAAGCTGCCATTGTGTGATTTTTGACCTTGTCAACCCAGTCCAATACTGGCACCCCCCAAATCATGATAAAATAAGGTTGGGTCAGCACAGTTTTGTCAAAGGGAGGTCATGTCTGACAAATCCGTTAAAATTTTGTGAGGGGTTAATAAGCAAGTTAGACAATGGAGAACCAGTGGACATGATCTATTTGAATTTTCAGAAGGCCTTTGACAAGGTGCTGCACAGGATGTAGCTAAATAAGAGCCCATGGTACTGACATAGATAGTGAATTGGCTGACTGGATCTCATCTGGATCTCCTCCTATGCCAGTACATCCTTTCTTAGTTATGCATTTGCAATATTGTGAGCAGTTAAAGACCCAATATCTAAGGAGGTCAAGATGAGGTTTACAAGAATGATCCCAGAGATGAAGAACTTGTAGGAAGAGGAGTGGATAAGGATTCTGGATCTGAGAAGCCTGGATAAGGTGGATGTGGAGAACATGTTTTCTCTAGTAGGAGAGACTAGGACCTCAGCTCCCAGACTCAGAGTGAAAGGATGACCCTTTAGAACTGAGATGAGGAAGAACATATTCAGCCAGAGATGGTGAATTTGTGAAACATATTGTTGCAGTGGAGTACAGCGATTAAGTGATTAAGAGCGTTTAAGACAGAGATCAATAGATTCTTGCTCGTTAAGGGGATCAAAAATTATGGGAAAAGGCAGTACAGTAGGATTGAGAATCACATCAGCCATGATCGAATGGTGGAACAGACCCAATGGGCCAAACGGCCTAATTCTCCTCCTATGTTTTGTGGTCTTATGGTCTTACTAATATCAGTGAAGAACTGCGATGGGAGAATTAATGAGCTGAAAGTTGATAAATACTCAGGACCTGGCAGCCTTCACCCGAGAGTTGAAAGAGCTGGACACAGAGATAATGAATTTATAAAGTTAAAAATCACACAACACAGGTTATAGTCCAATAGGTTTATTTTGAAGCATTAGTTTTGAGAGCGCTGCGCAATCACCTGATGAAGGAGCAGCTGATGTTCAAAGGGGCCTGGGTCTATTTGTTCAGAAGCATTTTAAAGCATGCAGGTACAGTAAGTAATTAGGAAGCTAATGGTATATTGAACTTTATTGCAAGAAAATTTGATTACAGAAGTGAGGGTATCTTACTTCAATTGTATAGAATCTTGGTGAGACAAAACCTGGAGTATTGTGTACAATTGTGCTGTCTTACACAGAATGACAGATCAGTTAGGAGGCCATTTGATGCATTATTTCTGCCCTGGTTTTCTAAATATTTTAGTTCCAATCTTCTGCCTATTCCCCATAACCCAGAATTTGAAAAACATTTGAATAATCATCTAGTGAATGTCTGCATTGAATTTGCCTCCACCACAACATGGAATGCATTCCAGCCCTGAAAGATTTTTCTCCTTTTGCATTTGTTTCTATGCAAAATGCATCAAACTGCGCCCTCTGGTTCTCAATCTAAAGTCCTGAAAGCTTTGCTCTCAAAGCCTTCAATATCCTTGGATGCAGCTCACATAATCCTGGTACCGTGTTCCTGTGAATATTGCGTGCCAGAAGGCATTTTATAAGGTGGCACATCAAGGGTTAATGTAGAAAAGAAATGCTGATGGCTTAAGGGGTAACATTTTGCTGTGGATAAATGAGAGGCTAGCTCGCACAACACAGAGAGTAGGAGGAGATGGGTCTTCTTCAGAATAGCAGGATGCTATGACTGGTGTTCTACAGGATGGCTGGTTTATGGTGTAAAGTGCCACTAACAGTGCAGGCTCAATTCCTACACTGGCTGAGGTCATCAAGAAACCTCTACCTTCTGATCCTCACCTGTTGCCTAAGGTTTGGCATGCATAGGTTAAACTCCCCATCAGGTGTTTCTCTCCATTGAAAGAGCAGTACATGATCCTCTGGGACCCTGACAATTTTCATTCCATTGGGATTGAGAAACATGAAAAATCAGCAGACTAATGGTTTCTGTCTCGCTGCCTACTCTCAGCAATGGCTGTTCCAATGATGGAGAGAGATGCAACAAAACCTGGGTGTCCTCATACACCAGTCACTGAAATTAAGTGCACAAGCACAGCAGGTGGTGAAGAAGACAAAGAGTATATTAGCCTTCAGAACGAGAGGAGTTGATCACAGGGACTAGTGTCTTGTTGCATTTGTTCAGGGCCTTGATAATATTGTGTGCAGTTTTGTTCTCCTTATTTGATGAAGAGTGTTCTTGCTTTTGAAGGAGAACAATGGAGGGTTACCAGATTGATTCCTGAGATCGCAGGACTGATGTATGAAGAGAGGTTGGCAACCTCAGAGAAATCAATAAAATTCCAATAGGACAAATAGAAATCATATTTAACTAATTCATTGGAATTTGTCGAAGAAGTAACTTATGCTGCAAATGTTGTGCGCCAGAAGGCATCTTATAAGGTGTCACATCAAGGGTTAATGTGGAAAAGAAATGCTGATGGTTTAAGGGGTAACATTTTGCCATGGATAAATGAGTGGCTGGCTAACACAACACAGAGAGTAGAATAAGATAGGTCTTTTTCAGGATTGCAGACTGTTATGACTAGTGTTCCACAGGAGTCAGTGTTGGGGTCTCAATGTTTTATAATTTATATATAATTTATAGATTTGAGTGAATGACTCAAAGGTACAGCAATGTGGCAAATGAAGTACCATAAAGTAAAGTGTGAAACTGCCCACATTTTTGGAAATAATTAACAAGAAGCATACAGAGTTTCAAAGATGTGCAGGTGAGGTGGATTGGCCATGCTAAATTGCCCATAGTGAGTAGGAATGCGCAGGCACGGGTCTGATTTGATTTGATGTGCTTTATTGTTGTCACATATATCTAAGTACAGTGAAAAGTTTCGCTTTGCAAGCAGTACAGGCAGATCATACCAAACAAGGGTATACAGATCATAGAGTGAGGCACATGAGGTTATGGCTGTGCAGGAGGTGCACAAAGCAAGATCAATATTATTTGAAGTTAGAGAGGTTCATTCATCAGTCTAATAATAACAGGGAAGAAGCTGTTCTGGAAATTGTTGGTGCGTATGTCCAAATTTCTGCATCTTCTGCCAGCTGGAAGACTTTGGAAAAGATTATTACCGGGGTCAGAGAGGTTTTTGATGATGTTGGCAGCCATTCTGCAGCAATGAGCCATGTAAATGGAGTCCATGGATGGGAGGTTGGCTTACGTGATGGCCTGGGTGTGCACACCACTTTCTGTAATTTCTTATGGCCCTGGGCAGAGCAGTTGCCATACCAGGCCGTTATGCACTCAGATAAAATGCTTTTTATAGACTTTCTGTAAAAGTCGGTGAGGGTCCTTATGGACACGCTGAATTTCCTGAGCTGCCTTAGGAAGAAGAGGCCTCATTGTACCTTTTTGATCATTGCATCTATGTGGGAGATCCAGGACATATTGTTGGTTATTGTCGCTCCTTGGAACTTAATGCTGTCCACCCTCTCCACCTGAGTCCATTGATATGAATGGGGTGTGTCCTCCTCCTTTCCTCCTGAAGTCAATGATCAGTTCTTTTGCGTTGCTCACATTGAAAGAGAGGTTGTTACCATTGCACTATGTCACCAATCACTCTATCTCCATTAATGAATTAATTTATCAATAATCATGGTAAATACAGGGATAGGGTAGGGAGCTGGGTGTGGGTTGGATTTCTGCGGAAGGTGCATGCAGACTTGATGGGATGAGTTAGTCTCCTTCTATACTGTAGGGAGACTATGCTTCTAGGAATCAGAGAAGGTGAGTATACAGGGTTAACAAGTAATCAGGAAAGTTCATCGAATGTTATGAATTATTGTGATAGAAATTGAATGCAAGATTAGGGAAATTAATCGTAAGTTATACAGGGCATTGGTGCAATCAAATCTGGAGTACTATCTACTGTACTTGTCTGCATACTTACAGAAGGATATTATCAAATCAATAATGATGTTATTACAATAGAAACAGTTCAGAGAAGGTTATTTGTCTAATACTAGGAGTGAGCAGATTGTTTGATGAGGAACAACTAGACAGGTTCAGCCTGTATCCTGTGGAGTTTAGAAGAGTCATGACTCACTGAATTGAAGCATATAAGTATGAGGAACAACTAGACAGGTTCAGCCTGTATCCTGTGGAGTTTAGAAGAGTCATGACTCACTGAATTGAAGCATATAAGTATGAGGAACAACTAGACAGGTTCAGCCTGTATCCTGTGGAGTTTAGAAGAGTCATGACTCACTGAATTGAAGCATATAAGTATGAGGAACAACTAGACAGGTTCAGCCTGTATCCTGTGGAGCTTAGAAGAGTCATGACTCACTGAATTGAAGCATATAAGGTCCTGAAGTTACTTAACAAGGTTGAAGTTGAAAGGATGCCACTTCTTGCGGGAAAATTTAGAACAAAGGGGTCAGAATGAATAGTAAGGGTTCACCAACTCAAGATGATTTATTCATTTTTTAGTGGGATATGGGCATTACTGGCTGTCCAACATAGATTGCCTGTCCCTAGTTGCCCATGAGAAGGTGGGGGTGAGCTGCCTTCTTGAACTGCTACAGTCCACCTGCTGTGGGTTGACCCACAATGCCTTAGGGAGGGAATTCCAGGATTTTGACCTAACGATAATGAGGGAACAGCGATATATTTCCAAGTCAGGATGGTGGGTGGCTTGGAGGGAAACTTGCAGGTTGTGGTGTTCCCATGTATCTGTTGCCTTTGTCTTATTAAATGGAAGTGGTCGCGGTTTGGAATGGTCAACATGAGGATCTTGGGTGAATTTCTGCAGTGCATCTTGTAGGTAGTACACACCGTTGCCTCTGAGCGTTGGTGGTGGAGGGAGTGGATGTTTGTGGTTGTGGTGCCAATCAAACGGGCTGCTTTGTCCTGGCTGGTGTCAAGCTTCTTGAGTGTTGTTGGGCCTGCACAGATCTAGGCAAATGGGGAGTATTCCATCCCACTCCTGCCTTGTGCCTTGTAGATGGTTGACAGGCTTTGTGGAGTCAGGGGATGAGTTATTGCTGCAGTATTCCGAGGCTCTAACCGGCTTTTGAAGCCATTACGTTTATGTGGTGAGTCCAGTTAAGTTTCTATTAAATGATAACTCCCAGAATGTTGATAGTGCGGGTTTCAGTAATGGTAACATTATTGAATGACAAGGGGCGGTAGTTGGATTGTCTCTTGTTGGTGATGGTCATAGTCTGGCATTTGTGTGGCACGAATGCTACTTACCATTTGTCAGCCCAAGCCGAAATATTGTCCAGATCTTGTTCCTTTTGGACACGGACTGCTTCAGTGTCTGAAGAATCATGAATGATGCTGAACATTGGGCAATCATTGGCAAACATTCCCACTTCTGATCTTTTGATGGAGGAAGGTCATTGATGAAAAAGCTGAAGATGGTTGGGCCTAGGACATGATCCTCAGGAACTCCTGCAGAGGTGTTCTGAAGCTGAGATGAATGACCACACAACCACGACCATCTTATGTGTCAGGTGTGACTCCAACCACCGAAAAGTTTGCAACCTAGCACACATTGATTCCAGTTTCGCGAGGGCTCCTTGATGCCACACTTGGTCAAATCAGCCTTGATGTCAAGGGCTGTCACTCTCACCCCACCTCTGGATTTGAGCTCTTTTGTCCATGTTTGAACCAAGGCTTTAATGAGGTCAGGAGCTGAGTGGCTCTGGCAGAGCCCAAACTGGGCATCATTGAGCATATTATTGCAGAGTAAATGCTGTTTGACAGCACTGTTGATGATAACTTGCATCACTTTACTGATGATCAAGAGTAGACAGATGGGGCAGTAATTGGCTAGGTTGGACTTGTCCTGCTTTTTATGTATCGGACATACTTGGGCAGTTTTCCACATTGTCGAGTTGATGCCAGTGTTGTAACTGTACTGGAACAGCTTGGCTAGGGGAGCAGCAAGTTCCGTAGCATAAGTCTTCAGTACTATTGCTAGAATGTTGTCAGGCCCATAGTCTTTGCGGTATCCACTGCCTCCTAGAACCTTTGGAATTCCCTTCCTCAAGATGCAGTGGGTGCATAATCTTTAAATATGTTGAAGGTGGATGTAGATTGATTCTTCATTACCAAAGGGATGCAAACGTATTGGGGGTTATGCACGAATGTAGAGTTGAGACCAAAATCAGATCAGCCATGACCCGATAGAATGGTGGAGTAGACTCAAAGGGCAGGGTGGCCTGCTCTTGTTCCTTGTTCATATGTTTACATAAATTGCAATGAGAAAGTGTCAGATGAAAGGCTGAGAGGTGTCAGGATAGAGTTTTGCAAATGATGAATGGGATGGGCAGATGGGGCTGGTGCGTTGCCTTCTTGGACTACTGCATCCAAGTACGATGGAGATGCACCCACAGTGCTAACACAGACAGCTATTCGTAAAATAGAGAAATAAGGAGATATTTCTTTACTCAGAGAGTGGTTGAGGCAAGGAGCTCCAGGGGAAATGAATTAGTATATGAAAGAAAAGGATATATAAAGATTGGATGAAAGATTGAGAAGACAATGTGTGACGAGTAGTGTAAATTAATTGGGTTAAATGATATGCTTTTTTGATATATTCTTTGTAAATCTATGTGACTTATTTTAATGCCATTAGTTTTTGGATCAATATTAGCTTGGACACTCAAAGGAAACCCATCCCTCTTCTTGGAACAGTGACACTGGGCATCATTTATTTCCATCTGAGAGGGAGGAACAGGGCTTCAGTCTAGCACCTCACCTGAAAGATATGCAAGAGTTCATTGAAATATTTCAGTGTGGATAAAGGAGCCTTTCTGTGGAGGGAAGCATATGTGATTTGTTCTCCTTAATGGCAAATTTAACTGTTTCACTCACAAAAGGATCAAATACCTGAATTCAAGAAAAACATTAGGAAATTGCTCTTTGTTGTTTCTTTGTTATTGATTTAGTCAAATAAATCCTGATTTTTGCAAGCATAAGCTTTGGAAATGGGCTATAAAATGACAATTAATGGTCTGTTTGTTTTCAGTTGAGAAGACAGGTCCAACACACTTTGGCAAAGACTTTCTGTCTGTAAACTCAACTTGCTGTTGGAGAATGCTCCCTGCAATTCTTAATTTATGCTGATATATTTCTAAATTAGTCACCCGCGATTGAGGATCAATCAAATTCACAAGTACAGCAGTACATGATGACAGTGTTCCCCACATACTGATGAGGTATATTCCAGTATGTTGTAAATGAGTCATTGTGCTCAGCTACCTCCTGGGACGAACCCTTGCCACTGCAGGGGAGATGATCAGAGAATGGTGACCCCTAAGTTTGAGCTGCCTAAAATCTTACTTTGGAAGCTGGCGAAGTTCACCTCCAATGAAAAGTTTCCCTCCAGTGATTAACACTGCTGCCTGACAGCGCTAGGGACCTGGGTTCAATTCCATTCTCGGGCGACTGTCTGTATGGAGTTTGCGCATCCTCCCCATGTCTGCGTGGGTTTCCTCTGGGTGCTTTGGTTTCCTCCTACAGACCAAATAGACTGACTATGCCAAAATGCTCATAGTATCCAGGATGTGCAGGCCATGTGGATTAGCTATGGGAAATATGGCTTTACAGGTAAGGGGTCTGGATGGGATGCTCTCCAGAAAGTCGGTGTGGACTCTATGGGCAGAATGCCCTTTTTCTGCACTGTCAGGATTTGATGAAAACATTTGTAGGAATTCTATGAAAACATATCAAAGCATCCAGAAATGAAAGCCCAGTCTCAGTACTGGTGAGCATGACAATTGTTATTCGCTGTTGATCAATCACTGTACGGTCTAATTCATGAATTCCATTCCTTCCTTCAGGAAGCAAAGCTGCCACCCTTAGCTGGCCTGGCCTTCAGTAAGTCATGAGACATTTGAGCAAAAGGAGGCCATTCAGCCCATTGAGTCTGCTCTGCCATTTGATGAGAGTATGGCTGACCTGACCATCCTCAACTCCACTTTCATGTCTTTTCCCCAGAAATTCTCATTCCCTGATTGAGAATTGAATCCAGTACATGACAGTGAAAGCACCAAATCCTGACTACTCATGACTCTTAATTGCAACATCCTGGAAGGCCACTAAGATCAGTGGCATTAGGGATGTATAAGAAATGTTGGCCTTATCACTAAAGCTCACATCCCATAAGACCATAAAACATAGGAGTGGAAGTAAGGCCATTTGGCCCATTGAGTCCACTCCATCATTTAATCATGGCTGATGGGCATTTCAACTCCACTTACCTGCACTCTCCCTGTTGCCCTTAATTCCTTGCGAGATCAAGAATTTATCGATCTCTGCCTTGGAGACCTTTAACATCCCGGTCTCCACTGCATTCCGTGGCAATGAATTCCAGAGGCCCACCATTCTCTAGCTGAAGAAATGTCTCCTCATTTCCATTCTAAATTGACCCCTCTAATTTTTAGGCTGTGTCCATGAGTCCTAGCCTCCCCACATAACAGAAACAACTTCCCAGCGTCCACCCTTTCTAAGCCTTGCATTATCTTGTAAGTTTCAATTAGATCTCCCCTCAACCTTCTAAACTCTAATGAATACCATCACAGGATCCTCAGCCCTTCATCATATGTTAAGCCTACCATTCTAGGGATCATCTGAGTGAATCTCCAATGGACACGCTCCAGTGCCAGTATGTCCTTCCTGAGGTGTGGGACCCAAAATTGGCATAGTATTCTAAATGGGGCCTAACTAGAGCTTTATAAAATCTCTAGTTCAAAAATAAATCTCAAAGAGAACAAAGATAGAGTTGTTACTTAGCATAGCAATGCATATAAGAAGGAAAGACAAGCCAAGATTAAATGCTCATGAGAGCAATCCGAATCTAACCCAATTGAAAAGTGCATATGTAAGTAAGTGAACTATTGGAAAAATTAGCCTTGGCTCCATTGCATTCCATTACCTAACTGCCCACTCATTTCCCAGACTTACATACAGTATGGTCACTCTGATGAGGTTCTGGAGGTCTGTCAATCCTTTTGAACCTAATCCTAGTGCCTCAAGAGATTGCTGAGGTATTATTTCATTAATCATGTGAAACAGTAATTCAGGATAAGCAGGAGTCTGGGAGTTGGAGTAGTCCACAACCTTATTGAATGATGGAACAGACACATGAGGGGCAGAATGGCTTATTTTTTCCACTAATTTTTTTGCTTGTTTGTGACTTTGGTTTCTGACAGTAATGACAATCTATTTTCAATTGCCAAGCAAGAAAGAATGAGGAACTGTCACTCTCAGAGATATTAATGTCAAAGGTTATTTACAATATTGTTTTCCTTTAAGAAAAGCTTCTTACTGGTGATATGCACTCAGTCTAGAAGGATTGGAAAATAATATTTGCTTTGCATAGTTTGGTCTGGAAATACTGAACTCATTCTCTCCAAAATTTGCTGGAAACATGGCAGCACGGAGAGGTCAGATTTGATCATGGGAGTATCAGACAGTCCTGTTCAGTGGATGCACAAAAATTACCTGTCCAAAAGATGCTCAATCACAAAGGAGCATTCAAGGGGTATTCAAGAATGGTTCCTGGTACAGTGAGTATGAAAGGAGGGAAAGAGAAGAAAAGAAGGCGCATCCTGTTCCAAATTTCAACACAAGGACTAATTGTGCCAATGCAATTAATAAGTGCTACAGATCTGTCAGGTACAATGGGTGGAATCTTATAAGGGTCAGAATGTTGTGGACCCTGTCAAGGCTTGTGGCAGAATCACATGAGAAATCCAGTGAGGGCTTCTTCTCTGCCCCCAACCCACTCCAACCACCAGTACCTCCAGATCTCTGTTGGAACATTACAGCATCATTTTCCTCAGCTCCGACATCCTCTAACTGAATGCCCATCACTGAACAGGAAATCTCTGGAATGCCAGAGCTCACTGTTGGTGCCAGTCATGCCCTGTCTTTCAGTAGGTAACCTCTGAGAGGTGGGTTATTCCTGGAATGGAATGTGCGTAGGAAGGGTTAGAGTCGGCTAAAAGTGATGTCCGAGGGACATGACACAAGGTGAATTTGTTCAGATACAAACAGAAGGTTTCAGTAGACCTCATGATGAAAAGCCAACACTTGGACAAAACAAATGTAATATTGAGCACAACTTTCCTTTCTCAAATCTATTTTCACTCAGCCCAATCCGATTATAATGGGCTTGGTCGGCTGGACAGCTGGCTTGTGAATGCAGCATAATACCAACAACAGAGGCTCAATGCAAGGAGGTGATGGCCCAAAGATATTGTCACTGGACTGTTAATCTCAGAGACAGAGGTAGAAGGTTCTGGGGACCTGGGTTCGAACCCACCCATGGCAGGTGGTAGAATTGGCATCCAATAAAAATCTGGAATTAAGAGTCTGATGATGATGACCATAAATCAATTGTTGGGGGGAAAGAAAACCCATCTGATTCACTCATGTCCTTTAGGGAAGGAAAACTGTCATCCTTATCTAGTTTGGCCTACATGTGACTCCAGACCCACAACGACTTGGTTGACTCTTAACTGCCCTCTGGGATCGGCAATAAATGCTAGCCTGGCCAGTGACGTCCTCACCCTGTGAATGAATGAAAGAGAAAGCCTAATCTGGCTACCATGAAGGTCCTGCCTTCTCCACCCTGCCCCTTACCTCCCCAGTGACTGTGGCAACTTTAACTTATGATTTTCTGAGTCCCCTGTTCTTGCATTTTTCTTCCCAGTGAAAGGGGGCTAATTACCACAGAGCTCCCATTTTTCAAATGATCTTATCATTCTGTGTCTATAATTCCCTCCCTCCTTGTAATATGAGTTGCTTTAGAGAGGGTTGAGGTAGGCTGGCTTCCTGGCAGAAAGTAAACGTACTGCAGCCTGACATAAGTCACTCATCAGAATAAACAGAAACCTCGCAAAGCCTCTGACAAGAATGCTATTTATCTTTCAGAGAGGTCAGGTCTGGTGGAGGAGTTTCCACATATGCTCCAGGATATTCTCTGTATAACAGCTCAGCTTGCAGATCGAATCAGTAAAACCATAAATAGTGCATCCCACAGGAATTGACAATAGCAAGCATCAAACTAACAGATGCAACAGACTCACAGGAAAAGCAGCTGCCGAAAAAAAAAGATGTTGCTTCCGGAGGGAATGCAAAAGCATGTCAAAGGGGCAAACAATAAAAAAGCAGACCTCAAAAGTTGCTGAGAATCTGTAATCCATTCCCAATGGGTTGGCTAAAGAAATGTACTGTATTTTAAATTTATTCATGGAATGAGGGCATCACTGACTAGGCCAGCATTTATTACCCATCCCCAATTGCCCAGAGGACCGTGAAGAATCAACCACATGACTCTGGGTCTGGAGTCACACACCAGGTAAGGATGATTCGGAGATGCCGATGTTGGACTGGGGTGTACAAAGTTAAAAATAACATAACACCAGGTTATAGTCCAACAGGTTTAATTGGAAGCACACTAGCTTTCCGAGCGACGCTCCTTCATCAAGTGATAGTCTATCCGAAAGCTAGTGTGCTTCCAATTAAACCTGTTGGACTATAACCTGGTGTTGTGTGATTTTTAACCAGGTAAGGATGGCAGCTTCCATCCCTAAAGGACATCAGTGAATCAAGGGAAATTTTCCTAACAATTGATGACTGATTCATGGTCATCATCAAACTCTTAATTGCAGATTTAAAAAAACAGAATTTTTCATTAGCAGAGGGATTGAATTCAAGAGTCGTGAAGTGATGTTGCAGCTGTACAGGACTTTGGTTAGGCCACAGTTGGAGTACTGTGTGCAGTTCTGGTCGCCTCACTATAGGAAAGATGTGGAAGCTTTGGAGAGGGTGCAGAGAAGATTTACCAGGATGTTGCCTGGAATGGAGAGGAAGTCGTACGAGGATAGGTTGAGAGTTCTCGGTCTTTTCTCGTTGGAACGGCGAAGGATGAGAGGTGACTTGATAGAGGTTTATAAGATGATCAGAGGAATAGATAGAGTAGACAGTCAGAAACTTTTTCCCCGGGTACAACAGAGTGTTACAAGGGGACATAAATTTAAGGTGAAGGGTGGAAGGTATAGGGGAGATGTCAGGGGTGGGTTCTTTACCCAGAGAGTGGTGGGGGCATGGAATGCGCTGCCCGTGGGAGTGGTGGAGTCGGAATCATTGGCGACCTTTAAGCGGCATTTGGATAGGTACATGGATGGGTACTTAATCTAGGTTAGAAGTTCGGCACAACATCGTGGGCCGAAGGGCCTGTTCTGTGCTGTATTGTTCTATGTTCTATGTTCTATGTTCTAAATTCCACAATGGGATTCAAGCCCAGGTCACCAGAACATTATCTGAGTCTTTGGATTCATAATCTAGCAACAACACCATTTGGCCAGCACCTTCCTCACCCTAAAGTGGTTGCTTCCAGGCATAACTGATATCTTTTATTAGTTATTGGTCTGACGGGTAATTCGGTGTTTCTCCAATTACCTATGAGCTAGAATGCTGTCGTCTCTCCATCTTTGAAAATGCTCATGATTTTTGCATTCTATTTTTTTGAAACCTCTTCTGATTTCACAACTTACACCATCAGTTTGTATCCTTTCAATTGTGGTCTCTCACACATCTATAATTTTCACCATTGTCCCATTGGCCGGGGTCATGATTTCAGCTGCAATTTCCTCTCTGAACTCATCCCTCCTCAACTGCATTCAGTTGGTCTATATTTGATTGTATGAGTCTGGTGTGGTATCTGCACTCACTGTGCTAGATTGGTTGAGCCTGGGTTATCAAACGTCACAGAAGGTATTGGGAGCTAAGCTATTAACATGGTGGAAACATTTTGTGGCTGAGGACATGCATTAAAACTCTGGTCCATAAACCTATTTTATGTTTTTGTATTATTCTGAAGCAAATCGAGCATAAGATTTGCAACAGCATCCTTCTCTGAATCGCTTCTTAAAACCTCTGGCCAAGCCTGGCCCTGTTATCTCCTTTGGTAATAATTACAAGCAAAAATGCTGAAAATGTTGGAATCTCCTTCAGTGATTTAGTTTAAAATCTTTTTTTGTTAACATATTGTTCCTGTGATGCATCGAAGGATTTTTTTTTCTGTGTTAAAGATGGAAGAGTTTTTTTTTAACTTGTTATTTGGGATGTGGCTTTTTCTGGTAGCATCAATATTTATTACCTACCACTAATTGGCCTCAAGAAGATTGTGGTGAGCCATCTCCTTGACTCATACCAAACAACTTACTCTACAGTTCCATGTAGATTAACTGGATAATGTCAGTAGCTTTCCATACTTCATGAGCTAAATCAATTAAATGATTATCCAAT
The DNA here is from genome assembly GCF_037043375.1 of Chiloscyllium plagiosum. NCBI lineage: Eukaryota > Metazoa > Chordata > Chondrichthyes > Orectolobiformes > Hemiscylliidae > Chiloscyllium > Chiloscyllium plagiosum. The sequence goes on from NW_028270150.1 coordinate 15,896,919, forward strand.
AGTTTAATGATGCCTCTCACTGATTTCTTTTTTTCCAGAATCATTCAATTTGCCATTCGATAATGCAGAACTTGAGTATTGCTGAGAAATGACACATTTCATCGAAGCTTTTTGTTTTGTATTCGAGGAACATGGAAGCAAGAATGGGCAATTTGGCCTGTCTAACCTAGCCCACCTTTCATTACAACCATCAGAAAAAATTTACAGGCAGAACACTTTGAGGGGAAAACAGCACATATACATGTTTGAGTGGATAGTGCTGTTTGGTTAGTGAGTAGATTCTGATTTGTAGAGGTATTACCATGTTAAAATGCATCTGTTCATGATGATTGACAGTTAACTGCCAACCTTTGATTATTTTGTAAACCAGGTAGATTGACCTTGATCAATCAAGTTAAGACTCCCCTGAGCAATGAACAAACAAATGGCTTCACATATTGCCTTGCACTGAAACAGCTGCAGCACATATGTCTGTTCTTCTCTGCAAAATACAGGGTTTTGTGTATTAATTACTTCTTCTTTGAATACTTGCTTCCTCTCGGGAAGGGAATATGTACTGCGGGGACTAAATAGTCCAATTGTGGAGCATCAGATTCTGCCACAGGATGGGGCAGGTGATGTTGGAGGAGGCGGCTGGGTGGGACACTCTCTGGGTGGGATTCCGTGTGCTCTTTCTGCTGCTTGTGCTTGGCTTCCATATGGCCTCTCAGGGACCATCAAAGTAGTTGGCGTCTTCACAGATGCTTCTTCTCTCGGTTGTACTCTCTAGGGCAAATGATCACCATGTGTCGATGGGGATGGTGTATTTCTTTAGGGAGGCTTTCCTTAATGTGAACTTGTAGCATTTCCTCCGTCCTTCTACTCTTTGCTCATTATCACAGAGCTCAGAGTACGCAGTTGTTCAGGGAGTCCTGTGTGGAATATGTGGACAATGTGGCCCATCCATTTCAGCCAATCGTGTGTGACTCGGTGCTGGGATATTAGTCTGGAAGAGCACACTCATATTCATTCTTATCCTGTCAGTGAATCTGCAGGATTTTGCGATAACTCCCCAGTGATTTAAAGTCCATGTTTTTGATGCATATAGGGGGGTAGAGACCATGGTTGCTCGGTAGACTATGAGATTGGTGCTGGGTCTGAGGTCTCGGACTTCAAACACTCAGTTCCTCAAGCTCCAGCAATGCATGGGAGTCAATGTTGGATTTCATCTGCTCCTACCAAGAGGCTGTCCTAAAGAATGAGAAATGATTCATATTGTCCAGGGCCTTATCGTAGATTTTAATGGTTGGGAGTCAGTGTTATGTGAGAGAAGAGGCCGGCAGAGAACTTTTCTTTCTGATGTTTACTCTCTAATACACCTCAGTAAATGTAGCTCAGCCTCAGAATGGTCATCTATGCACTGCAGCTTGGAGACAGAAGATGTGCATTAATAATTTGGCTTGCATTACATGCAAGTGCACCATACTGCGAGGCTGACTGACAATCCTAAATTGGCTGCCAGAGTAATTCCTCACGCACTCAGGGTTATTTAATTAATTGAACATAAATTCCCAAGGTGCTCATGCTGGAGTACAGACTCCAAACAAAGCTCAATCATCTCGGTCAGCTCATTTGCTTCAACTCTGAACTCTGACCTTTGCTCCACAATGTAAATGCAACAGCGGCAAGAACAACTTGCATGAAGTAGCATCTCTAACCTAGCGTGGGAAAATAAAATCCTTGAACCTCAATCTTGTCATAAGCTAAACAATTAGCAATTCAAAAATAAAGTAAGACCTTGTCATTAGTTTCAAGTTCCATTGTGATCTCATTTCATGCAACATTAGCAGCTACCTATAACCATTCAGCCCCATATTTTCTGAATGCCCCATTTTAAAATCATGATGTTCTTTTTCTCCCATTTCCTCTACTTCATCGTTGGTAAGCGGTCTATCAGTCAGATTATTCCCAATCTCTATTATTCCCTTTCTGCATTCCTTTGTCTTCACATCGAACTTAGATTACATGCTGATATGGATGGGCGTAGGAGTGGCAGGTGAAGCGTTAATCCTGAAAAGAATGAGGGCTCATGCTTTTTGGGAACGCTAACAATGCAAGGTAGTGCAGAATGAATGGTAGGAATTACTGTGGATCAGAGGGAACTTGGTGTGCTTGTCTATAGATGTTTGAATGTATCAGGGGAAAGTGGATAAGATGGTTAAGTAAGTATATATTGTTTACTTCTCTTTATTATTCAAGAACTTGAACTCAAGAGTAGGGAAGTTATGATGCAGCTACATAAAATTAGTTTGGCCACAGCTGGAGTACTCTGTGTATTTCTGATTGCCATGTTATAGGAAGGTTGTGATTGCACTAGAGAGTGTGCAGAGGAAATTTGCCTGGATTTGTCTGGTCAGGAGCAAGAGAGTGTGGTGCTGGAAAAACACAGCAGGTCAGGCAGTACCCAAGGAGCAGGAGAATTGATGTTTCCAGCATAAGCTCTTCATCAGGAATGAGTCCTTGCTTTTTCCTGGTCAGGAGCAAGTCTAGTCTAGGAAAAGAGGAGATTTATGGAGCCCTAATGTGTTTTTTTTATTATTATATTCATTCACAGGATGAGGGTATCGTTGTCTAGGCCAGCATTCATTGCCAATCCCTAATTACCCAGAGGACAGTTGATAGTCAACCACACTGCTGTGGGTCTGGAATCACATGTAAGGCCAGACCAGGTAAGGATGGCATTTTCCTTCCCTAAAGGACTTTAGTGAATCACTGGTCACAAGTAAAGACAACAGGGATAGGTCAGATAATTGAAGATCAAGTAGATTAGATTTGATTACAGTGTGGAAACAGGTCCTTCGGACCAACAAGTCCACACCGACCCGCCGAAGCGCAACCCACCCATACCCCTACATTTACCCCTTACCTAACACTACAGGCAATTTAGCATGGCCAATTCACCTGACCTGCACATCTTTGGACTGTGGGAGGAAACCGGAGCACCCGGAGGAAACCCACTCAGACATGGGGAGAATGTGCAGACTCCACACAGTCAGTCGCCTGAGGCGGGAATTGAACCCGGGTCTCCGGCGCTGTGAGGCAGCAGTGCTAACCACTGTGCCACCGTGCCGCCCACAACTGACATGAATGGGAGGGAAATTACTGGAAAAAATTCTGAGGGACAGGATTAATCAACATTTGGAAAGGCAGGAGTTGATCAGGGACAGACAATGCAGATTTGTTAGAGGGAGATCCTGTTCTAACTAAATTAGTTGAGTTTTTTGGAAAAGTGACTAAATATATTGATGAGGGTCATGCAGTTGATGTGGTTTATTTGTACTTCAGTAAGGTCTTTGACAAGATCCTGCATGGAACACTATTCAAAAAGATAACATCCCATGGGATTAAGGCAAGTTACCAAACTAGATCCAAATTTTGTTGAGCAAAGGGTGATGGTGGAGAGATATTTTTGTAATTGGAAACCTGAAATCAGGGTGTACCACACAATCAGTGCTGGGACATTTGTTGTTTCCTATTTACATTAACAACTTGGACGTAAATGTAGAAGGTACATTTAGTAAGTCTACAGATGACATGAAACTTCATGGTGTTGCTCATAATGAGGAGGATGGTCTCAGTCCACAGTCTGATATTGATCAGCTGGTAAATTGGGCAGAGCAATGGCAGATGGAATTTAATCCCAATAAGTCTGAGGAGATTCATTTTGGGAGATCTAATAAGAGGAGGATGTACACAGTCAATGATAGGTCCCCAGGAAGTACTGAGGACCAAAGGGATCTTGGTGTACAAGTCCATAGATCCCTGAAGCCGTCAGCACAGGTAGACAGGTGAAGAAGCAAGCAGGATACAAAGAACAAAGAACTATACAGCACAGGAACACACCCTTGGGCCCTCCAAGTCTTTGCCGACACATTTTGCACTTCCATACTAAAACTATCTTCACTTACAGGATTCATATTCCTCTATTCCCTTCATATTCATGTATTCATTCAGGCGTTTCTCGAATGCTGCTATTGTGTCTGCTTCCATCGCCACCTCTGGTAACGTGTTCCATGCACTCACAACCCAAAGTGTGCTTGCCTTTATTAGCCAGGGCATAGAGTATAGGAACAAGAAAGACTTGTTCCAACTTTATACAGCATTGGTTAGGCCACAGATGGAATACAGTGTGCAGTTCTGATTGCTACACAGTCCGAAGAATGTGATTGCATTGGAGAGGGTGCAAGAAGATTCACCAGAATGGGACCTGGGATGGAAAGTCTCAGTTATGAGGAGAGATTGGATAGGCTGGGTTTGTTTTCTGTTAAGCAGAGGAGGCTGAATGGGGGATCTGATTGAGGTGCAAAACAACCTCGATTATCCAGCCATTGATTATCCGAATTTTGGATTATCCGAACAAGATCTCAAAGTCCCATTAAAAACGGCATTAGGCAACTCAGCATTCAGTTAAACAGCATTTTGGTATGTGTTGCCAGATAACCAAGAAATGTTCAGATAACTGGCACTAATAAATTACTGCTTGTTTGCAATCAGATTGATTAGCTGAATGCTCAATTATCTGAACAAAATGCTCTCCGCCCATTTAGTTCAGATAATTAAGGTTCTACTGTGTATAGAATGAGAAGCATAGATAGAGTAGATTGTGAGAGTCTTCTCCCCACCGCAGACTTATCTCAGCCCAGAGATCATAAGTTTATAGTGAGGAGTGAGTATTTCAGAAAGGACGTGAGGAAAGATGTTTTCACCAGAGGCTGGTAGAAATATGGAAGGTGCTGCCTGAGAGGGTGGTGGAGGCAGGTATTCTCACAATATTTCAGGCATTTCCGGACAAGTTCTTGAAATGCCAGGGCACTATGCGTTACAGACCAAGTGCAGATCCGTAGCATAGACATGATGTGCCGAAAGGCCTGGTGCTGTGCTACACGGCTCTATGACTCTACACTTCATTGTGAAGTGTTTCACAAAGGGTCCCGTGAGTGTCAGATCAGAGGAAGTGACAAAACAGAACCAATGATTAGAAGGAAGAAGTGTCACCAGTGGTAAGGCTGCACTGTGGTTTTAGAATCATAGAGACATAGAACCACGGAGGTCCACAACATAGCAAAAGGCCCTTTGGCCTATCAAGGCTGTGCCATCCAAAACCAATCATCTAACGATTCAAAACCCATTTCCCAGCACTTGCCTCATGACATCTGAAGTGTACACCAAAATATTTCTTCAATGGGTTACTGCCTTTACGACCCTTACAGGCAATGAGTTCCAGGTTCCCACCACCCTCTTGGTGAAAATGTTTTTCCTCACATCTCCCCCTGCCCATTCCCTTAAATGTATACCTGTTGGTCATTGATCCTTTCACCAAGGTTTCTTGCTGGCCACCATTTCCTTCTCCCTCGTAATCGTATATGTCACAATCATGTTCCCCCCTCAGTCTCCTCTACTCCAAGGAAAGCGACCACAATCTGTCCAATCTCTTTTCATAGGCAGCATCCTGGTGAATCTCCTCTGCACCCTCCCCAGTGCTGTCACCTCCCTCCTACAATGTGGATTCCTGAACTACACAAAGACTTGCGGTGTGGCCTAACCAATGTTTTGTTCAGTTTGAGCATCACCTCGCTGCTCTTAAGCTCTGTGTTTTTGCTAATAAAGACAAGTACCCCCTGTGCCTTCGAACCACTTTATCCAGCTGTCCCACTACCTTAAGGGACCGGTGGACTTGCACACTAAAGGCACACTTGCACAACACGCTGTTTCCTTTCAGAGAGGATGCAGACCTCTCCTGCAGGCAAAGCCAGCGGTCCCTAAGGAACACGGACGTGTGTGATGCCCTGCTGCTAGATACAGTCCCACAAGAGACTAAATTACCTAATCAGAGTAGGAAAAGGGAAGGTCATTCCATGTTCAATTACGAAGTAACATCAACTTCCCTTCTCCAGTCTCATTGAATTGAATTGTCACGTGTACAGTGAAAAGTACTTATGGTGCCATCTGAGTACAAAGTTACCAAGGTACAGATTTTTTAGTACAAGTTCTTAACAAGTAAAAGCAGAAAAATAAAGAAATAAAAAGTCCAGCATTACAGATCATAAGAATAAATTAGAAAATAGAGAAATATTAAGTTCAGAACAACAATCCTTCCAAACCAGTCCACATTGGCTCTCAAGGCTGGGAGGCCACTCTGGAATCATCTCAAGGCTGGATATCCATGCTGAGGCCATGCCAGGCTGTGAGACCACCATGGATCACTGAAAGACCCCACATTGGCTGAAAGACCACCACATTGGCTGAAAGACCACCACACTGGGGTGACAGACCACTACACCAGGCCAGGATACCGAAAAACCACCACACCCACTGAAAGACCATCACACCAGGCCAAGAGACCACCGCACTGGGCTGCGACACCATCACAGGTCGCTGAAAGACAACCACATTGGCTGAAAGACTATCACGCTGCGCTGAGAGACCACCACACTGGGGTGAGAGAGCATCACACTGGACTGAGAGACCACTACACTGGGGTGAGAGACCACCACAGGTCACTGAAAGACCACCACGTCAGGCCAAGAGTACACCATGCCAGGCCAAGGGACCACCATGCTAGGCCAAGAGACCATCAGACTGGGCTGAGAGACCCCACACCGGGCCAAGTGACCGCCACATTGGGCCAAGAGACCCCCCCTCTGGGCCGAGTGACCATCACACTAGGCCCAGAGATCACCATACTGGGCCAATTCATCATATTAATTACTGATCAGACAATACCAGATTCAGCCACTGCTCTCCCCAGACATCTTGCCATATCCAATTTAATCAGCTCTCACTAATGATCATCTTCAACTTCCCTCTCCCCCGTCTCCTTCACAGTGATCCCACACAACTACTATCCTTCAATTCCCTTGAAATGTTTTACTTCTCACTCTCACAACTCTCTCCTTTCTCTCTTTGTGAATAAACACAAAGCAGTTGTGATAGACAGCCCTGGGAAGTGAGTGTCCATTCATTGTTCCATTCAGATCTGTGAAGGAGGATGTGCTGATGATAAGGTGTTTCTCAAAAGCCTGGCTATTGAAGATGAGGAAGATAGATATCTCCCAGCTACTTCAGTGACAGAAGCAGATTTAACATCTCCTGGTATATGATACTCACTCACGTTGACTTATGTCAGCAATGACTGAAATATGATTATTTTCATTGTCACAACCTATAACTTGCTAACCGTGTTAGTTTTCATTCAACTTCCCCAGGTCCTGCAAGTGAGTTACCAGGAGCCAGAGTGCACAGGGAGAAAGAAGACTCCACAGAGGAGGCCTATTAAAGTTAGATCACGTGAGATTCTGGGAGAGCTTACCAATTGGATATAAAAGTGGTTTGATGGTAAGAGACAGAGCATGATGGTGGAGAGTTGTTTTTCAGACTGCAGGCCTGTGACCAGTGCTGTTCTGCAAGAATCGGTGCTGGGTCCAATTTTGTTTGCCATCCATATAAAAGATTTGAATGAAAATTTAGGAGGCATGTTTGTGGATGACACCTGTGCTCCCAATTTATGCTCCTCAGATCGTGTCTTGCAGCATCGTATTTACCCTTCCCCCACTTGTAAAACCTGCCCTGTTGCATGCACCTATCTCTCTCCATAACCAAGGTGAAAGGCACAGAATTGTGGTCACCATCACCAAAATGCTCACCCACTAACAAGCCCATCACTTGTCCTGGTTTGTTACCAAGTACCAAATCCAATATGGCCTCCCCTCTGGTCGGACAATCTACATGCTGAGTTAGAAAAGCTTCCTGGACACACTGCATAAACACCGCCCTGTCCAATCTACTTGATCTAAAGAGCTTCCGATCAATATTTGGGAAGTTGAAGTCGCCCATGACTACTACCCTGTGGCTTGTGCACCTTTCCAAAATCTGTTTCCCAATCTGTTTCTCCACATCTCTGCTGCTATTGGGGGGCCTATAGTAAACACCCAACAAGGTAACTGCTCCTTTCCTATTTCTGACTTCAGCCCATACTACCTCCAAAGGCAGATCCCCCTCGAACTGCCTTTCTGCAGCCGTTATACCATTTCTAATTAGCAACGCCACCCCCCTCCTTTTTTACCACCCCCCCTAATCTTACTGAAACATCTGCAACCAGGAACCTCCAACAACCATTCCTGTCCCTCTTCTATCCACGTTTCCGTGATGGCCACAACATCGTAGTCCCAAGTACCGATCCACGCCTTAAGTTCACCCACCTTATTTCTGATACTCCTTACGTTGAAGTATACACACTTGAGCCCATCTCTGTGTCCGCAAGTATTCCCTGTCAGTGCTCCCTTCTCCACAGCCTCCCTACATTCTTGAACATCCTGAAAAACAGCTAACCTACTTGTTGAACTACAAGTCCAGATCCCATCCCCCTGCTAAATTAGTTTAAACCCCCCCGAAGAGTGATAGCAAACCTACCCCCCAGGATATTGGTGCCCTTCTGGTTCAGGTGCAACCCGTCCTGCTTGTACAGGTCCCACCTTCCCCAGAATGCAGTCCAATTGTCCAAATACCTGAAGCCCTCCCTCCTACACCATCCTTGCAGCCACGTGTTCAACTGCTCTCTCTCCCTATTCCTTGCCTCACTGTCACGTGGCACCGGCAACAACCCAGAGATGGCGACTCTGTCCATCCTAGCTTTTAGCTTCCAGCCTAACTTCCTGAGCTCCTGAATGACCTCCACACCCCTCTTCCTACCTATGTCGTTGGTGCCAATGTGCACCACGACTTCTGGCTGCACACCCACCTCCTTAAGGATTCTGAAGACACGGTCCAAGACGTCTCGGACCCTGGCACCCGGGAGGCAACAAACCATCCGAGAGTCTCGCCCATGTCCACAGAACCGCCTGTCCGTCCCTCTAACTATACAGTCTCCTATAACTAGCGCTCTCCTCCTCTCCCCCTTTCCCTTCTGGGCCTCAGAGCCGGACCTCGTGCCAGAGACCCGGTCACTGCAGCTTACCCCTGCTAGGCCCCCGCCCCCAACAGTATCCAAAGTGGTATACTTATTGTTGAGGGGAACGACCACAGGGGATCCCTGCACTGCCTGCTTCCTCCCCTTCCCACCTCTAACTGTTACCCAGCTACCTCTGTTCTCTGGCGTAACTATGTCCCTGTAGCTTCTATCTATCACCCTCTCAGCCTCACGAATAATCCAGCTCCAGTTCCCTCACGCGGTCTGTGAGGAGCTGGAGCTGGCTGCACTTCCTGCAGGTGAAGTCGGCAGGAGCATTGGTGGTCACCCCTACCTCAAACATCCTGCAGGAGGAACATTCCACTGCCTGCGCTGCCATAACTCTACACTTAGTCTCCAAAGCAAGAACACTAAGTAGCTTACCTATTCAGGGGACTGAGTCCTTTTTTTTTAGGTTAGAGGAGGAGGGAGGGTGGGAGACACTACACGCGTAGTGTCTCGGGTTCCTTCTCCACTCAAACTTCTTACCTTCCCAAAAGCCTTTGTTGACGACTTCCGGGTTCCCGCTCCTAGTTGAAAAAAAAACACAGACTGCAAAAAGAAAAACGTTAATTTAAACTGGTTTCTGCTTACCTTCCGGCTCCCCTCTGTGTGCGCCCGCTGTAGCACTGAGGAAAGTTGCATCACAAATAGAGAGGATGGTTAAATAGGTGTTTAGCAATGCTTACCTTTATTGCTCAGACCTTTGAGTGTGGGAGTTGGGACATCATGTTGAGGTTTTGCAGGATGTTGGTGAAGCCACTTTTGGAGTACAATGTACAATTCTGGTCATCCAGATATGGGAAGGATATTATTACATTGGAGAGGGTTCAGGAAAGATTTACCAGGATGTTCCTGGGACTGGTAGATTTGAGTTACAGGAATAGGGTGGACAGGTTGAAACTTTTTTCACTAGATGTGTGAGAGTTTTTTTTTTAAATCATGAGGGGTATAGGTAGGATGAATAGCTAATTCCTAGGGTAGGGGATTTGAAAACTAAGAGGTGTACTTTTAAGGTGAGAGGAGAAAAATTTAAAAGGAACCTGGGTGGGTACGTTTTCATGCAGAGGGTGGTTTGTAAGTTGAATGAACTGCCAGAGGAGGTGGTAGATGCAGGTACAGTTCCAACATTTAAAAGGCATTTAGACAGGTACATGAAAAGGAAAGGTTTAGACGGATATGGGCCAAATGCAGGCAAATGAGGCTCATTTAGTTTGGAAAACCTGGTCGGCATGGACGAGTTGGACCGAAGGGTCTGTTTCTGTGCTGTATGACTCTAGGGCTCTATGACTTCCTTGCTCTTAGGATGCACTGTCGCCCTTCTCCTGCACACCTACCACCAATTCAGGCACTCGCACCTCAATGGGGCAGCTGAGATAGGTTAACGCGTACATTACAGGTGATCAGGAGGAGGTATGGCTTTTGGAGCTCTTGGCGGTGGACCCCAGAAGGGAATGGGGAACTTCTGGATTTAATGATGCAAAATGTGGCAGACTTGATTAGGGAGCTTGAGTTGAAGGAATTCCTAAGGGGCATTGATCATAATATGATAGAATCTAACCTGCGGTGTGAGGGGGAGACCTTGGAATCAAATGTAACGGTATTACAATTGAGTAAAAGTAACTGCAAAGACATGAGGGAGGAGCTGGCCAGATTTTTTTTTTAGATTAGATTAGATTAGACTACATTACAGTGTGGAAACAGTCCCTTCAGCCCAACAAGTCCGCACTGACCCGCCGAAGCATAACTCGCCCATACCCCTACATTTACCCCTTACCTAACACTACGGGCAATTTAGCATGGCCAATTCACCTGACCTGCACATCTTTGGACTGTGGGAGGAAACCCACGCAGACATGGGGAGAACGTGCAAACTCCACACAGTCAGTCGCCTGAGGCGGGAAATGAACCCGGGTCTCTGGCGCTGTGAGGCAACAGTGCTAACCACTGTGCCACCGTGCCGATTGGAAGGGGAGCCTAGCGGGGAAGATGGTGGAGCAGCAATGACAGGAGTTTCTGGGGTAATTCAGGAGGGACAGCAGAAAATCATCCCAAGGAAGAAAAAACATCTTGAGGGAAGATGAGGCAACCATGTCCGGCAAAGGAAGTCAGGGACAGTACTAAAGCAAAAGATGGAGCAGAAAACATGCTCAAAATTAATGGGAAGCCAAAGGATTGCGCACCTTTAAAAATCAGCAGAGCGTGACTAAAAATCAAGAAGTAGGAAGAAGATAAAATATGAAAGTGAGTTAGTAAGTAATATAAAAGAAGATTGCAAGAGTTTCTTTAGATATCTAAAGGGTAAGAACAAAGCAAGAGTGGACATTGACCATTGGAAAATGAGGCTGGAGAAGTAGTAATTGGGAATAAAGAAACAAGTACTTTTCATCAGACGTCAGAAAAACATTAGCAGCATACCAGAACTTCAAGAGGGTCAAGGGACAGAGGTGAGTGTGATGGCCATCACTAAGGAGAAGGTGCTGGAGAAGCTTAAAGGTCTGCCGTTGTTTAAGTCACCTGGACCGGATGGATGACACCCCATAGCTTTGAAGGAGATAGCTGAGGAGATTGTGGAGGTATTGGTGGTGATTCAGCAATCACCAGAGTTAGGAAGGTCCGAGAGGCATGTGGCAAATGTAACAACCCTGTTTAAGAAAGGAGGGAGACAGAATCTGAGAAATTCTAGGTCAGTTAACCTGACTTTCCAAAGATTTTAGAGTTCGCAATGAAGTATGAGATTACAGTTGTTCAGCACAGGGCATAGGTTTAGGATGAGAGGGGAAAGATATAAAAGAGACCTAAGGGGCAACGTTTTCACGCAGAGGGTGGTACGTGTATGGAATGAGCTGCCAGAGGATGTGGTGGAGGCTGGTACAATTGCAACATTTAAGAGACATTTGGATGGGTATATGAATAGGAAGGATTTGGAGGGATATGGGCCGGGTGCTGGCAGGTGGGATTAGATTGGGTTGGGATATCTGGTTGGCATGGGCGGGTTGGACCGAAGGGTCTGTTTCCATGCTGTACATCTCTATGACTCTATGACTCTATAACTGTTCTGCAGAAAGGTCACTGGATTTGAAACATTGAATCTGTTTCTCTCTCCACTGATGCTACCAGACCTACTGAGTTTCTCCAGCAATTTCTGCTTTTGAAATATGTAACCTGTGTTTTAATTATAAAACCCCATCTGGTTCATTAGGGAAGAGAAACTGCCATCCTTCTTTGGTCTGGCCTACATGTGACTGCAGGCCTATACCAATGTGGTTGACTCTCGGCAATCCAAAGACTTGTTACTATGTGGATGGAGGCCATTCGACCCATCAGTCCCGGACAAGCTCTATTACCTATTTTCCCCATATCCCTGTTTGCCATTTCTATCCATTAAAGATCAACGATAAATGCTGGCTTAGCCAGCAATGTCTGTAAAATGTGAACAGATGGCACAGTGGCTTAGTGGTTAGCACTGCTGCCTCACAGCACCAGGGTCCCATGTTCAATTCCAGCCTCGAGTGTCTGTCTATGTGGAGTTTGCACATTCTCCCTTTGTCTGCCCGGGTTTCCTTTGGGTGCTCTGATTTCCTCCCACGGTACCATAATGTGTAGGTTAGATGAATTGGCCGTGCTTAAATTGCCCATAGGTGCATCAGTCAGGGTGAAATGGATTTGGGTGGGTTATTCTTTGGAGGGTTGGTGTGGACTGGTTGGGCCGAACGGCCTGTTTCCACACTGTAGGGAATCTAATCTAACCAAAAGAGAATCACGCTCCTGACTTGTGCCTTGTTGAGCCTTTGGAAGGTGTCCGAGGTGACACACCTCCCCTCCACACAGTATGTTCCTCTGTATTCCATCTCTCTATCTTAGAAACATGGACACAGCCATTGCCACTGAACCAAGGTTTCCTGCAATTCCTCTTAGCAACACCTTAGTAGGATTTCAACCTTTGCCTTTCAGTTTTGTGGGGATGTGGGTGTTGCTGGCAAGGTTTGATCCTGGTGCCTGATTTGTATCAGGCAATTTGAATGGGAGTTAATGATTAAACATATTTGTGTGGATTGGAGTTGCAGCGATATAATAGAATCTCTACAATGTGCAACCAGGGCATTCAGCCCATCTTGTCCACAGCAGCTGTTTTCCCTGGAGATTGGAGGCTGAGGAATGACCTTATAGAGATTCCCAATTAAAATAGGAGTGGATAGATCTACAAGGTCTTTTCCCTGGGGTGGACAAAGCTTTAGAGTGAAAGGGGAAAGATATAAAAGAGATCTAAGGGGCAACTTTTTCTTGCAGAGGGTGGTACGTGTATGGAATGAGCTGCCAGAGGAAGTAGTGGAGGCTGGTACAATTGCAGCGTTTAAAAGGCACCTGGATGATGTATGAATAGGAAGAGTTTCCGAGGGATATGAGCCAAGATTAATTGAGGATATCTGGTTGTCATGGACAAATTGGACTAAAGTGTCAGTTTCCATGCTGTATATCTCTATGATAAGCATCCCATCCATACCTTTCCTCTACCTAATCCACGTAGCCTGCACATCCCAGGCCACTATAGGCAATTTAGCGTGGCCAATCCATCTATCTGAACACATCCTCCTCTTTTGTGGAGGAGGAAACCCAGACAGACACAGGGAGAATGTGCAAACTCAACACAGTCACCCAAAGGTGAAATTGAACCCAAGTCCCTGTTGTTGTGAGGCAGCAGTGCTAACCACTGAGCCACCATGCCACTGGTCAGGCCAGGCCTGATAAAATTGGCAAGTTTCCTTCCACAGCGGACATTAGCTTAGCTTTTAAGAAATTTTCTAATCAGTTAACCCACTCCTATTTTAATTGGGAATATTCAAATCTTGCACATGAAAGGTTTGATATTTTAAATTGTGGTGAATGTGATCTTTGTAGAATTAAAGCTGAGCTTAATAATCAAGTCCTTCTTCAAAATACCAAATGACATCTCACATTGGTGTCATTACTCCTGTTTTGAAAAATACTCAGTTGCCATGTAGTTGGCAAGATGTAGTGGAACACAGCCAGCATAAAGGACAGAACACACAAAGATAGGTCAAGGAGGTAAAACAGGGAAAAAAACCTACCGTATGTACTCATGCCAAAGTTGAATTTCCAATACAACGGATGTGGTCAATAAAAGGGCGTCAACTTTGACATGAGAAACACTTTGGGGAGGTTGAAATTTGCTCTCTTCATTGACTTGATCACATAGAGTTGTCAGGTTAGGGTCTGTTTCCCTGAAATCACTCAGAATTTCGTAGAAGGAGCCAAAATAATGTGTGCTGACATGAGGAACTTAATAATCAAATTCAATGGTGTGTTCTGTAATCACATCAAGTAGGTTTGCACCAGAGCAAGTTCAACTTCAGGAGTAAATGGATGGTAAGAACAAAGAGTTAAAACTTTCTAACTAATAGTGGGGGTTGACCTATATATAGACTATATATAGTGAGATCTGCAGATGCTGGAGATCAGAGTCAAGATTAGAGCGGTGCTGGAAAAGCACAGCAGGTCAGGCAGCATCCAAGGAGCAGGAAAATCAACGTTTCGGGCAGGAGCCCTTCATCCTAAGGTTGACCTATATATGATATCTGTGAGAAACAATCAACAGGTAAAGTTGTTGAAGTCTAACCAGACCATGGAGCTACTCTCTCATTAGAGAGATGACTACTGGTGGTTTAGCATGGATTTCAAAATGGTGCTGACACAGGGCAACTCATTGTGAAACCTCTACAGCAGATCCTATTCTCACATTTCTTACAATTGTTCTACATTCCTAAACCTCTTTTCTAAATCTGTTTACATTTGTATTCCTCACTCTATTCCATCACCCTGTGATCTTTGTATAGTATGAACTGCCCATGTATTGCATGCCAAACAAAACCTTTCACTTTACCTAGGTACATGTGACAATAATAAATCAAATCAAAAACCTTAAGATTATTGGGACTCAGAAGAGGGACAAAGTTGAAGGGGAATCTTTCATGGTAGCCTCAGCTATTCCAGGAATTGAGCCTGCACTGTCAACTGCAGCTTACATTGCAAGCCAGCTGTCCAGCCAACAGAGCTAACTGACCCCTTTCTGTTGGGTCAAACGTAAGGGGCTATTTTGACTAAAGATCAATTAATTCTGAAGTACATAAAGTTTTTCTCGGCTTAGCATCAATGAACAGCGCTGAATAGAGTTAAAGCGAATTACTCTTGGCACTCACAATCACAGTTATAGAGTTGTACAACACAGAAACAGACCCTTCGATCCAACTAGTTCATGCTGACCAGATATCCGAAATTAGTCTATTCCCATTTGTCAGCACTTGGCCCATATCCCTCTAACCCTTCCTATTTATATACACATTCAGATGCATTTTAAATGTTGTAATTATACCAGCCTCCACCGCTTCCTCTGGCAATGCATACACTGTCCACCCTCTACAGGACAAATTTGCCTATTGGGTCCCTTTTAAATTTTTCCCCTCTCACCTTAAACCTATGCCCTCTAATTTTGGACCTGCCTACCCTGGGGAAGACATCTTGGCTGTTCACCCTATCCATACCCTCATGATTTTATAAACTACTATAAGGTCACCCCTCAGTCTCCGATGCCCTTAGGAAAACAGTCCCATCTGACTTAACCTCTCTCTATAGCTCAAACATTCCAATCCTGGCAACATCCTTATAAGTCGTTTCTGCACCCTTTCAAGTTTAGCAACATTGTTCTAATAGCAGTGAGACCAGAACTGAATGCAGTATTCCAAAAGTGGCTTAACTAATGTCCTGTACAGCCGTGACGTGACATCATCACTCTTATACTCAATGCACGAACCGATAAAAGCAAGCATATCAAATGCTTTCTTCACCACCCTGTCTACTTCACTTTCAAGGAACTATGAACCTGCACTCCAAGATCTCTATTTGGTAACACTCCCCAAGACCTTACCATTAAGTGTATAAGTTCTCTCCTGATTGCCTTACCAAAATGCAGCACCTCACATTTAACTAAATTAAACTCCATCTGCCACTCCTCGGCTCATCGACCCATCTGATCAAGATCCCATTGTATTAAGATAACCTTTTTCACTGTCTGCTGTACCATTAATTTTGGTGCCATTTGCAAACTTACTAACAATTCCTCCTGAATTCACATCCAGATCATTGGGATGATCTCTTGTATGGAGAGATTATCTTATGAGCAAAGTCTAAGCAGGTTGGGATTCTACTCACTAGAATTTGTATGTAGGATTCTTTCATATAGGACCCTTAAGGGGTTTGACAGGATAGGTGCTGAGAGGATGTTTCTCCCCATGGAAGAGTCTAGAAGCAGAGGGCATAGTCCCAGAATGAAGGGGTGCCAATTTAAGACTGAAATGACGAGGAATATCATTGGAACCCCCTTGCCACAGATAGCTGCACTGGTAGAGTCCTTGTGTACCTTTCAGACTGAGATAGATTCTTGATTAGTCAGGGAATCGAGGGTTAATGGGACAAGCAGGAAATGGATATGTGGGATGTCAGGTCAGCCATGATCCTTTTGAATGGCAGAGCAGGCTCGTTGGGCTGAAAGGCCTCCTCCTGTTTCTGTTTCTTATGGTGTTATCATCTTATGGAATTTGAGATACAGGAGAAACTCCTGTACTGATGATAGGTGTCAGGTAGAAAATAAAATGGATAACCGAGCTGAATGCAAAACGTCCAGGAGGGAACTGAAAACGCAAATAATCGAAGCAAAGAGGGATTATGAAGTTTGCCTGGAAACTAACATCAAGGACAATCTCAGAATCTCCTGTAAATCATGAAAACATAGTAGAAACTGGGTGGATTAGGTGAGTATAGATGGGGTCTAAAACACAATATTTTGCATGTATGTTTACCAAGGAAGGAAATGTTACCCATTCCAATGTGACAGAGGAAGAAAGTCAGGCATCAGAATGGTTTAAAATTATTAAGGAGGAGATTTTGGGTAAACTGCTGAAGAAATCCTGACGAAGAGTCATACCAGATTTGAAATATTAATTTCACTTCTTTTTCCACAGATGCTCCCAGACCTCCTGAGTTACTTCAGCGTTCTCCATGTTCATTTCAGATTTCCACTAGCCGTAGTATTTTGCCTTTATTATTTTGGAAAAACCATTGACACTTAGAGTTAACAAATACGTGGACTGGATGAAATGTATCCAAGGATATTGAATGAAGAGGGAGCAGAATTTTCAGAGGTATTGGTCATAATCTTTCACCATTTTTTCCTGGACTCAGTCTATGGTGCTCGAGAATTGTATTCATTACCCCCTTTTGCAAAACCATTTGTAAGGGTAAATACAGCAATTACAGTCCGCTGAGTTAAATTTCTGGAAACAATAATTTGAAATAGAATTAATAGTCACATGGAGAAATTTTAAGTAATCAGTGTGAGCCAGCATGAATTTCCTGAGGGAAAATCATGTTTATCTAATTTTCTGAAGTTTTTGGAAGAGGTAACAGGGAAGGTTCATGAATCGAATGTTGTTGATGCAGTGTACCTGGACTTCCAAATGATGTTTGGTACAGTGCAACACAATTGACTTGTCAGAAAAGTAATAGGTCATAAAATAAGTGGAAAGGGAGCAATTTGGATTCAAAATTGACCGAATGATTGGAAGCAGAAAAGAAAAGAAAACGGATACTTTTCAGGCTGGAAGAAGTTTGTGGTGAAGTTTCCCAGGAGTCAATAGTGGGTCTCTTGCTTTTCTAGATCTAGATAGTGTCATAGAGTCATAGAGATATACAGCACGGAAACAGACCCTTTTGTCCAATTCATCCATAACGACCAGATATCCTAAATTAATCTAGACCCAATTGCCAACACTTAGACCATATCTCTCTAAACCCTTCCTATTCATATACCCATCTAAATACCTTTTAAATATTGTCATTGTATCAGCCTCCACCACTTCCTCTGGCAGCTCATTCCATACATGCACCATCCTTTGCGTGAAAAAGATGCCCTTTTGGTCCTTTTTAAACCTTTCCCCTTCACCTTAAACCTATGTCCTCTAGTTTTGAATTCCTCCACCCAGGGAAAAGATCATCTCTATTTACTCTATCCTTTCCTCTCCTGATTTTATAAACCTCAGCCTTTGATGCTCTAGGTAAATAGCCCCAGCCTGTTCAGTCTCTCCCTGCACAAACCCTTCAACCCTGGCAGCATCCTTGTAAATCTTTTCTGAACCCTTTCAAGTTTCACAACATCCCTCCTATAGCAGGGGACAGCAGAATTGAATGGAGTGTGGAGGGCATTTTCAAACTTTACAGATAATGCAAAACATGAAAGCATTGGAAATGATAACAAAGGTGTGTAAAACCTTGAAAGGACAGTGACACATTGATAGAGTGTGCAGATAAGAGGCAGATGACATTCAATGTTGACAAGTGTGAAGTGATGGATTTTGGAAGAAAGTATATGAAGAGACAATATAAAATAAAGAATTCTTTTCTAAAAGATGTGTGGGAGCAGAGAGACTTTGGAGTGATAAGTCATTAAAAACATCAGGAAAAGTGGAGAACATGATTTAAGAACATATTGTACTCCTCGCTCCACTCAAAGGAAGGTTGTGATATTGAACTTGGATAAGATGCTAGTACATCGTAGCTGTATTGTGGACAGTTCTGGGTACCACACATTAAGAAAGATGTGTACACGTTGGAGAGAGAGGGTTAAAGAATGGTTGCAGGGATTAGAAACTTCTATCATAAGGAAAAGCTGGGGAAGTTCCAACTCCTGCCAAGGAGAAAGTAAAGAAGAGATTTGAATAAAGTTTTTAAAATCATGAGATGTATGGAAAGAGTAGATGAGGAGAAACTGTGCTCACTCATAAAAGAAGCAGAACTGAAATGATTTGTAAAGTGGAAAATAAGCCTTGACACACAGCAAGTGGTTTGATTCTGGACTGCAATGAATGGAGATGCGTTGGAGGCGGATTCAATTGATACATTCGAGAAAGAATTGGATGATTGCTTAAATGGAAATAAAGTACATAGTTATGGGGAAAGGACTGGAGAATGGACCTAAGTCATAATGCTTAGTTGGAGAGCCAGTGGACACAATAGTTGGAGAGCCAGTGGACACAATGAGGCTGAATGACCTTCCCTTGTACCAGAACAATTCTGCGATTTTATAAGGAGCAGGCCAATTGTACAGATACATTTAAGGGAAAGATAGATATGCACAAGAAGAGAAAAGGAAATATAAGACATGTTAGCAGAGCAAAATGAGGTGAGGTTTGAGGACGATCATGTTGAGAAACACCAACCTAGCCCTATTTTTTGTTTCTATAAATTCAGGGTAGCCTTGCAGATCGCTGTAATGATTTAAAACATCCCATTGAGATTGCCCAGTTAACATCATATTCCTTAACTTCTCCTAATTTCTGTTTGCTCATTGCCAGCATTTCAGAGTCACCTTTGCCTTCATAATCCTGAGTACCATCACAACTATTGGCACAGTAAAGTATTATTATTATTCTAGAATCCTGACATTGCAGAAAGAGGCCATGTGGCCCATCAAGTCTGCATTGACCCTCTGAAGAACATCCCACTCAGTCCCACACCCCACCCTATCCCTGTAACCCAACATTTATCATGACTAATCCTCCTAACCTGCCCATCCCAGGGACACAATGGGTGATTTAGCATGGCCAGTCCAACTAACCTGAACATCTTTGGACTGTGGGAGGAAACCAGAGCACCCAGAGGAAACCTGCACAGTAACAACCAAAAATGAAAACAGTCCATTCACAACCTTCATTATGAATTGTGTCTCCATGATTACCAAAGAGGAAAGACTGTGAATCTCCAGAGGATTTTGCATCAATGAAGATTATGAGGTATCATGTCAAAATGTAATCAGAAAATGTGCTGCCTGCCACTTGAGAGGATTATCATTCTTGGTGGACGTGAAACCATGATTCATAAGACATAAAGAAAGTACAGCTGTTAGTACCAGATGGGAGGGAGTCTGAGCAAATTCGTTACCAGGCACACACATCAGCTTCATAGTGCACCTGGACCGCACAATATATTATTTCGAACACATGACAAGCCATTGCATCATGCAAGACTCTTTCAGCAACCATCAACAATTCAAGCAGCTACTGACAGCACTGTTTCATGTTTGATGTGATGTGGCTATTTATTACTGAGAGGTGTGAGGGATTCACAAGCACAATGATTGCTGCCTGAATATATTTGGAACAATAATTGAGATTGATAACGGGTCTTGCACCTCTCCAGTCTGCATCAGATCCAGATGACAGTGACAGCTGTGGGGGATAGCAGAAGGTGGCTACTACAGCAAGGGAAAGGGGACAGGACAGAGAGAACTAAATAATGACACTACCTGACTACCTGCAAAGCCATTTCTTACTCTCTCTAGGGAAGAGATTGCTTTGATGGTGTGCATAATAAGCTTCACTTTTATATGTTTTATTTTTAGGTATTTGTGATGTGCATTCAACATAATGTTTTTTTTTACCCTTGGGATGGTAGAGCAGGGGGTTGCTGCTAATCACTTGTCAGAGGCAGTGTGCTACTTGCCAAACCTGTATTCTTGTTAAAGATGCAACAGCACGGCACGTGTTGATTCTTGGAATCTGTCTCAGTACTTTATACATATTGTAATATGGCTTCTGGTCAAGTCTCTTTGCCCTCATTTCATTTACCAGACAAACAATCTCCACTTCGGGGTTGATTAATGTTTCGGCAAAAATAAATAAATTATCCTGTAGCTGACTATGTTGTTAGTCAACATGTCGCTACTGGGTGTCAAAGCCAAATATTGAGAAAGAATGATTGCAAACCAGGCCGCTTCAATGTAAGACAGAAGAATTATTTTCCTTGCATTCTTTGATAAGGGGCGGCACGGTGGCTCAGTGGTTAGCACTGCTACCTCACAGCACCAGGGACCCAGGTTCAATTTCCAGCTCGGGCAACTGTCTGTTCGGAGGTTGCACGTTCTCCCCGTGTCTGCGTGGGTTTCCTCTGGGTGCTCCAGTTTCCTCCCACAGTTCAAAGTTTTGCAGGTTAGGTGAATTGGCCATGCTAAATTGCCCATTGTGTTAGGTGCATTAGTCAGGGGGGAATGGTTCTGGGCGAGTGGCTCTTCAGAGGGTCGGTGTGGACTTGTTGGGCCGAAGGGCCTGTTTCCACACTGTAGGTAATCTAATCAAACTTAGGCCCGACTAGCAATTCTTGGCTGGCCCTTGAACTAAATGGCTCGCTAGATCATTTCAAAGAGCTGTTAAGGGTCAATCCCCTTACTGTAGGTATGGAGTTACATACACCAGATTTTGTAAGGGTGACGATATTCTTTCCCTGAACTAGCTGCTCCTTTTATAACTATTTCATGTCATTATTAAGACAATCTTTTCATTCCAAATTTTATTTTCAAATTTCAAATAAATTTCATTTATTTATTGAAGTTAAATTCCACTAGCTATCATGTTGCGATTTGAACCCCAAGTTCCAACATAATTCGACTAAATCTCCTCATTATGAGGCTACCATCATTTCCCCAAAGCTTAAGATGATTAATGACAGTAAACTCCAAGAAGCAGAAATGTCTTAAAAATAAACCTATTATTCTGTTTATATTTGTTCATGAAATGTATTAGGCAAGTCGCTGGGGAATTAGTACCATGTGATTTTTAATGCCAACCTGAGAGTGCAAACAGGGACTTAATTGAATATCTCAGCTGAATGATGGCATCGTTGACAGTGCTATACTCACTGCGCTGGCTCACTTGTCTGATGTTTGCGATCAAGTCTTTGACTCAGTGGCAATGATGCTATACACAAGACTGGCTGATATCTCTGGAGACAAAGCAGGATTTTTGTTATTTGCATTCCTTGCTATGCATGTCCAGAAGTTCTCAAGGTTTTTATTCTAGTTCCTCATCTAAATCAGAGATGGACAATTCAGTGGTCATATGTCAACAGTGATGTGCCAGTAAGATATCTTTAGCTATATTGTGGCAATACTTATGTTAGAGCACATAGCATAAGGACTATACACGGGCAAAGTGGGATTGAAAAATACAAAAGACATTTATGACAACTCACCAATGCAAACAAATATTGCATTCACAGACACATCCATGTCTGGGATAATATTAGGGTATTCAATTACAAAGTGTAGCATGCTTCCATCACAGTGTCATGCTTCAACTGGCCCAAGTTAAGATGATATCTGAGATGTTTATACAAGTCACACGATGTGATACAGTGGATAATACTATAAGCATGCCTCTTAAAGGTATGCTGTCATACAGTGTCCCTTAACGTTCACTGACATATTGATTGTGAGATCTAAAACATTACCAATAACAGATACACTTGGTTGTACATATACATGAGTCGTCATTTTGATAATCATATAGACAGACAACAGCAAAGTTTACAAGATTAACAATTTTAAACTTCAATGTCATGTTTTTGCAGGTTTGACAACATATCTTGGTCTGGTGATTGTATATCCATCTGAAAGACAAAAGGATTAAATGTTCCTTTTGTTCTTGTGCCATCTGATCATCTGACTTCAAATTCTAATCTGCTGTAATAATTTATTCTGTTGACTATTTTCCTGTCTGGATGACTTCAGTTCAAGATTCCCCAGTGAGCTCACGATGGTTGTCCTGATCGTTCTGCTTCTCCTTATTTGTTTCTGCCTGCAAACTCCACTGATTTGTGTCATTTGAAGGTTCCTCAGTGAGATTAGGAACGGAAAACATTTCCACCGCTCCTGCACATTCATAGATTTCCTTCCTGTTGACAGTAGGAAACAATTATCTTATGCCTACAAACGTATTGTGGTCATCAGAGAATCATACAGCATAGAAGAAGCCCTTTGGCCCATTGAGTCTGTATCGCCAAAGTTACAGTCAATCTTTACTAGTCACACATTCCAGCAGTAGATCTGACCATGAATGCAGTGACATTTCAAGCTCTCACCTGGGCACATTTTGAAGGCTACCCATCTCAATTACCCTGCCAGGCCATGCATTCCAGAGAGGGAATGTCAAGGTACTCTTTCCTTTTAGATTCTGCCATGCGTTCAGAAAACTCAATGTAATCATTGATAATTTGCTCCTTTACCAGTTGGATGACAATAGTTTAAACTTCACACTGTTCTTTTCTGACTAGCTTCTCTTTGAATAGCCTTGATATGTCTTAACTTCTCTTGACCTGTTTACAACATCTTGGAATCAATTAATCCTAGCTCAGGGATATTGAGAGTGTAATATGCAGGTTCAAAGCTAAGAAATGTTGATTGTATATAATGTAAATAATTCTCAACTCTCTTATGCTTTTTATGTTGCAGAGTTGCAAGTAGCATACCTTTAATCTCGGAGTTATGTCTCTTGGACGATACATTTTCATCTCCGTAAGCCTCACAAACATTTTCTTTGCAAAGATATATCCAATTCTGCTTTGCTGATGACCTTATATACATACATGATCTTAGCCCTCCCAAACATTTTTATTCCCCAAAAAGTATTCAGTCATCACCCAGCAAGATAGGAACTTATTGCAGTGAACCTACATGTTTATCCTTCCCTTCCCATCATCTCTGTAACTTGTCTCTTCAGTCATGGTACTTGACTTGACAACATCTGTCCTTGTAATAACTTTAAAATTAATTACATGTCCTTAACAAGTTTTGTCAAATTCGAAGTGGTTGGCTCACAAATTTTGTTGAGGAATGGAGATTATCTGCAGTTCTGCTGTGCCTACCCTATTAACATCCTTGTACATATCAGTGTTTGAATTCTTGCTGCTCTGAAACTGCATCCCGACTTATGCACATCGTCTGGAAATGACTTATAATTCTTCAAATGAAGTATCATTTGTCATTAACCAGGCATTGCTTGTATTTGCAAGCCTTTTTGACACAAGATATAAAGCCTGACTCTCACCACTGATTGAACCTGGGCCCTTGGTGCTGTGAGGCAGCAGTGAGCCACCATGCCATCCAGTCATGGAAAGAGTAGATATTGCTTAATATATCACGAAGGCAGGCAATCATTTGATTTCCATACAAGAATACCTCAATTTTGGCTAAAGGGACATGAGAAAACCTCCAGTAAGTGATATAGATATATGATATTACCATTTAATAGAATTAAGAATCTTTAGAAAAAGGACAAGAATACAAATTGCTATACTGCACAGTTTAAAAGTTTTAAGACAAGAAAATTAAAACTACATTGCTTCCACATAAATAAAACTCTTCAAGGGAAAACATTTACAGCAGCATTGACATATTGCAGAATTAAGAAAATTGAAAGTAAGAAGAATAAATAAAAATAAAGATTACAAATTAAGAAATAATACTAACTGCAAATTTTAATTTCTGAAACAGGACAAGTGGAATACAAGAATGGACAACTTACAGAAAACATTATTCAGAAACAAAATAGTTTCAAACTTAAATTCTCAATCATAAATTGAATATGTAAATACATTGTTATAATCAATTGGACCTCCAGCTGGTAATCTTGTAGAATTCAAAAACATGAAAGAAAATACAGATACTTCTGAAAATGTTCCTCCAGCTTTTAATATGACAGCAAATGCAACAGATAAGGCAAATGGATTTGTACATATGACTATGATGTGGTAGCCATTACAAAAACATGATTGAGAGAAGGGCAGCTCAGCATTTTTCCATAGAACCCCATTCAGCCCAATAAGTCCACACCTGACTGTCCGCTGAGTAACCCATTTCCCCTACCCTACACTTACTCCTGACTAATGCATCTAATCTACACATCCCTGAACATTTTTGGCAACTTAGCATGGCCAATTCACCTAACCTGCACATTTTTGATTGTAGAAGGAAATCCACACAGACACGGAGAGTTGTAAACTCCACAGACAGTTGTCTGAGGTGGGAATTGAACCCAGGTCCCTGGCGCTCTGAGGCAGCAGTGCTAACCACTGAGCCACAGTGCCCAGTTTTCCAAGGCTGAGATGTCTAAGGTGAGATAAAAAGGGTTGTAAAAGGGGTGGAGGGGTTCCATTACTAATTAAGGAGATTGTCACAACTGTACTAAGAGAGGATATCTTGAAAGACTTACCCAACGAGGCCACATGTGCAAAACTTAGAAATAAAAAAGATGCAATCACTATGATGGGGTTATACTATAGAGTTCCCAACAACCAGTAGCAAATTGAAGAAAGACATGCCAACAAACCATGGAAAGATAGGATTGGTATAGTGGGTGATTTTGATTTTCACTGATCCTCCCTCAGTACCAGGGGCTTAGATGGGCCAGAATTTGTTCAGTGCATCCAGGAGGGATTCTTGAAATGATATGTAAATAGTCCAACTAAGGCAGGGGCTGTCTTTGACGTTGTATTAGAGAATGAGCCCTGGCCAGGCGATCAAAGTTTCAGTGGGATAGCATCTTGAGAATGGTCATAATGCCCTAATTTTTAAGATAGTCATAAAAAAGGATAAAGCTGATACTCGGTTGGAAGTGCTAAACTGGAGATAGGCTGGTTGCAACAGTAAGAGGCATGAACCAGAGAAATTGGATTTGGGGCAGCTGTTTGTTGATAATACACACCTGACAAGTAGGGGTGTTTAAAATCCAGTTAAAGAAAGGAACAACATTGGCTTTTCTCCAGGCTTCTGGGACTTTGCCTGTGTCGAAAGAGGATGCAAAGATCTCTTCAAGGCCCCAGCTTTCTCTTCCCTTGCCTCCTTCAGTATCATGGTACAGATTCCACAGGCCTTGGGGACTGATCTACCTTAAATTTTTCAAGACACCCAACACCTCCTCCTTCTTTGACATGCCTTAACAAACCCCTCTCAAAACTTTCCATTATCATATCTTTCTCCTTGGTGAGTTATGATTGCAAGTACTCAATAAGATCCTCACCCACTTCCTTTGGTCCCACACAGAAATCCTCCTTTGTCCTTGAGTGGACTTACCCTTTCCCTAGTTACCCTCTTGGTCCTAATACATATGTAAAGCTTGTTGAGATTCCCCTTAATGCTATTTGCCAAGGACATTCCATGGCCATTTCTAGCCCTCCTAATTTATTTTTTTAAATTTCTTTTCTGTGCCCTTTATACTCCTCAAGGGGTTTGTTTGATTTCAGATTCCTAAACTTTGCATATGCTGCCTTTTTCTTTTTGACTAAGCTTAGAATACCTCTTGTTATCCTGGGTTCCCAAATGTTGCCATCCTTATCGTTTATCCTCACAGGAACATGCTGAGTCTAAACTCCAGTCAACTAGCTTTTCAAAGACTCCCACATGTCAGATGTGGATTATCTTCTAACAGCCGCCCCAAATCCAATTTCTCTGGTTCCTGCCTCTTACTGTTGTATCTCCAGTTTAGCACTTCTACCCGAGAACCAGTCTTATCTTTTCATATGCTCTCGATTAGAGTGGTGCTGGAAAAGCACAGCAGATCAGCCAGCATCCGAGGAGCAGGAAAATTGACATTTCGGGCAAAAGCCCTTCATCAGGAAACCTTATCCTTTTTTATGACTATCTTCAAAATTCCAGCATTCTGATCACCATTCTCAAGATGCTCTCCCTCTGAAACTTCATTCACTGGCCAGGCTCATTCTCCAATACAAGGTCAAAGACAGCCCCTTCCCTAGTTGGAATATTTACACATTATTTCAAGAATCCCTCCTGGATGCACTGAACAAATTCTGCCCCATCTAAGCCCCTGGTACTGAGGAAGGACCAGTGAATATTGGGAAAATTAAAATCACCCACCACACTAATCCTATCTTTGCATCATTTATTTACAAATCTGTTCTTCAAATTGTTGCTGGCTGTTGGGAATTCTATAATGTAACCCCATCATAGTAATTGCACCTTTCCTATTTCTAGGTTTTACTCATATGGCCTCGCTAGGTAAGTCCTTCAAGGTGTCTTCTCTTAGTATAGCTGTGATAATCTCACAAATCAGTATTGGAATTCCTCTACCACTTTTACAACCCTCTCTACCTCACCTGAGACATCTAAGGCTTGGAAACCTGGGCACCTTCATAGGGTGACACAGTGGTTAGCACAGGGACCTGGGTTCAATTCCCGCCTCGGGCAATTCCCTGTGTGGGGTTTGCACATTCTGCCCATGTCTGCGTGGGTTTCCTCCCACAATTCAAAGATGCGCAGGTTAGGTCGATTAGCCATGCTAAATTGCCCATAGTGTTCAGAGATGTGTAGCTTAGACGCATTAGTCAGGAGTAAATTTAGAGCAATGGGGCAGGGGAATGGGTCCAGGTGGGTTACTCTTCAGAGGGTCTGTGTGGACTTTCCACACTGTAATGATTCTTTGTAAAAAAAAGCTGAGCTCTCAATCATGTTTCTGTAATCATGATTTGGAGATGCTGGTGTTGGACTGGGGTGTACGAAGTTAAAATTCACACAACACCAGGTTATAGTCCAGCAGGTTTAATTGGAAGCACACTAGCTTTCGGAGCGACGCTCCATCATCAGGTGATAGTGGAGGGCTCGATCGTAACACAAAATTTATAGCAAAAACTTACAGTGTGATGTAACTGAAATTATACATTGAAAAATTGATTGTCTGTTAAGCCTTTCATCTGTTAGAATACAGTGATAGTTTCACTTCTTTCATGTGTAAATCACAAAACCTTTTTTTAAAAAGGTTTTGTGATTTACACATGAAAGAAGTGAAACTATCACTGTATTCTAACAGATGAAAGACTTAACAGACAATCAATTTTTCAATGTATAATTTCAGTTACATCACACTGTAGATTTTTGCTATAAATTTTGTGTTACGATCGAGCCCTCCACTATCACCTGATGATGGAGCGTCGCTCCGAAAGCTAGTGTGCTTCCAATTAAACCTGCTGGACTATAACCTGATGTTGTGTGATTTTTAACAATGTTTCTGTAATGGTTACTACATCATAGTCATAAGTACAAATCCAGGCTTTAAGATTATCTGTTGCATTTGCTGTCAGATTAAAAGCTGGAGGAACATTTTCAAAAGTATCTGTGGTTTCTTTTATGCTTTTGAGTTCTACAACATTACCAGCTGGAGATCCTATTGAATATTATAACATATTTACATATTCCATTTATGATTTAGAATTTAAGTTTGAAACAATTTTGTTTCTGAATAATGTTTTCTGTAAGTTGTCCATTCTTGCATTCTATTTGGTGTGTTTCAGAAATTAAATTTGGCAGATAATATTATTTCTCCTGCCATGTTTCTTAATTTGTTATCTTTCTTGTTATTTATTCTTCCTACTTCCATGTTTTTAAATTCTGCAATATGTCAATGCTGCTGTAAACTCTTTCCCTTAAAGAGTTTTACTTATGTGACAGCAATGTAGTTTTAACTTCCTTGTCTTAAAACATATAAACTGTGCAATATAGCAATGTTGTATTCTTGTCCTTTTTCTAAAGATTCTTAATTTTGTTAAGTGGTAATATCATATATCTGTATCGCTTACTGGAAGTTTTCTCATGTTCTTTTAGCCAAAATTAAGGTGTATTCTTGTAAGGAAATCAAATCATTTGCTGCCTTTTGTGATCTATTAAGCAATATCTATGAGTGGGCCCATGAGTTGGTGGCACAGTGACTCAGTAGTCAGCACTGCTGCCTCACAGCATTAGGGACCTGGGTTCAATCCCAGCCTTGGGTGACTGTCACTGTGGAGTTTGCACATTCTCCCTATGTCTGTGTGGGTTTCCTCCCACAGTTCAAAGATGTGCAGGTTAGGTGGGTTGGCCATGCTGAATTGTCCATAGTTTTCAGGGATGTTTTGGCTATTCAGAGGTAAATATAGGATAATAGGGCAGGGGAATGGGTTTGGGTGGGTTACCCTTCAGATGGTTGATGTGGACTTGTGCTAAGGGCCTGTTTCCACACTGTAGTGATTCAATGATTCTGTGAGTTTCCAAATTAAGCTTTGTGTCTGTGACATGAATAAATGTTGCCTATCATAACCATAGTTTGAATTGCATCTTCCACTTTTATTTGCAATTTAAACAATCTTTTAACAATCATATTCTGTTGGATTCTACACACTTCAATTCTTTAATTGCCCTTTTGTCACCTTAATTCTGCTTTGTCATGTTACTACTGCAGTGGCCTCACAATGTCCACTCATTATGTTAGCAATGCTCATTGTGTACTGCAGGTACTTTTTTTTAGAAACTCAAGCCTTTTGCACTATCAATTTAAAGGTTTCCCCCTTTGCTGAACAGGCACTTTTACCATTAATAATGGAGCACTGATATGTTCACTTCCCAGCATCTAACCTCGAACCAAGAATATTCCCACAGTTGCTTGCTTCCTGGTGGAATGTATAATTGTCTGACAAGACTCACTTTTAAGCTTTTTGCATCCCTACTGCTTCTCCTATGTTCCTTACTGAGTCTGAAGTTAAGACTTTAGCCAGAAGTGCTGTCTCTCTGCTGTTGGTCTTATCAAAGCTTCCTTCTGACTGTTTGCTCAAGCCCTTGTAGCTGCTGTCTCTGTGAGTGGTACGTTTGAAATAGTAAACTTAAAAATTTGTCTGGTTTGCTGGAAATTTCTTCTCCAGTGGATCCTTTCACCAAAACATCTTATGATTTCAGCAACTATTCCCACCACAGATCACCATGTAGTAGTTACGTGTCGAAGCATTGTGCCATTAATCTGCTTTCCTTGGTTGGATCCATGGACCTATTTAACTGACGTGCTGAATTGACCTCTGTTGAGTGTTAATGAGAAGATGTTCTTGTCTGAGTAAGATGTAGTAAATAGCACGAAGCAATTAGATACAAATTGTATTAGGTTGTTTAACATTGTTAGTAAAGATTACGAGGAGACTGAGGAATATATGTCTGCATTCCACAACATCCCAAAGATGTTCTGCCATATCGCACCCCAGCTTATACAACATCACCAGATTGAATTGTGCTAAATGCAATGACCACCTTTAATCCTTTCAGAGCCGTTACCTTATACAATGGGTTGAGAGATAAATATTGAGATAATTACATCATTTTTCTTCAAATGTTGACCCTGTAGTCTTTCATAATCACCTAGGAGGATAGAAAAACCTCATTTGAAAAATGATATTTGACTACAAGATGACGATAGCCCTGCGGTGTGCAGAGCGATATTGTGTATGATGTGAAGATAGCCCAACAGTGGTGGGAGTAAAGCATCGACTGCAATGAGAAAATAGTTTAGAGATGAAGTGGTATTGACAACAAATACCAGAGCGATTCAGAATGTGAACTTTCCACTCCAGCCTTCAGTCTCTTTCGCTCTCTTCAATTTCACTCCATTTGTCATTTGCCCCTGTCACCTGGTTCTGTCTATCCTTTCCTTCAACGCTCTTTATTTCCACTCATTCCCTTGGTCCTTAGTTTCTGTTTATCTGCTGTTTCTCCTTCCTCTTAACAATGACTGCACCTTAAAAGGATCTCATTGGCAGGAAAGCACTTTGAGACATCTGGTGCTGATGGAAAACAGAATACAAAAGCAAATTACATTTCCGTTACTATACTTACAGTTCAATACTTTTTCTGTATCTCTCTTTTCCCTCCTCTACTGGGTTACAGAACATCTTCAGAAAGATCCCATTATCTTAACTATAATGACCACATGAAGAAAGCAGTCTGTCTACAAGCAGTGAGCAAGAACTGGGCATGCAAAACACAGGCAATGGCAGTAAGCTTGCCAATGGCCGACTGAATTGTACACCTATCTGCCAGTAGTTAAAGAAAGTATTAAATAAATTTAAATATGGCTGCTTCCTTGTCTGCCAGTATCCATCTTGCACATATGCAAGACAATGTTAACTTGCAATGCAATATCAGTGGCAAAGAGCTGAACCGATTGAAGTGGGGAGGGGTGTTGTTGGTTGGTAAGAGAGTTTTCCTCTCTGGTTGTCCAGTCACCATCACCTTCAGAGAAGTTCTATGATGTTATCCATTGCCCTCTGCATATCAAAGCCAAAATGATTCCTGCCTGTACTATTACTGTAAACTATTTCTCTATAGATCGATCAGTCATGAACTTGTGTCAGTTTACAACACAAAGTTGTCTCAGACTCACAACTGAGACTTAGGTTATTACCCAGACTGGTGAGGGATAGTTGGCCAAGCTTCAGTCACTCATCTGGGTCTGTTGTTCTTCTCTGAACTCTGAGCTCTTTCTTCAATGATGGCTGTTCCTACGTTTCTGCCTTCAATGTCTTCATAGACACTTTTTAAATATATTTTCTCTTGATCTTCCAGTAAGTGTGGAACTGCAGGTGATGGGTGAGATATTAAGTGAGTATTTTGCATCAGTGTTTACTGTAGAGAAGGATATGGAAGATAGAGAATGTGGGGAGATCACCAGGACCTGCTCATGTGTACCCTAGAACACTGTAGGAAGCTAGAGAAGTGATGGCTGAACCCCCCCCCCCCCCGCTTACTGAGATATTTATATCATTGGTAACAACAAGTGAGGTGCCGGAAGACTGGAGGTTGGCTAACGTGGTGCCACTATTTTAAAAAGCTGGCAAGAGAAAGCCAGGGAACTGTAAACCAATGAGCCTGACATCGGTGGTGGATGAGTTGTTGGAGGGAATCCTGAGGGACAGGATTTACATATATTTGAAAAGGCTCAGGACTGAATAAGGATAGTTAACACTGTTTTTCACACAGAAAATCTTGTCTCACTAACCTTAATTGAGTTTTTTGAACAAGTGAAAAAGAAGATTGATGAGGACAGAGCAGTGGACTTGATCAATTATGGACTTCAGCAAGGCATTCGACAATGTTCCTCATGGTAGACTAGTTTGCAAGGTTAGATGGAATACTGGGCGAACTTGCCATTTGGATACAGAACTGGCTCAAAAGCGATAGAGGGTGGTGGTGGAGAGTTGCTTTTCAGACTTGAGGCCTGTGACCAGTGATGTGCCACAAGGATTGGTGCTGGGTCCACTGCTTTTTATCACTTATATAAGTGATTTGCATGTGAACATAGGAGGTATGGTTAGTAAGTTTGCAGATAATGCCAAAATTGGAGGTGTAGTGGACAGCGGAGAAGATTACCTTAGAGTATAATGGGATCTTGATCAGATGGAATCTAGATTCGAGTGGTGCTGGAAAAGCACAACAGGTCAGGCAGCATCCGAGGAGCAGGAAAATTGACGTTTCGGGGCAAAAGCTCTCCATCAGGAATGGCTTGATCAGATGGGCCAATGGGCTAAGGCATGGTAGATGGAGTTTAATTCATATAAATGTGAGGTGCTGCATTTTGGAAAGGCAAGTCAGAGCAGGACTTAATCGTTAATGGTAAGATCCTGAGGATTGTTGCTGAATAAAGAGATCTTGGCATGCAGGTTCGTAGTTCCTTGAAAATGGAGTCACAGGTAGATAGGATAGTAAAGAAGGTGTTTGGTATGCCTTCCTTTAATTGGTTAATGCATTGACAATAGGAGTTATGAGGCTGTACAGGACATTAGTTAGGCCACTTTTAGAATACTGCATGCAATTCTGGTCTGCTTCCAAAAGGAAGGATGTTGTGAATTTTGAAAAGGTTTAGAAAGGATTTCCAAGGATTTTGCCAGGGTTGGATGATTTGAGCTGAAGGGAGAGGCTGAATCGATTGGGGCTGTTTTCCTTGGAGTGTCAGAAGCTGACGGGTGACCTTATAAAGGTTGATAAAATTATGAGGGGTGTGGATAGGGTAAACACACAAGGTCTTTTCCCTGAGGTGAGGGAGTCCAGAACTAGAGGGCATATGTTTAAGGTGAGAGGGGCAAGATTTAAAAGGGACTTTTTCATGCAGAGGGTGGTGCATGTACAGAATGAGTGGCCAGAGGTAATGTGGAGGCTGATATAATTACAAAATTTAAAAGGCATCTGCATGGGTATATGAATAAGAAGGGTTTAGAGGGAAATGGGCCAAGTGCTGGTAAATGGGACTGGCTTAGGTTGGGATATCTTGTCAGCATGGATGGGTTAGACCAACTGGTCTGTTTCCATGCTGCACATCTCTATGACTCTATGACTCTAAATTTGATTCCAGGACTCTTTGAACCATCCAAGGGTTGTACAGAAGAAGCACATCTGTCTTATTGTTCTTCTGAAGCTGACCACTTTTTTGCATATCCTTATAAAGATTTAGTTGTTAACCATTCTGGTGCAGTGTCAGAATTAAGATGCAGCTATATAGCTACATTGACATAGTATATGCAGATGTGTGGGGCTGTACCCTCAGTTTCTTTCTCGGCACAGGAAAAGAGCCATACTTTTGCATGGTGGAGCTCATGAAGCCATTTTCTACACACAACCCATGTTACTGGACTGGTGTTGTCAGTGGTAGGTGTGCATGATAGATCTGTGGATTCTGGATCTGGCTCTTGATTCCTCCAATGGACTCTGCATCAATGAAACAGAAAAGGATGCTGGACGGGTATCAGAGGGCTGAGGGAAGGCAACTTTTGTTAAAAGCCGATAATAACGTTCTGATTGAAATTTCTGTCTCGGACTCGTGAGGCCATCCAGCCCAGGAAATCGATAGTTGTAGTTAAGTACAGAATGCTCCAGCTGGCAAAGCTGCAGGCTGTTTTACTCATGACAGATAAATGGTAACACTGAAAACATTTCCAGACATAAAAACATCATAAAAAGAATGTGGAAATCAACAAATAAATGTGTCTCAAAGATATGCTTCACTTTGATGTCAAGAAAATGTTTTACATATCCTAAGAGCCTTGAGACATAATGTCTAGGATATATTTGAAAATGGTAATGCTATTGTTGTGTGATGTTGGGAAACCAGATCTGAAGTTAGTGCCGATCGGTAATATTTCTAATAAAATGCAGAAAATTGCTACCTTTTCAGGTGGACTTTGTTTTCAGTTCTCTGGGTTTTGGCAGAAGTAATGAATTTGAAAGAACTGAAATTGTTTTATTATCCATCATTCCCAACAAAGACCTCACAACAGCCACAAGGAATAGAGATTACTGAAGGAGGTATTGAACTCATAGAGTAATAGAGATGTACAGCATGGAAACAGACCCTTCGGTCCAACCCGTCCATGCCGACCAGATATCCCAACCCAATCTAGTCCCACCTGCCAGCAACCGGCCCATATCCCTCCAAACCCTTCCTATTCATATACCCATCCAAATGCCTCTTAAATGTTGCAATTGTACCAGCCTCCACCACATCCTCTGGCAGCTCATTCCATACATATACCACCCTCTGCGTGAAAAGGTTGCCCCTTAGGTCTCTTTTATATCTTTCCCCTCTCACCCTAAACCTATGCCCTCTAGTTCTGGACTCCCCAACCTCAGAGAAAAGACTTTGCCTATTTATCCTATCCATGCCCCTCATAATTTTGTAAACCTCAGCCTCCAACGCTCCAGGGAAAACAACCCCAGCCTGTTCAGCCTCTCCCTGTAGCCCAGATCCTCCAAACCTGGCAACATCCTTGTAAATCTTTTCTGAACCCTTTCAAGTTTCACAGCATCTTTCCGATAGGAAGGAGACCAGAATTGCACACAATATTCTAACAGTGGCATAACCAATGTCCTGTACAGCCGCAACATGACCTCCCAACTCCTGTACTCAATTCTCTGACCAATAAAAGAAAGCATACCAAATGGCTTCTTCACTATCCTATCTACCTGTGACTCCACTTTCAAGGAGTTATGAACCTGCACTCCCAAGGTCTCTTTGTTCAGCAACACTCCCTAGGACCACTCATGGTCATTTGTCAAGGACCATCTCCTATTATTGATTGGATGAAGAATTGGTCAGCACATTGGACAACGAAGCCTACGTGGATTTCAGTCGGGCAATGCAATCTTGTCAATGAAATATTTAGCCCAACCCAGAAAGAATGTTATAAAATCCTAACAAAATGATGATCTACTAGTTAGTCAGTGACTTGGTCAGCGGCTCAAAGGAACACATGTAGGAGTTTTCCACATGCTATGAATCATTCATATGATTTCTAGATGTGTTTGTAACTAATGGGTGTATTATACTGGGTGGTTGTAACGAGGGAATTGTAATGAGGAATGTTCATGGCCAATTGTAATGTTAGCTAGAGTTCCAAGGAAATTTATCAGTGTTTACTCTGAGGTTTGAGAGATGTCTACTTATTTCACAGAATTCTCATATTCAAACCATGATGGTTCGGTCTGACATAACACATGACAGATCTCTGGAGCCAGTAATTGTACCACAGCTGTCCATTGCAAAAGGCAAGCTTATTAAGATGTGTACCACTGTTTAAGAGATAGCCCATATGTGAATCATCTATACAGAATGTTTGATCCAGGTAAATGAGAGGGCAATCTTCCAATGACAATAGGAACATAAGAACAGGAGTAGGCCATTCAAGCCCTTGAGCCTGTTCCACCAATTCAATGAGATCATGGCTGAATTGTGGCCTAACTCTACATGCCAGCCTTTGGCCCATATCCATTACTACCTTTGCTTTATAAAAATTCATATTTAAAGCTTACAATTAGTCTAGCATTTATGAAAGAGAGATCTTAGCATCTATCACCCTTTGTATGCTTAACATTTTTCCTGACTGGGCTGCTACATATTAATTGTAAGACTTTGCCCTCCAGTTTTGGAATCCACAACTGGTGGAAATAGTTTATTTTTATCTATTCTGTCTTTTCCTGTTAATATCTTGAAGCTTCTGATAAGATTACCCTTAACATTGTGGATTCCAGAGAATCAGGCCTAATTTGTGTAATCTCTCCCCATGGGTCTCGTGGGTTTCCTCCGGGTGCTCCGGTTTCCTCCCCCAGTCCAAAGATGTGCAGGTCAGGTAAATTGGCCATGTTAAATTGCCCATAATGTTCAGAGATGTGTAGTCAGAAGTGCATTAGTCAGGGGAGATCTAGAGCAATAGGGTGCCGGAATGAGTCTGGGTGGGTTACTGTTCAGAGGGTAAGTATGGACTTGTTGTGCCGAATGGCCTGTTTCCACACATAGGGATTGTACAATTCTGTGATAACTCCTGATGTCTAGGTATAATACTTGGAAACCTATGCTAACTTCCATCCAAGGCCAGTATATCATTCCTAAGATCTGCTCACAGTCTTAATGATTCCATTCAATTAACATTGCAGGTGACTCTTGCCAGCAAGGACTTGGGACTTATGGTTCGATGCATCTCCTCTAGGAACCTCCATGGCACTACCACAACTATCAGATTTTGTTGATATTACCAGTGCACACTTGCCTTTCTCATGAGTAAGTAAAAACAGCTTTCATTGTGTTTTAACTGAGCAGGGAAGGATTATGCATGTTCAGGATCATAGTTAACATTCTGTATTTAGTGACTTGAACTCCATAATAGGAAGAATATCGATGTCATGGGAAAAAAAAGTGCATAGATTTTCCAGGATAATGTTAAGGTCAAGATTATATTGTGAATGTGGCTGACACGATAAACTAAAGCTGTGTTTGCTTGGGAGGTGATGGTTGCAAAGGAAGATAGAATGAAAGTGTTTGAATTATGAAAAGCTATGATCGAGTCAATAATGGAAAATGGCTTTCATTGTTCAATGCACCAGCAGCAAGGGACCATAAACATTTGTGTTCAAAGTAGAAAGGTGGAGGCTTGTTTTTTTTTATGTGAATGGCTGGTAGGATATTGAATGCATCATTGGAAGTGACTATTGCAGTCAAGTCAATCACATCACTTAAGACAGAACTAAACATTTGAAGAGAAAAATTGATTAAATTGCATAGAGCAAGAGCAGAGGTAAGGATGAGGGTTGATGCGGAACCATGCCTGTACAATCATAGGAGTTCATAGATAGCTACCTTCCTTCACTACCTTCCTTCTACGTACAGCCAAGGCTGACAAAGATTCTCCACCATCAGAGATGTCGCATTTTTAGATGAGATAGTAAACCCACATTGTGTTCACTTTCTCAGATGGTTGTAAAAGATTTCATGTCTCAATGCCAAATAAGATCTCTCTGATGTTCTGGGCCTACATTTATCTCTAATAAGAATAATTTATGTGCTTATTATCACAACATACGTCCTTACCAATAAGGGCAGATAAAGCTTTGTTAAATGTCTTAGAAAAAATGTCAACACTCTCTGAAAATGCAACAGTCCTGCCCTGGGATTATCTGTTGGTATTCCTGGAGTGGGACTTGAATCCACAAACCGTACTATGATAAAGGCCCTAGCTATTTATAATAGATATTTTGGGGGTGACGTGATGACTCAGTGGTTAGTACTACCATCCTCACAGCGCCAGGGACCCAGGTGCAAATCCACCCTTAGGAGACTGTGTGCAGCTTGCAAATGTTCCATGTGTCTGAGTGAGTTTCCACTGGGTGCTCCAGTGGATGTGCAAAGTGGATCTCCAAAGATGTGCAGGTTAGCTGGATTGGCCGTGCTGAATTGTCCTTAATGTCCAAGGATCTGTGGGTTCAATGGAGTAGCCAAAGGAGGTGCAGGAGTATGGGGAGAGGGTAGTGGAATGGATCAGGGTGAGATGCTCTTTGAAGGGACAGTGTACACTCAATGGACCAAATCATCTACTTCCACACTGTGAGGGATTCTATAATTCCACAACAAAGAACAAAGTCACAATGGGATGTTCTCAAGCTCTCGTCAATGAGAAGGTGACCTATTATCTAAATGGGGAGTGATTTTGGGGTGCTTTAGTGGAGAGAAATAGAGGTATACTCGTTTATGACTCACAGAAAACTAGCCTGCAGATAATAAAGACAGCGAATGGAATGTTGCCTTTTATAGCTAAAAGAATAGAATATAAAGGTAAGGAATAGAAAATAAAGGTAAGGAAGTGTTGTTGCAACTATACAAGGTATTGGTGAGAACGCACTGAGAGTATTGTGCACAGTTTTGGTCCCCTTATTTGAGGAAAGATGTAGTGGCATTGGGGACAGTTCAGAGGAGGTTCACAAGATTGATGCCAGAGATGAGAGAGATTGAACAGTTTAGGCCTATACTCTGTGGAATTCAGAAGAATGAGGGGGAGATCAAACTGAGCTATTCAAGATGATAAAAGGTGTCGATAAAATAAATGTGGAGTGGATGCTTCCTCTTGTGAGGCATTCTAGGATGAGATGACACAGTCTCAGGATGAGGGATAGCAAATTTAAAACAGAATTGAGGAGAAACTACTTCTCCCCAAAGCGTTGTGAATCTGTGGAATTTGCTACCCCAAAGTGTGGTGGATGCTGGGACAGTGAATACATTTAAGGAGGAGTTAAATAGATTTTTAATTGGTAATGGGTTGAAGGGATATGGAGAAAAGGCAGGAAATTGGGGTTGAGGAGCATATCAGCCATGATCGAATGGTGGAGCAGACTCAATGGGTCGAATGGCCTAATTATGCTCCTATACCTTATGAAATCTTATGAACGTATAATAAATCAATTACAAGAAATAATTACAGCTAACTGGTCTTTGGCCATGTTTATGATCCACATGAACATCCCGTCTTACCTTGCCTCATGGTCAGTAGTACTCATGCCATACAAGTGTCAGGTAATTTTGTTGTGTCGCTATAATCTTACCAGACCATTGGGGCTGCTCTCTCATTAGGGAGAGAAGCGACTGGTGGCAATTTAACCTGAGGGCCACCAGATCGACAAAGGGGAATTGAAGGATATCCTTATGACAGTCAAAATTATTAACATCAGTGAATTCTCTGTCCTGGGAGAGAGGCTTGGCACTCTTTGATGAGTAATTGTATCCCTAACTCCCAAAGCCTGAGAAAAATCTGCAAGGCAAAAGTTTTGATAGACATGTGATGACCATTTCTGAGTTCTGAAGAGAATCATACCAGACTTGAAGCATTAACTCTTTCTCGCTTCAGACATGCAGCAAGACCTGCTCAACTTCGCCAGTATTCTCTGTCTTTGTTTGTGCTAGAACATTTGCCTGGTGAGTAAAGCTGCCTCAACCCTCAAAATATTTGATATCTTCAAGGACAAAGCCATTAACTTGAATGAAGTCCGTCCACCAATCTGGCC
The DNA here is from genome assembly GCF_037043375.1 of Chiloscyllium plagiosum. Lineage (NCBI taxonomy): Eukaryota > Metazoa > Chordata > Chondrichthyes > Orectolobiformes > Hemiscylliidae > Chiloscyllium > Chiloscyllium plagiosum. Next base: position 15,935,924 of record NW_028270150.1, read on the forward strand.
AAGTGGCTACATTGTCCACCATCTACCTCATGTTTTTCATGACCTGTCAAGTCTCCTTTGATAGAACTTCAGAAATCCACAATCTCTATCACCTTGAAAGATATCAGCAGCAAACACATAAGATTTCTTAATATGTATTGAAGCGAATTCTTCTTTTAGCCGGCATGCAACAAGCCCAACAAAACAGGTCATTCTCACCTTGTTTTTACGGAACATTTCTAAGCTCATTAAAAATGTATAAATGGGAGAACATTTGAGTTGCACTGATCATAATTTAGTTTAGATTAGATTAGATTACAGTGTGGAAACAGGCCCTTCGGCCCAACAAGTCCACACCGACCCGCCGAAGCGAAACCCACCCATACCCCTACATTTACCCCTTACCTAGCACTACGGGCAATTTAGTATGGCCAATTCACCTGACCCTGCACATCTTTGTGATGTGGGAGGAAACCGGAGCACCCGGAGGAAACCCACGCAGACACGGGGAGAACGTGCAAACTCCACACAGTCAGTCGCCTGAGGCGGGAATTGAACCCGGGTCTCTGGCGCTGTGAGGCAGCAGTGCTAACCACTGTGCCACCGTGCCGCCCAAAGTTATATATCCAATGGATATGGCAAAGGATTAAGGTACACCAAGGAAAAATGTATTGTGTTACTGAAAGGCTGATTTTATTAAGCACAGATTCAATCTGACAAAAAGGGTGCAGAAAAGATTTACAAGGATGTTGCCAGGGTTGGCAGGCTTGAGTCATAGAGAATAGGCTGAAGCTGTTTTCCCTGGAGCATCAGAGGTTAAGGGCTGATCTTTCAGAGGTTTATAAAATCAGGAAGAGCATTGATCGATTGAATAGCCCAGGACACCTTCCCAAAACTCAAAAGCATAGGTTTGAGGTGAGAGGGGAAAGATTTAAAAGGGACCTAAGGGGCAACTCTTTCACTCAGAGGGTGTCGCGTGTATAGAATGAACTGCCAGAGGAAGGCTGGAACAATTACAACATTTGAAAGTCATCTGGAGGGATGCATGAAAGGAAGAGAGATATGATCCAAATGCTGACAAATGCAACTATCTTAATTTATCCCTGGTCGGTAGGGATGAGTTGGACTGATGAGTCTGTTTCCATGCTGTACACCTCTATGACTTTAAGTGGACGGGTAACAACTGTTTGAAGATGAGTCAGTGTTAGAGGCATTGAGGGAAGAGTTGAAGAAGCTTTGGAATAATTAAACCCTACAAAGAAAAAGAATGGGGCTCCCAAATTCAGACTGTCCAGGATAGGAACCAAAAGTGTGGTGCTGGAAAAGCACAGCCGGTCAGGCAGCATCCGAGGAGCAGGAAAATCGATGTTTCAGGCAAAAGCCCTTCATCAGGAAGGTCCAGGATAGGAGACAGCATACGGAGAAGGATGAGTCAAAAGTAAGCTTGTGTCATATACCAGGATATCAATATTACAGAAAACCTTGGATAGTAGAAACATTGCAGGGAGAAAGCTGAAATAAAAATTCAAAACACAAAGAAAGTACAAGGAGAAACACTGGACAAGTAACATCAAAGAAAATCCATTGCCACTGCATAAATACAGCAAAAGGCAAGGGCACAACTGAGAAAAAGGCTGGCCAGAAAGCTCATTACATGTGGAGACAAAAGGCAGAGGCATAATTAGCAAGAGATATTTGCACTTTCTTCACAAAAGAGGTGGATGATGCAGGTGTTTGTAGTTAAGCAGGAGAAGTGGGAAATATTACATATTGTGGGACATAGTGAGGGAACAATTATTAATGTAATTAAGATACTTAAGCATGGATTAATAATGAGGCCTGGATGAACCATATCTCATTAAATAAAGTGTAGAAACTCTAACCATCATTTTCCAACCTTGGGATGGATTCAACTTGGAGAAGTGGTGGCAATTAGATGGATAATTGGAACCCAAGGTCGCATCCAGGCACCTGGGTTCAAATCCAAGTATTTGAAATTTAAATTCCATTAAAAGCTAGCTCAGTGGTGACCTGAGAACCATTATTGATCATCAGAAATACCCATTTGGTTTGTTAATGTCCTCTGGGGAAGGCAATCTACCATTCCTTCTTGGTCTGGCCCACAGTAGCTTCAGACCTATAGAAAGGTGTTTGACTGTTACATCTCCAATGGGCAAAAGTGCTGGCTGAAAGTAATATACCATGACTTTGATTAATTGGAAGGAAAGGACCATGTTCCCTTCCAAGTTACAGAGCACCCTGACTTGAATGTATTTCAATTTTAGAAATTTCCAACTAACAACACTGTCAGAGTATTTTCACAATCTGATCTTGTTCAAAGAGAAGGACACAACACCTTCTCAAGAATACTGGTCAATACCTGCCAGCTGTCTCTCAATGGCCATATCCAGGGAATGAATATGTTTTTAAAAACTGTGGCATTGTTGTCCAACTTAGTTTACTATAGACACCCCTGTAAGTTCAGTAGTGTTTACAACTTCCAAAAGCAGCTGAAACAACTTACTTTTACTGAAATACCCCTTTGATCTGATTGTGCCAAAGTCTCAGGGAGGCAATGGCTTAGTTGTATTGTCGGTAGGCTATTAATCCAGAAACCCAGCAAATGTTCTTTGAGTGCCACCATGGCAGATGGTAGAGTTTGAATTCAATTTTAAAAATCTGGAATTATCGACTGTCTGAAAACAAAATCTAGTTCACTAATATCCTTCAGGGAAGGAAATTTGCCATCTTCACCTGGTCTGATCCACATGTGACTCCAGACCCACAGCAGTGTGGTTGACTCTTAACTATCCTCTGAAATGGCCCAGCAAGTCATTCAGTTGTACCCAATTGTCACAACGCATCAAAGAAATGAAACTGGATGGATCACCTGGATCAACCCAGAAACCGGAAAAGACAACAGCTTAAATAGCCCTGTCCACCCTGCAAAGTCCTCCTCATAAGATTTGAGGGCTGGTCCAAAGTTGGGAGAGTTGTCTCACAGACTAGTCAAGCAACAGCCTGACACAATCAAACTCACTGAATCATACTTTACAGACAATGTTCCAGACACCACCATCAGCATCCTTGGATATGCCCTTTCCCACCCACAGGATAGACCCGGCAGAAGTAACAGTATAGTGGGATACATTCATGAGGGAGTTGCTCTGGGAGTCCTCAACATTGATTCTTGACCACATGAAGTCTCATGGCTTAAGATTAAACACGGACAAGGAAACCTCCTGCTGATTATCATGCACAGTCCTCCCTTGATGAATCAGTACGCCTCCATGCTGAACAACACTCAGAGGAAGTACCAAGGATGGTAAGGGCACAAAATGTACTCTGAGTAGGTGATTTTAACGTCCACCAACAAGAGTGGTTCGGCAGCAGTACTATTGATTGAGCTGGTTGAGTCCTAAAAGACATAGATGCTAGACTGGGTTTGCGGCAGGTGATGAGGGAACCTACAAGGCTTTTTGTATGCTTGGGTTTATTGGTCTGTGTATTAAATATAGGAGTTGGAAGGTCATGCTGTGGCTGTACAGGACATTAGTTGGACCACTTTTGGAATACCGCATGCAATTCTGATCTCTTTGCTATGGAAAGGATGCTGTTAAACTTGAAAGAGTTCAGAAAGGATTTACAAGAATTTTGCCTGAGTTAGAATGTTTGAGCTATAGGGACAGGCTGAATAAGTTAGGGCTATTTTCCCTGGCGCATCAGAGGCTGAGGGGTGACCTTATAGAGGTTCATAAAATCATGAGGGGCATGGATAGGGTAAATAAGCAAGTTCTAATTATGTCCTGTTTTAATCTTTACAGGCGCACAGCGTTCAGAATTTTCACTACAGTGAGCATGAAGTTTATTCATAACCAAGACAGACCAAAAAAATGTTTTGTTTCCAATCTTCTGAGAAGAAACTATGTCATTAGCATATCAGTCATCTCTTTTAATTCTTTTGAGCAATTCTGTGCGAATAATTGAAAAACTGAGCATTAAAAATGGCTCCTTTCAGTAGTTCATGATCAGAAAATGTTAGAGAATATTACAGATGGCATTATAGCTGAGTCTGATCCCGGACATTTGCTTTTTTTTTGTTTATGTTGTTAATTGCAACACACATCTGTCTGTTCTCCTATGTCCCTCATAAATGCATTTTCTTGCAAGAGGGGCTTTCCAATGTAATAGAGGATAATGTTGATGTGATGCCTTAGGAACAGAGACCAATTGCAATGCCCCATCTTGCTTCCTGAGCTAAGTTCAATTAACTCAGCACTAACTGGGTTCATATGTTTTCGACTCTTGCAAATATTAGAAAAGAAGTCTCTGACTAGAGCTCTCAATCCTTCCTCAACTCAGTATGAGCACAGTATGTGGTTAGGGATGACTGACAGCTTTCGCTGAAAATGAAAGAGATGCTCATCTCTCTTCTCTCTACGGGAGCTTGCTATCTAAGCCTGTGCCTGAAATCAACTAGGGCACTATCTGTTTGGTGTACTTGTGAGCTACATGGATTTAGTTACTTATTTAAACAAGTTACTAGATACTACACTGTCTTGTACCAGTGCCTTTGCCTGAAGAATCTGGGTTTAAACTCCAACTAGACTGCAGCTTGGGGTGGGGGGGGGGGGGGGGGGGTTGAGGCGGGGGGAGCTCAAAGTGTTCTTGAATGCAGATAAACGGTAAGTCTTTGCATAGTCCCTTTCAGAATAGTTCAGACTGGGCTGTTTCAGTAAATGGGAAATGCTGCACTGATCCACCAGAGGGCATTTCTATGCCATTGGGATAATCGCTGTTTTTCTTGGGCAGTGAAGAAAGAACACAACTTAATATACTCTTAATCCAGGGAATATTCAATGCTTAAGATGAAGGTTCAGCCTTGCTGGAGAACAGCACGCCTGCAAACTGTGATTTTGGTCATTTAATGGTTTTCTAAAACGCACTCTCACAGGCAGGAAATGGTCAATCAGAAGATGTGGATTAAATTGTCAAAAATAAAAGAGTTTCTATTCTCTGACAAATGAAATACCTCCACTCACAGAGTGCAAAAGCTGATGTTATCACCAGATGGTAAATCATCTCCCCTCTTTTTAACCATCTCTCAGTTAGTCACACCTATTCCTTTTTTAACAGGCAGCATTTATAATTTAATTCATTTCTTATTCAGACTTTGCTCTGCTATTCAAAAGCAATGGTTGAAATATAATTCAGTCTGTATTCCAGAGTCTAGTTTCATTGCCTTTCCAATCTGGTTAATCTTCAGGGAAATTTCACCCCAATTTGTAACCTACAGGAAGGTGTGAATCAAGCTGGGGAAACAGATTTGAGTTCCAACACATATTTGAACAATGTTAATTTTGGCTCAGACTGCCTCATGTTTGCTGATGGTTTCATGAGCTTGACTCAGTATAGTCAGGTAATGATCATGGTCAGATGACCCCAATAGCCTTATAAAAGATCAATTTAGTCTACGAATATCTCACAAATTAATATTAATTGAAATTGAATATTTATCATTCATCTTTACCATTGATCAAATCAAAAATGTCAAATAAATTACGACAGTCTAATCCTTTTCCTATTTAATGAGAATGTTGCAATGTATCAAGATAAAGTGTGTCAACTGGGAATTCATCTTTCTCTCCCAGGCCTTTAGTCTGATAGTTTGCCATCATCACTGCAATCTTTATTTTTAACTTTCTCTGTTTTGTTCATATTAAAGCGATCGCTTCTGCTTTTAACTTAATTGCCCAAGATCTTCACTGCGAACCTGGAGCGTCACCATTGGCTCCTTCCTAAATCATCCATCAATGGAAATCAACTTGTTTATTCATGGAGGTTTTTCACAGGAGAGAAGTTTGAGACTTAGTCCTCATGTTAGACATTTCAGTATATTGATTCTACCCTTTATCTATTGTATGTTTAATTTATTTCACAACATACAATAGATAAGGGATAGAATCAAGATACTGAAATCAATATCCTTCCTAACATTACACATTCAATGCACCTTATGTTTTATACACCATTTACTTCATTTTTTATTCAGTTGTGGAATGTATATGTTGCTGGCTGAGCCAGCAATTATTGCCTGTCCCTAGTTGCCTTTGAGAAGATGGGTGTGAGCTACCTTCTTGAGTTGCTGCTGTCCACCTGCTGTGGGTTGACCCACAATGCCATTAGGGAGGGAATTCCAGGACTTTGACCCAGCGACAGTGATGGAACAGTGATATATTTCCAAGTCAGGATGGTGAGTGACTTGGAGAGGAACTTGCAGGGGCTGGTGTTCCCATGTATCTGTTGCCCTGGTCCTTCTAGATGGAAGTGGTCATGAATTTAGAAGGTGTTTTCTGAGGATCTTTGGTGAATTTTACAGTGCATCTTGTAGATATTACACACTGCTGCTACTGAGCGTTGGTGGTGGAGGGAGAGGCTGCTTGGGGTTGTGGTGCCAATCAAGCGGCAGCTTTATCCTGGATGGTGTCAAGCTGCTTGAGTGTTGCTGGGTCTGCACTCATCCACGCAGTCATATCATTCATGCATCTTCACATATCTTATGTTCTATCCGCTATGTAAACCATGTGTTCGGTACGCTGTTGCTTGCCTTTTTAAAAAATATTCATTTGTGGGATGCAGGCATCACTACCTGGGCCAGCACTTATAGCCCATCCCTGAATGAATATTGAACTGAATGGCTTGCTCAGGTAATTTCAGAGGGACTGAACATTTCAGAGTCAGTCATATTGTTTTGCATTGAGTCACATGTGGGTCACATTGTGTAAGAACAACAGACAGGAACATGTGTATGAACCAGGTTTTTTTTTGCCACAATCACTTGCCATTAGGCTAACTTTTAATTCAAGATTTTGATGCTCATTTTTTTACTTGGTTGCTTTGGTTGGATTTGAATGCAGTTCCACAACACATTAGCATTGAGCTAGATGACTTGCTTCGTGGCATAATCACTACACTGCCACAGCCACAGTATGTGTATTTTAGGTGCCACATACTTCGTCCTCTTTATAGACTATGGAGTATCGTTCATACCTCCTGTATTTCTGCTTTAAAAACCCCAAGGCTAAAATTTATCCCACAGCCAACATTATTTAAGCAATTCATAATTATCAAAGCGATCTTAAAATGCAGGTTCATAGTTTCTTGAAAGTGGAGTTGCAGGTAGACAGGATAGTGAAGAAGACCTTTGATATGCTTTCCTTTATTGGTCAGTGCATTGAGTATAGGGGTTGGGAGATCATGTTTTGGCTGTATAGGACATTGGTTACATCACTTTTGGAATACTGCATTCAATTCTGGTCCCTCTGCTATCAGAAGGATATTGTGACACCTGAAAGGGTTTAGAAAGGATTTACAAGGATTGGAAGGTTTGAGCTTTTGGGAGAGCTGAATAAGCTGGGCTATTTTCCCTGGATCATTGGAGGCTGAGGGGTGACCTTATAGAAGTTTATAAAATCATGAGGAGCATGAATAGAGTGACTTTTCCCCAGGGTGGAGAGTCTAGAACGAGAGGGCATCGGTTTAAGGTGAGAGGAGAAAGATTTAATAGGGATCCAAGGGGTAACTTTTTCATGCAGAGGGTGGAGCATGTATGGAATGAGCTGCCAGAGGAAGTGTTCGAGGCAGGTACAATTACAACATTTAAAAGGCATCTGGATGGGTACAGTCAGTACTGCTATAACATGGTAGTTCTCTTCTCACGGATCCCCTTCTTATAAGAAAATCACATAATAGCAATGCTATTTAAACTAATGGGACCGGAATCGCATTATAACCAACATATGCTAGAAAAATTTGCGCTACAGAAACAGTGTCCCCAATTCATCAATCGTATTATATGAATTTGCATTAATGAAACATTCGTTATAGCACAACGACCTATATATGATTAGGAAGGGCTTAGAGGGATACAGGCCAAATGGGACTAGATTCATTCATGATATCTGGTCAACATGGATGAGTTGGACCAAAGGGTCTGTTTCCGTGTTGTTGTATATCTCCAAGATTCTGTGACTCTATAATTGCATTGTGGAAGCTTGCTGAGCAATAATTGGCTGTTTACAAGGTCAAATTAGGGTGGGTATAGTCAATACTGAGGAGGATTGCAACAAATTACAGCAGGACTGCAAGATATTGGAGCGAGTGAGGACTTTAAATGCTGGACAGTCAAAGTGGATAAAGAGTGAAGCTGGAAAAAGCACAGCAAGTCAAGTAGTGTCCGATGACAAGGGGAGTTGACGTATTAAGCCATCTGCAGTCCTCACTATCTCCAAGTGGCTGAAAATCATATTATGAAGTCTCTACCAAGGATGTCAACCTGAAGAAATTTTCCTCCTCCCTCTGCAAAGATCTCAGTGGGTTTCTCTCCTACTACAACCCCTGGTCATTTCCTCCACCTTGAAGCTCTTCAACCACGTCCTGAAAAATAAAGCAGTCCTGATTAAAGGTTCTGACCTGAATCATCAACTCTCTTTCTCCTCTGATGCTGCCTGACCTGCTATGCTTTTTTTCCAGCTCCACTCTTTATCTGACTGTGAGATTTTATGAAACTTGCAGAATGGGCAAATAATTTGCAGATGACACAAGGGTTGGAGGTGTCGTCAATAGTATAGAGGGCTACTGCAGGCTGCAGTGTGACATAGACAGGATGCAGAGCTGGGCTGAGAAATGGCAGATGGAGTTCAACCTGGATAAATGCGAAGTGATGCATTTTGGAAGGTCGAACTCGAATGCTGAATATATGATTAAAGATAGGATTCTTGGCAGTGTGGAGGGACAGAGGGATCTGGGTGTGCTAGTACATAGATCCCTCAAAGTTGCCACCCAAGTGGATAGGGTTGTTAAGAAAGCATATGGTGTTTTGGCTTTCATTAATGGGAGATTGAGTTTAAGAGCCGCGAGGTTTTGCTGCAGCTCTACAAGTCGCTGGTGAGACCACACTTGGAAAATTGTGTCCAGTTCTGGTCGCCCTACTATAGGAAAGATACAGAGGCTTTGGAGAGGATGCAAAGAAGGTTTACCAGGATGCCGCCTGGACTGGAGAGCTTGCCTTATGAAGAAAGGTTGAATAAGCTCGGACTTTTCTCTCTGGAGAGAAGGAGGAAGAGAGGAGACCTAATTGAGGTGTACAAAATAATGAGAGGAATAGATAAAGTCAATAGCCAGAGACTTTTCCCCAGGGCAGGATTAACTGGTATGAGAAGTCATAGTTTGAAGATATTAGGAGGAAGGTATAAAGGAGACATCAGAGGTAGGTTCTTTACACAGAGAGTTGTGAATGCATGGAGTGCGTTGCCAGTTGTGGTGGTGGATGCAGAGTCATTGGGGACATTTAAGCAATTGCCGGACATGCACATGGATAGCAATGAGTTGATGGATGTGTAGATTAACTTACTATATTTTACATTAGGATTAAATCTCAGCTCAACATTGTGGGCCAAAGGGCCTGTTCTGTGCTGTACTTTTCTATGTTCTATGTTCTAATTGGCTAACCTACAAACATATGAGTTAGGCACAGGCTGTTCAGCCCCTTGGCTCTATACCACAATGCATGGCTGATCTCATTAATCCACATGTCTACATACCCCCAATAATGTTTTACTCCCTTGAATTTATCTACCTCTTCCTTAAAAATTTAAATAATCAGCTTTCACCATCTTACGAGGATGTGAATTTTAAAATTTCACCAGCTTCTGTGAGAAAAAAATTTATCTCTGGGTGACTCCTTATCTTTAAACAAAGAGCACTAGTTCTAGATTCTTCCTCAAGAGGAAATATCCTTTCTACATCCACTCTGTTAAGGTGCTGCAGTATCTTATACATTTCAATCAATTCACCCCTTACTGTTGCTAACCATGGTGGATGCAAATCTAGCTTTTCCAACCTTTCTTCATAAGCCAACACACCTAATCCTGGTATTAGTTGAGTAAACACTTTCTGAATTGCTTCCAGTATATTTGCATCTATTGTTAAATAAGGAGATCAATACTGTGCACAATACTCCAGATATGGTTTTACCTATATGCTTTATGAATAAATCGTAACCTTTCCATTCTGTATTCAACATCCCCTGATGATCAATTATTATCTTCTCTTAACTTCCCTAATTATTTGCTGTACCTATGTGCGAACCTTTTGTGAACAACACAGTGGGATCCTGCTACAATGCTGAAATCTTTCACCATTTCAATAATATGTTTCTTTTATAATCTTCCTGGTGAAACGGAGAATTTAACACTTTCTCAAATTGTCATTCCTCGGCCAGATCTTTGCCCATTCACTTAAAGTATCTACATGCTTTTCAAATGTCATCTTCACAATTCAATTTCCTACTCACCTTGTATGGTCAGGAAGGAGAAATCATATTTAAAGACACAGTCCGAGTGAGTATATAGTTTGGGGAATTCTGAGGTAGTATGGGAATTCAGTGTAGAAGGGAACAGGATTTTTTTCTTGTTTATTTTTGGTTCAGGGTTTGAGAAGATTTTTTGCAGGAGAAATTGAAGCCCGGGATTAGGGCCCCAGCTCAAAAGAGTGACATCGCAGGGAAACCAGAAGTTAATTTGTTGGTGACAACTACTAATTTGACTATCTATTATAGGTGAATTTTATATTGAAGGTAAATTGGAAAATATTTACAGGCTACAAGTAAAAGACCAGTATGAAATTTTTAAAAATCAAAAAAGACTTTTTTTTAACACAGAGAGTTGTTCACGTGTGGAATGAACTTCCAGGGGAAGAGGCGGATGCTAGTACAGTTAGAATATTTAATAGACATTTGATTAAGTACATAAGTAAGGAATGTTTGAAATAATAAGGGCCAAGTGCAGGCAGGTGGGACTAATGTAGTTCGAGATTATTATCAGCATAGATGAATTGGACCAAAGGGTCTGTTTCTGTGCTGTATGATTCGATGAATCTAAGAACTAAATCATTAAAAGAGAGATGCCGGGCCAGGCAAGGTTTCATACCTGCACAATGAGGAAGCTAATGACCCCCATTGTGATTCCTTGCAGCCACATCTGTAGCAAGCGTTGGTTGTTTGAGGAACTCGGCTTATGGTTGATGAGCTAAAGTCTGAGGTTCGAACACTGCGACACGCTAGGGAGGGGGAGAGTGACCTGAATGTTGTGATTCAGGAGGGAGTCACACCCCTGAGATTAACTACCTTGAAAGGAGGGTGTGACAATGAGAGAGGCATGTCATGGGATCTGAGAGCTTGTTGTTGGAGGAGCCTCAACATTTGAACTTCTCTAATAGGTTTGAGACTCTTGGTCCCTTTGTAGATGAGTGTAAGGACTGCAAGGAGGATGAGTGAATTGATTGTAGTACTGTCATTCCAAGGGCAATTCAAGAGGGGGGAGAAATATAGTTGCAATCGGGGATAGTTCAGTCAGGGGAATAGACACTGTTCTCTGTAGCTGGGATTGAGAGTCCCAAAGGCTGTATTGCCTGCTTGGTGCCAGGTTCAGGATACCTCATCAGGGCTGCAGAGGAACTGGGAGTGGGAGGGGAAGGATCCAGTTGTTGTGGTCCATGTAGGGACCAACGATATAAATAGAAAGAGGAAAGAGGTTCTGTTGAAGGACTATGAGCATTAGGAGCTAAATTAAAAAGCAGAAACAAAAGGATAATAATCTCTGAATGATTACCTGAGCCATGAGTTAATTGACACTGGGTCAACAAACCTACAAATGTAAATATATCATTCAAAGATTGGTGTGGGAGAAATAGGCTCAAATTCATGCGACATTGACATCAATATTGGGAAGCAGGGAGCTGTTCTCATAACACAGGCACCACCTGAATCACACCAGAACCAGAGTCTTAACAAATTGAATAGCTAGAGTTGTGGATGGAGTTATAAACTAACTAGTAGGTTTGGGGGTGAGTGAGGTTTAGTTGCATGGAAAGTTTTGGAAGTTACATGGTGTGGACATCTCAGCAGAGGTTATTAAAGTTTGCAGAACAAGTAATGGGACAGAGAGTATGGAAGGGGTCAGGAATCTAACTTTAGGCAGAGCAGATGTGGAGACAATTGTGAGAAGCTGGCAGTCAACACAGGACTGAGAGTGTTGTACTTAAATGCACACAATGTACAAGACAAGTTACATGAACTTGTAGCACCGAGTGAAATTGGCAGGTACGATGTGGGTAACACAGAAACATGGCTCCAAGAGGATCAAGCCTGGAAACTAAATATCCAAGGATTTGGATCCTATTGAAAGGAGAGGCAGATGGCCAGAAGGGTTGCCTTGTTAATGAGAAATGAAACTAAATTGATAACAAGAAATGATATAGAGTTGGAAGGTATAGAATCTGTGTGGGTAGAGTTGAGGAACCGCAAAGGAGTAAATACCCTGATGGGAGTTATGTACAGCCTCTTAGCTGTAGTCACGATATAGGGAAGAAAATAAATCAGGAGACAGAAAAGACATGTAGGAGACACTATTACAATAATCATGGGAGACTTCAATTTACAGATGAACTAGAAAATTAGGTTGACAGCAGATCTGAAGAAAGGAAATTATAGAGTTTCTTTGAGTAGGCTTTTGGAGTAGATGTGGGAGTAGGTCAAGAGGATAGCATCAAGAATGATCCTGAGGATAAAGGGCATTTCATATGAGGAGCAGTTAAGGCCTCTGGGTTTTTATTCAACGGAATTTAGAAAAATGAGAGGGGATCTGATTGAAACTTACAGAATACCGAGAGACTTGGATAAGGGTTATGTGCAGATGGGGCCCTGGAGCTTGTCTTTAGATGTGATTACTGGTTTTGCAAAATGGCTGACTGGAGGCGCGGGGCGAGCTGCAATCATCAGGAATCTACTTAGTCTTTTACATTCAGATCGTTTTCTTCCTGGTGGGTGGTAATATGGGAAGCTGTATATTACTGAAAGGAGAATCAGTCTTATTGAGGCTGTTAGTAAACAATAATCACCATGAATCAGCATCTGGTCACTGCCTCAAAGGAATCGTGACCTAGCACCCAAGGTAGACCTCAGTGGACTTCTCATCCAGTTAAGACCATAACACATAGGAGCAGAAATTAGGCCATTCAGCCCATCAAGTCTGCTCTGCCATTCAATCATGGCAGATAGGTTTTTCGACCCCATTTTCCCACTTTCTCCCCATAACCTTTGATCCCCTCAACAATCAAGAACTTGTCTGTCTCTGCTTTAAATATACTCAATGGCTCAAATGTAAAGGAGCTCAATTCAACAATCTTGACTGAAATAACTCCACAGAGGCCAGTATCCCATCACCAAGTCACCCTTTAGTTACACGTGGAGAGTCCTTGACACTGATCCAGCTTCCTCATAGCCAGCTGTCAGAGTGAACAGGATGTCTGACACTTCCATTTATATCTGTCAGCCAGGGCTCTCTGATTGGACCAGGTTAACAGTCCCAGTCAAGGAACTCATATCCTATGAGGTCCACCTGACTGACCTTGGTAAAATCACTGCAATGAGGCAAGATCTTAGTTTGCTCTGATGTATCATTTCCTTGGAGCTGGACTAAACCAAGGGAATGTTTTATTCCACAGTAACGTTAATTAAAACCAAAGGAAGCAGGAGCGGTTAAGCTACGGTGTGATGGAGATGGTAAAGGGATAATGTATTAACTACACAGGAGTGTCAAAAGGATGGAGGAAGGACTGAAACAATATTTTCTCTTTTTTTTCTTTTGGCTCTAAATATGGAAAAATGTAACCTTTCAAAAATCTCTGTCCTCCTACAATTTTGCAGTATAGAGGGATTTGAGGGCATTCATCATCACAGGAACACTTCTCTCACTGCTCCCTGGCCCCACTAATCTTAAAACAAGATTGATTCACAGTCTGATTTGGACTCATTCACGTTCTTATTATTTGCTTGAGTGAACAAGGTGTGTTGCTACTGTGGTAAGTTGTTCATTCTGTTAGCGGTGACAATAAAGTTGCTAATGAAGCCCTTCCTCCACCTCAGTAAACACACTGGGTGAGGAAAAGACATTAATTAACCTCTAGATGATTAGATCAAACAAAGTGCCGAGCTGTGACTGAAGACTCAGAGGAGTAGATAGCAATGTCTGTAACGCAGGAGCCAGACTGTACTTATAGAAGCTCATGCACAAGAATAGAGAGAACCAAAAAGATCATGCTGATCCAATGTTTTATATTGTTGTCCTAATCAAAAGAATATGTGAACTCCATAAGCACAAAGAAAATTTAAATGATCCACTTAAACAGAGTTACATATAAACATATGTCACTTTTCAATATATCGTACAAAAAGAAAATTGGTTTCACTTATCACTTCACCGTGGGGGATTTTAATAATGACGACTGTGGATTTTCCACAGATAAAATTTCTTTTTGTTTCATAATAAATAAACATGTTCCTCACACCGCAATGCATATAAAGTCTTCTTCATTCACCACCCACCTGCACACTGACCTACATTGGCATCAAATCGAACAATGACATGTCATTAAAATGTCAAGGCCTAAAACCCTCTCAGATATCTGGAATCCTGTAATCTGGCCTTTAGCAAAACTCTGATGGTAGTCAGTCCACCATTGTTGTTCTTGCTTCTAGCTGCCAAAGTCTTAAACATTGGACAGACCTCCCTGTCCTCTAGCCCTCCCTGTTTGCAATTATACCACGCTTGGAATATGGTGAGCAGTTGTAGTTTCCTTATCTGAGGAAAGACCTTCTTGCTATAAGGGAATGCAGTGAAGGTTTATCAGACTGATCCCAGGGATGGCAGTACTGACATATGAAGAAATGTTGAACCATTCAGGATTATAATCACTGGAGTTCGGACAAATTAGGGAGATAGTGAGTTTTGAGAAGATTTGTAGCTCAGGTTGAGGTTCTGGATGTAGGTTTGCTCACTGAGCTGGAAGGTTCATTTCCAGACATTTTGTCACCCTACTAGGTAACATCTTCAGTGGACCTCCAGGCGAAGCACTGTTGATAACTCCTGTTTTCTATTTATATGTTTGGGTTTCTTCGGGTTGGTATTGTCATTCCTGTGGTGACATAATTTCCTTGGTGATGTTGTTTCCTGTTCTTTTTTTTATCGGGGGTGGTAGATGGGGTCTAACTCGATGTGTTTTTTCATAGAGCTCAGTTTAGAATGCCTGCTTCTAGGAATTCCCATGCATGTCTCTGTTTGGCTTGTCCTAGAATGGATGTGTTGTCCCAATTGAAGTGGTGTCATTCCTCCTCTGTATGTAAGGATACTAGTGAGAGAGGGTCATATTGTTTTATGGCCAGTTGATGTTCATGTATCCTGGTGGCTAGTTTTCTGCCTGTTTGTCCAATGCAGTGTTTGTTACAGTTCTTGCACAGTATTTTATAAATAACATTTGGTTTGTTTGTTAAAAATAACTATTTCTTACTTGGGAAACTATAAAAAAAATGTTGTGGGTGGCTCTGTTAGTTAACAATGTATTCGTACAATAACTAAGGGTGACCTCAGTTCAGACAATCAAGATGTCAATCAGGCAATCATAACTGAGTCTATTTCAGGTTGGCAAGATATGGCATGCTGTGTGTCCCAGGACTTGATGCAGGTACCCCACTGTTGATACTTTATATAAATGACTTGGATGAAGGGATGGAAGGTATGGTTTTCAAATTTGCTGATGACACAAAGATAAGTCAGAAAAAAACAGTTTGGTTGAAATAAAGAATGATAGAAGCGAAACATCACTGTGGGAATGATGTTTCATTCCTCTTACAATAATCGCAGAGCAGGATGGAGAAGGAAAAAATGTAGGAAGAAATAAAGAGAGCTTATCAAAAAGGTGCAGCAATCATCTATATAATATAGATTAGAAAAGTCAGATAGATAGACGTAGCTTAGGTGAAGAGTTCATAGAATATGTTCAAAATTGTTTCCTAGAACAGCATGTTATGCAGCCAACCAGAGAGTGGACAACACTAGACCTGGTATTGTGCAAGGAGATAGAATTAATCAATTGACTTATAGCAATGGCACCACTAGTATAATTTGAATTTTACATTCAGTTTGAAGGAGAGAGGATTGGGTCTGAGATTATTTCATTAAAATTTAAAGAAGGGCAATTACGAAGGCACAAAAGCAAAGTTGCAAAAGTAAATTGGCAAATCAATTTAAAGGACAGACCGATAGTGATGGAGTGGCAGACATTTAAAGGGATATTTCGGAATGCACAAAATAGTTACCTTCCAAGGAGTACATTAAGTTCCAAGGGACAAACCCACCATCTGTGGTTAATTAGAAAAGTTAAAGAGAGAAACAAACTGAAAGAAAAGGTATAATCAATCCTGCTTTAATGTGTATTGGCTTCAATGCAATTGAAGAGTTATTTGTAGAACACGAGGACGGCAAACATGAGGGGACACAACTTTGAAGTGAGAGGAGATAGGTATAAGACAGATGTCAGAGGTAGTTTCTTTACTCAGAATGTCGTAAGGGTATGGAATGCTTTGCCTGCAACGGTAGTAGATTCACCAAGTTTAAGTGCATCTAAGTCGTCATTGGACAGGCATATGGATGTACGTGGAATAGTGTAGATGGGATGGGCTTCAGATTAGTATGACAGGGCGGCGCAACATCGAGGGCCGAAGGGCCTGTACTGCACTGTAATGTTCTATGTTCTATGTAACATGAAGTTTCCACACCTGTATTGGCTATAATGCAATTCCGGCCCAATTAGTTTAAATGGGATGACTGTTGTGTGATTTTCTTATAACTCAAGATTGCACGGTAATGGAACTATTGCAGAACCGACTGTATATGATAATGAAAGGACGGCTCATGGGTCGAGTGATTGGACAGAATATTAAAAATATGAAAATTGTAATTTTAAAAAATTAAGGAAAAATTGAGGGTGAGAGAAAGCTAGCCAGAAGTTTTACAGTAGAAAATAAAACCTCATGATGTGGTCAGTAGCAAATTGACATGGATAAAAGATTGGCTTGTGAACAGGAAGCAGACAGTAGGCGTAACTGCGTCTATTTCAGGTTGGCAAGATATAGCATGCTGTGTGACACAGGAATTGGTGCTGGTACCTCATTAATTTATAATTAATATAAATGACTTGAATGAAGGGAAAGAACATAGGGCTTTCAAATTTCCTTTGACACAAAGATGGGTCCGAAATAAACAGTAAAGAGGATATGAGAAGGCATCACAAAGTACATTGGTATACTAAGCCACCAGGCAAGATGTGGCAAACGGAGTCGATCAGGTGGTTTTGTTTTCTCTCAGAAGATCATGAGTCTTTGGAACTCATTTCCTAAAATGCTGGTGAAGGCAGAGTCCTTGAATGCATGTTAAGACAGAAGTAGATAGATTCTTATTAAGCAAGGTAGTGAAGGTTTATGCGGAGCAGGCAGGAATACGGAATCAGATCAGTCATGGTCTTGTTAAGTGGTGGTAGAAAACCAAAGGGCTGAATGGCCTAATTCATATGTTCATATGCTCAGCCACGCCCTACCAATTCTCAGGCTGTTCCTGTTTCTTTTATTATATTTAAGCTACTCCATCTCCTCCACATCCTGCCCATTATCTCACTAGTTTAAAGCTTCACCTTCCTCTTTACCCTTTCCTTTGTGACATAAGTCCGTTTTTAGCTCAGGTCCAGTCCAACTGGCACTGTTCCTTCCTATCCCAGTATTTGCGCCAGTCTCCTATAAATAAACCCCTAGTTCTTCTGTAGCTCATATTAGTACTCTAATTTATTTCAGTAGATGTGGGCATCACTGGCAAGGTTAAGATGTCTGCTGCAATTGCCTTTGAACTGAATGGATTGCTTGGCTATTTCAGAGGGTAGTTAAAAGTCTACCACATTTTTGTGGATTTGAAGTCATAGATGGATGAGTCCAGACGTGTTGAAGGTCATCAGTCAACCAAATGGAAGCTTCCAACAATTATTGACAAGGGACCAGTATGGACCAGACCAAACGCCCTCAAAATCTTCAGAAGATTTTCCAGATCCTAACTTTTTCTTCTTTTAAAGGTAATATAAGATGCAATTGAATTGGTGAAACTACAGGATTTAAAGCACAACACACTTTATTCATTCATCATAGTTAAAATACAATAAAAGAAAGAAGGATTTGGAATAACAACTCTATCGGAAAACTTAAGAGAATAATAAATGCAGTAACTATTACTAACTAATTGTTCCAAAATAATAACATTCCATAAACACACCTTAGGCCAAAGGCAAATTCAGAAAATAGATTGCCTCACATGCAACCCCGAGCTGTTGGCTGTAACTGAGGGAGGGGGAAAAACTTGCTTCTGCCTTTTCAGATCCCAACAGCAACTGCTGAAAGCTCAAACTAAAAACCTTGGCTCGGTTGGAGCTTGACCACACTCGTTCAGGCTGCTTCTACTACTCTAACCTAAAAAAAATCAAGGCCTCACAAGTTTACTCCAGTGGCTCTGGTAGGCTCTTGGCAGTTCTGCTTTAAAACCTCTCTTTAAATATAGCAAGACAAAATGCATCATTTAAAGCCAAAGTAACATCACCGACCATTCAGCCCATCATGTCTGTGCCTGACAACAAAGATCTGATAACACGAGTCCCATTTTCAAGATCTTGGCCCACAGCCCTGGAGGCTATGGTAATATACATCAAATCAAAATACTGCTTAAAATTAAAGAGTTTATGACTCTTTCAGGCAATGTATTCCAGAATACTGTTGAAAAACATTCTTCTCAACTCCCCTCTTACATTAAAGTTGTGGCCATTGGTTATTGATTCCTTTAAATGCCTTCCTATCCATGCAACATGTGCCTTTCATAATCTTATACACTTCGATTACTTTAACTCTCAATCTTTGCTGCTCCATGGAAAACAACACCAGCCCATCCAAACTTTTTCACATAACTCAGGGACCCTCTAGCCCAGGGAGCATCCTGGTAAATTTTCACTCCACCCTCTCAATTCCAATCACATCCTTCCTATAATTCTGCTATTCACACCTCTTCTGCTCATATGCTTTGCTTCATTACTTGTCCTATAATCACCCTTTTTGTCTCTGACCCATGCAATTCTTTAAGATTGAATGTTTCCTATATTCTGACCAATTACAGGTCCTCCTTTTTGTTTTATCTGATCTTCTCTTAATTCACAAAACTGGGGTTTTTGTCATTTCTGATGAAAGGTCATCACTTGAAAAATTACCTGTGTTTCTCTTTCCACAGATTAAGCTATCAGATCTGCTACATTTTGTTAGAATTTTATGTTTTTAGTTGCAATTTTCAGAATCTGCATTTATCTTTTGGAAGATTACAAAGGTTTGAGATCACTGGGAATTGTCCTGAGACATCGTACTTGAACCTGATTGTTAAATGTTGCCATATGAAATCCAAAGATATGTAGATTAGGTGGTTAAGCATTGGGAAATGTAGGGTTACAGGGATAGGGTAGGGGATAGAGTGGGATGCTCTTTGGAATATTGGTGTGATCTCGATGGACTGAATGGCCTACTTCACACTGTAGGGTTTCAATTATTCTATGAAAAGCAAAATACTGTGGACACTGGAAATATGAAACAAGGGAAGAAAATTCTGGAGAAACTCAGCAGGTCTGGCAGCATCTGTGGAAAGGAAAACAGAGTTAACTTTTTGAGTCCAGCATTACTCTTCTTCAGAACTGAAAGGGGTTGGAAACCATTAAAAGAATACTTTTGACAGAAGTGGAGAAGGAAGCAGCTGGCGTAGAGATCTAATGCAAAAGACAAACGGGAGAGAAAAGAAAGAGTCATAAAATAGTTGAAAATTAAGATATGGAAGGGAAAGAATGGATCCTTGCTACAAAGTAAACAAGACAAAGCTTTGGGGTGAGAACGCAAGAAACATGAAGAACAGAGGCGATGCAGTCAGCTTTTGAAGTTATTGATTTCAATGTTGGGACCTTGAGGCTATAGAGTGGCTAAGCAGCCAATAAAATGTTGTTTGTTGAACCTAGAATGTGCTTCGTTGGATCGCTGTGGCAGGCTCAGGACAGAAATATCAGCATGAACGCACCATGGTTTATTAAAATGGCAAGCAAATGGGAAGGTCAGGGTCACCTACAGACAGAGCAGAGAGGTTCCTTATCTCCCAGGCTGCATTTGGTCTGGCCAATGTAATGAAAGCCATATTGTGAGCAGCGAATACAATGGGTGAGTTTGAAAGAAGTGCTGTGACGTGGGGTAAACACTCCTGCCTAACTTAGAGCAGCAACGCAGAAAATATTTATCCTGTGCAGTAATCTGTGAAAATTCAAGAGGCCAAGAACTATTTAAAGTAAAAATTAACAACTTTATTTCTTAAAATATAACAGAGAATAATTAACTAACAACTATTTACTACTCCTTCCTCTAATCTATGTTTTACCTTCCCTTCTATAATACTAGTCTGATAAAACGCCTGATTAAGATTTATAAAACAAAGCTTCTTATCTCAAAACTAGTCAGTTTTCAGTTCTTCTCTTTATTCCTGTCTTCCTTTCTTCTTCTGGGCGATCCTGCGTCACAGGTTACTGATTGATAAAGATACCTTTAAGAGAGCTATTCTCTGGGCAGTTTGCAGACTTTATTGGCTTGGCATTTCTCCTCCCAACTGTTCTTATACCCCCAAAGCATCTAATTATGTCATTGGCTTTTAAAATTGTCAATATACTAAATTCAAACTGGATTGGAGTTTGGTATTTTGTTTTCTGGGTATAATTTAAACTGATTGGCCAAATTCAAACCTGTTTTTGTCTCCAGGAAGCTTGCATTGTATCTTTTTTTCCAGAATGCTTGGTGCTGTCAGGTAGTTCTGTTGCTTTTAACTCTCTTAAAGGTACAATACACCCACATCTTCATAACACCTCCCCCTTAAGAAAAAAATGAACCATCATAATGAAAAGATGGTTTCATTTTTTTTCTATTCTTTTAAACACATTACCCTAACATACAGATAATTTTAATATAAGTTCACCTTAACTTATTCCTATTTAGGTCTATATGTATAAAATTATATAAATACAAATCTCATCTAAACTCTATCAGTTAAATCCACGATAATGCATCTGCGATTACATTCTTATGATCTGCAACATGTCTGATTTTTAAATTAAAAGTCTGTAACATAAATCTCCAATGAAATAGTCTTATATTCTTGTCTTTAAAGCGTTCTAAGAATGTAAGCGGATTTTGATCCACGTACACAACTGTCTCTGACACATTGTTCGTCACATACACATTACAGTGTTGTAAGGCCTGTACCAAAGTCGATAGTTCTCTCGATCATGGAGTATTTCCTTTGGTGGATGTTGATCTTCTTCAAAAACAACCAACTGGCAGCTCAATCCCATCCTCATCTTCCTGTAGCAGTACAGCTCCCACTCCTATGTCATTGGCATCGATGGTGACTTTAAAAGGTTTTGAAAAGTTTAGTGTAGCTTAAACTGGAGTGGTCATTAATATTGATTCCAAATGGTCAAATATCTCCTGACATTGTTCTGTCCACTGAAACTTTGTGTTCTTCTTCAGCAAATCGGTTAACAGTGCGACTACACTGTTGAGGTTTGGAACAAACTTCTGATAGAATCAGTTGAGTCTTAAGAATCGTAGCACCCTCTTTCTTCGAAGTTGGTCATGGAATTCTTCAATGGCCTTAGTCTTTGCGTTCTGTGGGGTCAACCTTCCGTGACCAAAGTTATGCCCCAAGAACATCACCTCTGCTTTCGCGAGTTCAGTTTTATTTAAGTTTATCACCAGTTTTGTTTCTTGTAGTTGTTCAAAGAGCTCGGCCAGCTGTATCATGTGACCTTTACAGGACATACTAAAGATCACTACATCATCCAAATAGACTGCACAGTTTGTTAATCCAGCCACAACTCTTTTCATGAGTCTTTGGAATGTGGCAGGTGCATTCTTCATTCCAAAGGGCATCATTTTAAACTGATATAGCCCATTTCGGGTTACATACGCATACATTTCTTTCCCCATCTCTGATAAAGGTACCAGCCAGTAACCACGCACTACGTGCAACTTGGTGATGTAACTGGCTTGTCTGACTTTCTCGATACAGTCCTCCAATCCAGGAATTGGACAGGAGTCCTTATTTGGAGATGCTGGTGTTGGACTGGGGTGGACAAAGTTAAAAATCACACCACACCAGGTTATGTTCCAACAGGTTTAATTGGAAGCATTAGCTTTCGGAGCGCTGCTCCTTCATCAGTTGGATGTGGAGTACACAGTTGTAAGACACAGAATTTATAGCAAAAGTTTACAGTGTGATGTAACTGAAATTATGCATTGAAAAATATTTTGATTGTTTGCTAAGTCTCTCATCTGTTAGAATGACCATGATAGTTTCACTTCTTTTATATGTAAATCACAAAACGATTTTTTAAAAGTTACATTCTCAGGTGAACTTTAACAATTGGTGTCAGCCCAGGTAAAGTGTTGAAGGTGTTAGCCCCCTGTGTGCTGTTGTCTGTGCCATAATGTTTAGAGTGATTCTAATCTAAAAAATGAATATGGGCGGCACTGTGGCACAGTGGCACAGTGGTTAGCACTGCTGCCTCACAGAACCAGAGATCTGGGTTCAATTCCCACCTCAGGCGACTGACTGCGTGGAGTTTGCACATTCTCCCCGTGTCTGCGTGGGTTTCCTCCGGGTGCTCCGGTTTCCTCTCACACTCCAAAAATGTGCAGGTTAGGTGAATTGGCCATGCTAAATTGCCCGTAGTGTTAGGTGAAGGGGTAAATGTAGGGGAATGGGACTGAGTGGGTTGCGTGTTGGTGTGGACTTGTTGGGCCGGAGGGCCTGTTTCTAATCTAAAAAAAAGAATCTTACGTGGATTCATGCAGTTTTTGAGCAAAGTACAATGTAACACTGCGAGTACAAATTCACCCCACAAACGTATATGTGTATGTGGGTTTGTGTGTGGAGTGGGGTCCAATTTTGTATCGGCATTGACCTTCCGATAATCCATACAGAATCATTGAGACCCGTCCAGTTTAGGAATTAAGACAGTTGGCAAACTCCACTCAATCTGGCTTGGTTCGATGATGCCCTCGTCAAGCATGGCCTCCACCTCCATCTGGAGTGTTGTTTCATTGGAGCAGTTTCCCATGTACAATAACATCAGAACTCCATCTGATTCTTACATATGTCCTTATGCTGCAGTAACAAATCTTTCAACTGTCTTCTATGCTCCTAAGACAGATAGCTTACTAACCTATCCCACTTCTCAAGGGGGTCTTCATTTTTTAATCTATTTTGAGGCACATCAAAGTCCACATCATCTGGATTTGATTCTTCACTCTGCAGGGCAGTAACTAACACCTGTTTCTCCAGTTCTTTCTCTCAATAATACAGGTTCAACATGACATACTCGATACCATTTTTTTCTCTCTTGCATCCTTACTAGATAGTTCACTTGACTCCACTTTTTCGCAATTTCATAGGGACCACTAAATTAGCTTTGAAGGCATCTCCTATCATTGGTAACAGTACTAACATGTCATCTCCTCTCCTGAGTCTCAGAGCTTTTATCTGCCACCTGTTTCATTCTATACTGTGCCTTCTTCAGGTGCTGTTTAGCTAACTCACCTACTTGATTTAGTCTCTCC
The DNA here is from genome assembly GCF_037043375.1 of Chiloscyllium plagiosum. Classification (NCBI taxonomy): domain Eukaryota; kingdom Metazoa; phylum Chordata; class Chondrichthyes; order Orectolobiformes; family Hemiscylliidae; genus Chiloscyllium; species Chiloscyllium plagiosum. The sequence continues at coordinate 15,959,520 of NW_028270150.1, forward strand.
CTTACCTCTGATAAGTAATCTAAATGTGAGATATCTGACTATGGTCCTGTCATTTTTTCTTTAAATAATTTCAAAGGGCCCCTCACTTCATGACCGGATATTAACTCAAAGGGAGTAAACTGAGTTTATTCGTTTGGGACATCTCTAATGGCAAACAATACAAATGGGATACCTTTATCCCAGTCATTCAGATAGCCCTGACAGTATACTCTCAACATGGTCTTCAAGGTTTGATGCTACCTTTCTAAAGCTCCCTGGGATTCAGGATGATATGCACTGAATTTAAAGTGCTGTATACCTAAGCTATCCATAACCTGCTTCAACAGCCTAGCAGTAAAATTTGACCCTTGGTCCGAGTGAATCTCTCTGGGTAGCCCATACCATGTGGAGAAAGCTACTGACTCCTCTACCAATCTTTTTGCCTTGATACTCCATAATGGAATTGCCTCCGGAAATCTGGTAGACGCATCCAATATGGTTAACAAGTAGTGGTTCCCACTTTTAGTTCTCGGGAGGGGACCTATATAATCAATTATAACCCGCATGAAAGGTTCTTCAAATGCAGGAACTGGCAATAAATGTGATGACTTTTTTACTGCCTGTGGCTTACTTACCATTTGGCATGTATGACACGTACAGCAAAAGTTAACCACATCCTTGTGCATTCCAGGCCAATAAATATGTTTTTGTACCTTAGCCTGAGACGTTTGCACCCCTAGGTGACCTCCTACAGGTAATTCATGTGCTGCCCATAACACTTCCTGTCTGTATGCTACTGGCAACACAGCCTGGTGCACTTTGGCCCGTTTCTCCTCTGCACTAACCTGCCAGGGTCTCTATTTACATATAATATATATATAATATATCTTTTATTGTCTTGTCTTGCTGTTGCAAGTCTCTTAGCCTTTCAGAATTAACCACTTCTGTCTGGCCCTCTGCTTGTACAGGTTTTTCCTGCATCATTACATCAAACAGAGTGTCCTCTAACTGAACCTCAACTCCTTCGTCTTTCTCTTCACATTTCACTACGTGCTGTTACTTATGATAGTGGGATATGGTTTCCACACAATCTGGGAAAATATCAGGATATTTAACTCCTTGGTTTCTTGGTCTTCCGTGGTCTTCTCCACAACAAGCAGTGTCATTCCCACCTTAGATCCTGCCAAATCATTCCCAAGAACAAAATGAATTCCTGGAACTGACACTCTGTCATTCCCTCCCACTGTAACTTCCCCAGTCTGGAGTTGGCATTCCAGCTTGATCTTACATAGGGGAATGCTGCATTTCTGTTAATCTATCCCACAAAATACAACACTCTCAGGTAACAGATCAGAAGGAGTGCACATTCGCTCATCCCTTACTATCAGTGATTGATTAGATCCTGTATCTCTTAAAATTGTAATTACTTGTCTTTCTCCCCCATTCTTTCTGAGTAAACTTTATCCATGGAGGCGAATTCTTTATAGAGATCAGGTACTAACACCACACCGAGCCCCTGCCTCTCTCCTGCAGCTCCGCGACTCTTCTTGGGGTCTCCTCTACTACCTTCACCAATGCCACTTAGCTTTGTTTTGACCACATCTTTTCCCACAGTGCCTTTCTTTAATGACCAGCACTGTGACTTTACATGTCCCACCTTCTGGCAGTGAAAACACCTTTCCCCAGTGCCCTTCTGAAACCACCAGCACGGTAATTTTCTGTGTCCCGCTCCATTACAGTGAAAACATCTGAGGCCTTTCATCTCCTACTCATCCTCTTGGGCTTCTTTTTTTTATCCTGTGGTAGATTCTTACCAGTGCTCTCTACTCTTGGTTTCATAATATAGGATCTCCCTTTCTCCCAACTTCTATCCCTCACAGGACGAAATTCTGGCTAGATGTTTGTCTTATGCACCAACATGTGCTCATCTGCTAATTCTGTTGCCCTTCTCCATTCCTGAACTTTCTGTTCCTCCACGTGAATTTTTACCATTTCTGGAAGTGAATTTTTAAACTCATCCAGCAGAATAATCTCTCAGAGCCTTAAAGGTCTTATCTATTTTCAAAGTACGCACCCATTGATCAAAATGACTATGTTTATTATTTCGACTTCAACACAAGTCTGACCTGGTTCCTTCTTTGTGTTTCTGAACCACTGTCTATATGCTTCTGATGCCAATTCATTAGCATTTAAAACAGTCTGTTTAACCTCATCATAACCTCTTTACACCTCATCTGACAGCACAGCAAATACCTTACTCGCTCTGCCTACCAGTTTAGTCTGAACTAGCATTGCTTATAAATCCTCAGACCACTCCATCTGTCTAGCCAATTTTTCAAATGAAATAAAGAAGGCTTCAACATCTTTCTCCTCAAAATGTAGCAGAGTTTTGACATGTTTTTATTTATCACAACCTTTTCTTTTAATCTCCATTCTGTTAACTTGATTTTGCTGCCTAAGTTACAACTTCTCAAGTTCAAATTCTCTCTCTTTTTGTCTCTCCCTTTCTTCTCTCTCTCTCTCTCTCTCTCTATGCTCAGCTAAGAACCTTCTCTCTCTCTCTTTCTCCTCTCTCTGTCTTTCCTCGCTCTCCCTCTCTTTGTCCTCCCTCTTTTTCTCTTCTCTCTCTCTTCCTCTTTCTGTCTCCCTTTGTTTTTTTTTATCTCTACTGTATTTGAGTGTTTCTCTGAGATGTATAAGTGTTTGAGTAATTCCCTTACAATTTTAGCTTTACTTTTGTCCTTGGTTAAACCCAATTTTAACTTATTTGCTCATTCTAAAAGTATGGCATTTTTCTTTCCTTCTAAACTTTCTTAGCAAATTTGACAATCATCTTCAAATCCCAGAACCTCTTTAGCAATTTTAAGAGCCATTTCTCTCACTTTTAATTTAACAACCCCAAGTCACCAAGATTAAACAAATTGTCTCACCTACGTTTTAGTTAAAGATCTAGGCCACTAACCCGCAAGTGTTTAAATCTACTGGGATTTTCTATACCACCAAATCTATTCAAATCTTTCTAAAACAGTTGAAAATGCGGACAAGCCCCCAAATTATTATGACATAGGGTAAACCCCCCTGCTTAATTTAAAGCATCAACACAGAAAAGATTTATCCTGTGCAGTAATCTGTGAAATTTCGAGCGGCCAAAAATTATTTAAAGTAAGAATTAACAACTTTATTTCTTCAAGTTTAATAGAGAATAATTAACTAATAACTAGTTACAACTCCTTCCTCTAACCTATCTTTTACCTTCCCTCCTATAATACTAGTCTGGTAAAACTCCCGATTAAGATTCAGAATCAGTCAATTTTCCATTCTTCTCTGTATTCCTGCCTTCTTTTCTTCTTCCTGGGATTCTGTTTCACAAGTTACTGATCGATTAAAGTACCTTTAAGAGAGCTATTCTTTGGACAGTTTACATATGTCATTGGCTTGGCATTTCTCCTCCTAACTGTTCAATTTTCCCTGATCTTATACCCGCAAAGCATCGGATTGTGTCATTGGCTTTTAAGTTTGTCAATATAGTAAATTTGAAATAGATTAGAGTTTGGTTATTTTTGGGGGTATAATTTAAACTGATTGGCCTAATTCAAATCTGTTTTTGTCTTCAGGCAACCAGCTACCCTAAATGCTGGAACAAAAGGTTACATTGTATCTTTTTTTTCAGAACATTTGGTGCTGTCAGGTAGTTGTGTTGCTTTTAACTCTCTTAAAGGTACAGGCATCTACATCTTCATAACAGAAGTACAAGAAGAATATTCCTTCAGTTTTAAAAAGTGCCTGGGCTCTTGGATAGTGAGACGGGAGAAAGTGAATGGGAAAGAGTGATTGCATGGGAAGGTGCCATGGAAGAGTGAGGAAGCTTGAAGAGTGATGGTGGAGTCAGAAAGAAATGGAGGAATGGAGAAATGTTCCCAGACTTTTTAAAATTAATTCATAGATGTGTGTGTGTGTTTGTTGCTGGTAAGGTCAGTGTTTATTGCAAATCCAATACAATGGAGAAGTTTGCTAGCTAATTGAGAATATTTAGGTCATTTAGCGGAAGAATTTAATGTCCTCTACAAGTTGAATTTGGTGATGTGGCCAGGGCATTTAATGAGGCAAGAGAGTGGTGGGTGGGCACCACAAAGTCTTCTCACTTTGGATGGCATTGCTGCTGCACTGCCAATTGTGTACCCTTAAGCTATTAATGTCCACATATAGGTGGTATCCAGCTACTTTTGGCATTAACCCAAAATGTGGGTGAGGATTTCACTGTGTGAAGCAAATATCTGTGTAGAGCTGCTTGTGTGCCATTAGCAGGGTCCCTCAAGGTAGTTCATTGATGGATTGGGTGCTGGGAAGGAGAAGAGGCTGCACACATAGAGCCACTCATCTGCCCTTGCTGCGAACTCCCATCGTCTGTCACGTCCACCCCACAAACCCACCTCATCATCGCTCGCCTGGGGTCCAAAGACAAGCCTAGGTCTCAGTAACAGCAACCACCCCCTTTGTGGAATGACCATTCAGTAGGTCTTCTGCCCACTGGCTGGCAGGAGGTTATCAGTGAATGGGGCTTCTGTCCTGAGGATCTTTGATCCCCGGTGAAGGCCCTCCATTGTCCTGTGGCAAGTAAAACATTGGGCATTTTCAAAAATAAGTAATACAATCCTTTTTCCAAATTTCTGTTGCTTCGATTACATACGGCTTTAACAATCAAAAACTTTGCTGTGGGTGTCTTATTCATTTCGGCAATTTGGGTGTTACTGGCTCGGCCAGTATTTATTGTCCATCCCACGCTGCCTTTGAAGAAGTGGTGGTGAGCTGCCATGTCCCACGAATGAATAAACAAATATACACAACCGAAGGGCATTAATTTACTGAGGGACTTCCAACATTTACAGGAAGAGAAGAACGGGGTATGATGCCCAACTCATCGTCCGCCAGTTACGACGTGCCACAGCAAGGAACCGTAATGACCTCCTCAGGAGACAGACACGGGCTGCAACCAACAGGGTACCCTTCATTGTTCAATATTCCCCAGGAGCTGAAAAAAAAGCCATGTTCTTCGTGACCTGCAACACATTGTCAATGAGGATGAGCATCTCACCAAGACCTTTCCCACAGCTCCACTATTTGCCTTTAAACAACCGCCATACCTCAAACAGTTTGTTGTTCGTAGCAAACTGCCCGGCTCTCAGGACAACTCCTTACAACCCTGTCATGGTAGGCGCTGCAAGACGTGTCAGATACCATAGATACCACCATTACATGTGGGGACACCTCCCACCTTGTATATGGTAGGTACTCATGTTACTCAGCCAACGTTGTCTATCTTATACTTTGCAGGCAGGGATGCCTGGAGGCATGGTACATTGGGGAAACCGAGCAAAGACTACGACAACGGATGAATGGACACCGCACAACAATCAACAGACAGGAGGGTTCCCTCCCAGTTGGGGAACACTTCAGTGGTCCAGGACATATGACCTCGGACGGTCGGGTGACCATCCTCCAAGGCGGACTTCGGGACAGGCAGCAGTGAAAAGTGGCCGTGCAGAGGCTGATAGCTAAGTTCGGTACCCATAGGGAGGGCCTCAACCGGGACCTTGGGTTCATGTCACATTACAGGTGACCATCATTGCACTATACACACACACAGACACTCCTACACACACACACACACGCTCTCACACACACAGGTACTCCTATACACACATACACACGGACACACATATACACAGACATGCACACAGACACCCACACACACCCTTACAGACACACACACTCCCACATTCATACATGCACCCCCTCACAAACTTAAGATACTCTGCACTCACTACACACACACATACACTTTCTCACACTCACAACCCCCAACCCAGACAGACACACACAGACAAAGACTCACATGCATACATATATTTTGTGGGGTGAATTTGTACTTGCAGGGTTATGTTGTACTTTACTCAAAAACTGCATGAATTCATGTAAAACTCCGTTGTCTCACTTTTTAGATTAGAATTAATCTAAACATCATGGTATAGACAGAGAACAGAGGGGGCCAACACCTTCAACATATTGTCTAGCTATCACCATTTTAACACCTGACCTGAGAATGCAAGTTTTAAAAAAAAGGTTTTGTGATTTACACATGAAAGAATGAGCTGAAAATGTGTTGCTGGAAAAGCGCAGCAGGTCAGGCAACATCCAAGGAACAGGGGAATCGACGTTTCGGGCATAAGCCCTTCTTCAGGAAGAAGGGCTTCCTGAAGAAGGGCTTATGCCCGAAACGTCGATTCTCCTGTTCCTTGGATGCTGCCTGACCTGCTGCACTTTTCCAGCAATACCTTTTCAGCTCTGATCTCCAGAATCTGCAGTCCTCACTTTCTACATGAAAGAAGTGAAACTATCACTGTATTCTAACAGGTGAAAGGCTTAACAGACAATCAATTCTTCAATGTATAATTTCAGTTACATCACACTGTAAATTTTTGCTATAAATTCTGTGTTAGGATTGAACCCTCCACTACCACCTGATGAAGGAGTGATGCTCCAATTAAACCTGTTGGACTATAACCTGGTGTTGTGTGATTTTTAACTTTGTACACCCCAGTCCAACACCGGCATCTCCAAATCAGGGAGAGATTGAAGGAGGTGGTGGAGATGTGATAATGTCACTGGGTTAGTAGCTCAACAATCTAGACCAACACGCTGAGGATAAAAACAGGAATTTCTGGAAAACCTCTGCAAGTCTGGCAGTATCTATGGAGAGACACAGAGGTAGCTTTTTGGGTCCAAAGAGCCTTCTTCAAAAGGTGGACGTAGGTTCAAATAGAAACTGTTTTCGACCAGCGGCAGCTCCAGCTCTCATTGCTGAATCAAAATGTTGTGGGTTCAAGTCCCAAGCCAGCAGTTTAAGTAGGCTATTCCACATTACTATTATGTTTAGAATATCTGCTTTCTACTTTCACACTTCATCAAGTGCCTTGAAGCTGATTTAAGAGAGATGAGATACAGGACCAGCTGATTGAATGGTAGGTCACATTTGCGTGCTGTATAGTCTAGTCCTGTTCCAATCTCTTTTTATTCTAGTGGATAGTTCCAACAACTTACCTCTCTTCCACAACAGACGTTTATTCCTCATATCTAAGTATTATCAACCCATTTGGACATCACAACCTTTCTCCGAACAAAGTAATTCTCAGTCAGATTGGTCCTGTCAGTATTTTGACTGTCACGTGATGTTGATTGCTCAAAGAATAATGGTATAGGTCAGAGGTCCAAAGGTGGGAAATGTGCAAATCAAAATGCAAGACAGGTGGCTAGAATCTGTCAATTAGAAACTGCAGTGGAATTACAGAAATGGCCAAACTGCATTTCCAAGAGTATTTAGCAAAATGGAAAAGACAAACAAAATGGAATCTGTCAAAAAAAACACAATACGTTTTAGAAAATCACTTTGTCATTTGTTTTTATGTAACTTCATTCTAGGGGTGTGGGTGTCACTGGATGGGCCAGCAGTTATTGCTCATCCCTAATTACCGAGAGGGTAGTAAGGAGTCAACCACATGGCTATGGGTCTGGAGTCACATGTAGGTAAAGTCAGGTCAGGTGACTTACAAGCACGGTGAACAATCACGAGATACGCAATGATTGCCTTCCCTTCAATCATTGCGTATCTCGTGATTGTTCACCGTGCTTGTAAGTCACACCAACTGCTCCGTCTTTGGTTCCAAATTTGATTGAAGATGGTTCTCTTTATTAAAATAATCTTTGGAGGCTTACGGGTCATTTTCTTTTTAAGGTTCATTCATATTGCTGTAGGCCTGGAGTCATGTGTAGACCACAACAGTTATGGAAGTCAGCTGTCTTCTCATTAGTAAACCAGATGATGCATTTTCCTGACAACCTACAACCATTAGACTCGTACTTCCAGATTGCTTTTGAAAATTCAAATTCCATCCTCTGCCAGGGCAGGATTTGAACGCAGGTCTCCAGAACATTACCTGGGTCTCTGGATTAATTGTCTGGAGATAATACCACTAAACAATAGCACTGCCTTCCATGAGTTAGTCAGGAACAAAATTTAACATAAGATTGACACTTGTCATTCCCTTACAGGACACCATTATATTTGATGGGTTGAGTGGGTTTGTGAGGAAGTAGTGGATGTGGGCATAATTACAATGTTTAAAAGACAGTTGGATAAGTTCATGAATAGGAAAGGATTAGAGGGCCAGTAGCAGGCAGGTAGGACTAGTTTAGGTTGGGTATATGTTCAGCATGGACTGGTTGGACTGAAAGATCTGTTGCCATGCTGTATGACTCTATGACAGGTGTCACAATACTGGTACTTTTTACGAGGTTACTATGCCCTTGAGGAATTTTTTCATAGAGGCTCCAACTGGATTGGGTTTGAGGTTTTATTGGTGCCCTTTGTTTACCCCTAACAGATAGTGCTTCAGGTCAAAAACATTCCTGTTTTAACAAAACTATTATAATCAAAGGGGAGCGGCCAGCTCGCTGTATAGCTAGCCGTTGTTTAGATTAGAGGGTTTTTTAAAATTCAGTTTGGAACTTTAATCAGTTCAGTTGCAGCAGGGGATGTGTGAAACAGGCTACTGACCCCTCCCTCTAACTTCAGTCCTGTTAGCTCTAGTTTGTTTCATTCTCACTGTCTGTATTAAGGGATGTGTGCATTGGGATTGTTGCAAGTATTTTCGGAACAGCCTCATTAAGTCGGGTTTGGATAGGATAAGTTATCCGGCATTCAGTTTTCCACTCTTTGTGTTTCATTCCAAAATGTTGTAAATAAATTCTGTTTGTTTAAAACTTGGCAGACAAATTAGTTACTTTACTGTGGAAATATCCACTGTGCACCCAGCTAAAACAAATAGCAAAGTTACGGTCAGGGCTACCTGCTTAAAAATGTTTTGAGGGGTCTGACCTAGTCTATCACACAGGGTGGATGCTGAAAGGCTACTCCCTCTGGCTGGAGACTCCAAAACTAGGAGTCACAGTCTTAAGCTAAAGGGTCAGTCATTTCGTCATGACATGAGGAGAAATTTCTTCACAGTGGCATGTGAATCTTTGGTGTTCCCAAGGTTAGTTGAATATATTCAAGACTGAGATTGGCAGGAGGTTCAATTGGAATAAAGGGACAAGGATACTGAGTGGTATTCCAGTTCAAGATTGTTGAAGGGCAAATCAGATTCAAGGGATTACAAAGCCTCATCCTGCTCCTATTTCTGGTGGTTCTGTAGGAGTAAGGTGGATAGAATGAACTGAAAGGCTGAAAATTAGTTTCCATTTCTCAGTATCGGAATATAGAGGATTTCATTTTTATTTTCTCAAATGTTTTAAAGCCGGCTGGAGGGTAAATTTGAATCATTGTGTCTCTCTTGATTGTTCACTGTGCTTGTAAGTCATACCAACTGCTTCTTTATTTTGGTTCCGAATTTGATTAAAGATAGTTCTCTTTGTTGAAATCATTTTTTGGAGGCTTAAGGGTAATTTTCTTTTAAATGAAAACTTGAAAACTCCATAAACAATAAATGCTTGAGTGTTTATAATGTAATCATGTTTGCTTATGGAAATGCAGGTTTATTAAAGACAGTGTCAGCAGGCAAGCCCACTGATACCACAATAATTGATTTACAGCAGAAAGTTAAACACTGGACCGGTTGCCGGGAAAGCAAATGACGAGAATCGAGGTGGCTAGTTTGTCGAATGGAGCGGAAGAGAGCAAGGACCAGTCAAGAATGAATTAGGATAAGCAGGAATAGTGTCAAATTGTCCTGAAAAGTCTATCGGCAATTGTTAAAAATCACACAACACCAGATTATAGTCGAACAGGTTGAGTTGGGGGCACTAGCTTTCGGAGCACCACTCCTTCATTAGGTGTCCACCCTAGTCCAACACTGGCCCCTCCAAGTCATATGGGCAATCGCATCTCATTCCCCTGGTTCTTCACTCACTCAAGGCTCCTTGGCCCTCCCTCCACAAGCATCCATTTGCAATCATTACCAAAGTAAGACTTCCGTTCTTGGTTTCCTGAACTTCTATCATAGATACTGCTCTCAAGCCCATGCTTTGCTATTGCACTCCCAGAGTTCCCAGAAATTGATATCATCCCATTTCTCCAAAACCAGCAATGCAAAAGAAGTTACGCAGCAGAGTTACTGGGATTATGACCTGGAGATATGAGTTTGAATCCCACCATGGTAGCACACAAATTCAATTATTTAAGTAAATCTGGTTTGAACGAAAAATAAATCTTCAAAAAAAATAAGGTTGAGAGAAAATTTGTGATGTTTGAAATCAAGAGGAAATTTGGGCAAAGTGAACTAGTATAAATTGTTCAAATTAATAGAAGGTTTGAGAAATAGGGGCCATAATTTGTGAAGATTGGTAAAACAACTCATGGTGCGGTGAGGAATAATTGTATTACATACCAAGAAAATTGGATTTCTAAAGTACTTTTTTTTGTTCATTCATGGGTGTGGCATCACTACAGATTGTCCTTCTATTTGGAAGTGGTTGTGGATTTGGAAGGTGCACTCTGAGAATCTGCAATGAATTTCTGCAGTGTATCATGTAGATAGTACACATTGCTGCTACTGAGCATCAATGGTGGAGAGAGTGGATGTGGTGTCAATCAAGCGGGCTGCTTAGTTCTGGATGGTGTTGGGTTCCTTGAGTGGAGATGCACTCATCCAGGCATGTGGGGAGTATTCCATCACACTCCTGATTTGCACCTTGTAGATGGTGGACAGGAGTCTGGAGGTGAGTTCCTCGCTGCAGTATTCCTAGCCTCTGATCCACTTTTGTACCACAGTGTTAGTATGGTGAGTCTAATTGAGTTTCTGGTCAATGGTAATCTTAAGAATGTTGATAGTTTTGTGGTTCTGTTCGGCGAGCTGGGAATTTGTGTTGCAGACGTTTCGTCCCCTGTCTAGGTGACATCCTCAGTGCTTGGGACCCTCCGGTGAAGCGCTTCTGTGATGTTTCCTCTGGCATTTATAGTGGTTTGTCTCTGCCGCTTCCGGTTGTCAGTTCCAGCTGTCCGCTGCAGTGGCCGGTATATTGGGTCCAGGTCGATGTGCTTGTTGATTGAATCAGTGGATGAGTGCCATGCCTCTAGGAATTCCCTGGCTGTTCTCTGTTTGGCTTGTCCTATAATGGTAGTGTTGTCTCAGTCGCTTGTCATGTTGCTTGTCATCTGAGTGTGTGGTTACTAAGGATAGCTGGTCATGTTGTTTCGTGGCTAGTTGGTGTTCATGGATGCGGATCATTAGCTGTCTTCCTGTTTGTCCTATGTAATGTTTTGTGCAGTCCTTGCATGGGATTTTGTACACTACATTGGTTTTGCTCATACTGGGTATCGGGTCCTTCGTCCTGGTGAGTTATTGTCTGAGAGTGGCTGTTGGTTTGTGTGCTGTTATGATTCTTAGTGGTCGCAGTAGTCTGGCTGTCAGTTCAGAAATGTTATTGATGTATGGTAGTGTGGTTAGTCCTTTTGGTTGTGTCATGTCCTCATTCCGTTGTCTTTCCCTTAGGTATCTGTTGATGAAATTGCGGGGGTATCTGTTTTTGGCGAACTGACAGCCAGAATACTGCGACCACTGGGACTCATAACAGCACACAAACCAACAGCCACTCTCAGGCAACAACTCACCAGGACGAAGGACCGATACCCAGCATGAGCAAAACCAATGTAGTGTACAAAATCCCATTCAAGGACTGCACAAAACACTACATAGGACAAACAGGAAGACAGCTAATGATCCGCATCCATGAACACCAACTAGCCATGAAACAACATGACCAGCTATCCTTAGTAGCCACACACTCAGATGACAAGCAACATGAGTTTGACTGGGACAACACTACTATTATAGAACAAGCCAAACAGAGAACAGCCAGGGAACTCCTAGAGGCATGGCACTCATCCACTGATTCAATCAATAAGCACATCGACCTGGACCCAATATACCGGCCACTGCAGTGGACAGCTGGAACTAACAACTGGAAGCGGCAGATACAAATCACTATAAATGCCGGAGGAAACATCGCAGAAGTGCTTCACAGGAGGCTCCCAAGCACTGAGGATGTCACCTAGACAGGGGGATGAAACGTCTGCAACACAAATTCCCAGCTCGGCGAACAGAACCACAACAACGAGCACCCAAGCTACAAATCTTCTCCCAAACTTTGAATGTTGATAGTGGGGGATTCAGTGATGGTAACTGAAGTTCAAAGGGCAGTGATTAGATCATCACTTATTGGAGATAATTTTCTGATATTTGTGGCGTGAATGTTACTAGTCATTTGTCAGCAGAGGCGGGATATTTTCAAGATCTTGTTGCATTTAAACATGGAATGCTTCAGTATCTGAAGAGTCACAAATGGCACTGAACATTGTGCAATCATTGGTGAATATCCCCACATCTGATCTCATGATGGTTGAGACCAGGACACTGCCCTAGGGAACTCCTGCAGAGATGTCCTGGAGCTGAGATGACTTACTTCCAACAACCACAACCATCTTCCTATGTGCCAGAGAATTTGCCCCCTGATTCCCAAGGATTGCAGTTTTGCCAGGGCTCCTTAATGCCAGGTTCCGTTGAATGTAATCTTGAAGTCAAATGTTGTCACTCTCACCTCTACTCTGGAATTCAGCTCTTTTGTCCATTTTGCACCAAGTCTTCACTGAGGTCAGGAGCTGAGGAACCCAAACTGGGCATCACTGAGCAGGATATTGCTGAGCAGGTGCTGCTTGATAGCACTGTTGATGACACCTTCCACCACTTTACTGATGATTGAGAGTAGACTACGACTGGGGCAGTAGTTGGCCATGTTGGAGTTGTCCTGCTTTTTATGTCCAGGACATACCCAGGCAAGTTTCCACATTTCCACAGGTAGATGCCAGCATTACTAGTGTACTGGAAGAGCGCGGCAGGGGGAGCGGCAAAGTCGGGAGCACAGGTCTTCATTATTATTGCCTGACTATTGGCAGGATCTGTAGACTTTACAGTATCCAGTGCCTCCAACCATTTCTTGATGTCACGTGGTGTGAAACAAATTAGCTGAAGACTGGTATCTGTAATACTAGGGGATGCCAAGATGGGTCATTCACTTGATACTTTTGGTTGAAGATCGCTACGACTGCTTCAGCCTTAACATCTGCCCTGATGTGCTATGCTCTTCCATCATTGATGTTATGGATATTTGTGAAGCCTCCTCCTTCACTGAGGTGTTTAATTATCTACCACCACTTACAACTGGATGTAGCAGGACAGCAGAGCTTAGATCTGATTGGTTTTGGCTTGCTTATCTCTCTATATCACTTGCTGTTTATGCTGTTTGGTAGCTTCACCAGGTTGAAGCTTATTTTCAGGTATGCCTGGTACTGATCCTGGTATGTTGTCCTGCACTCTCCATTGAACTGTGGTTGATCCCCTGGCTTGATGGTAATGGTTGAGTGGGGGATATGCTGTGCCATGAGGTTATGATTGTGCTGGAGTACAATTCTGCTAGATTTGTAGATGGCCCACAGCATCTCTTGCATGCCAGTTTTGAGTTGCTAGATCTGTTCAAAGTCTGCCTCATTTAGCACAGTGATAGTGCCACACAACATGATGCAGGTTATTCTCAATTGTCACCCTTAGCGATACTATCATGGTCAGATGCATCTGCAGTCGGCAGATTGTTAAAGCTGAGGTCAAATATGTTTTTCCCTCTTGTTGGTTCCCTCACTATCTGCCACAGACACAGTCACAACTGTAGGACCCAACCTGCTCTATCAGTAATACTGCTGTTGAGCCAACCTTATTGGTGGACATTGAGGTCCTCCACCCAGAGTGCACTTTGTGCCCTTTGCACCCTCAGTGCTTCCTCCAAGTGTTGTTCAACATAAAGGAGCACAGATTCATCTGTTGAAGGTGCACGGTAATCAGCAGGTTTCCTTGTCTATGGTTTAACCTGAAACTATGAGACTGGAGTCTGGAGTCAACATTGAGGAGTCCAAGGGCAACTCCCTCATAACTATATCCCACTTACCACCACCTCTGCTGAGTCTGTCCTGAGATAGTGATGCTGGTGTCTGGGACATTGTCTATCAGATGTGATTTCATGATTATGACAGAATGTCAGACTGCTGCTTGACTAGTTTGTGAGACAGCTCTCCCAGTGTTGGCACTAGCCCCCACATGGTAGTAAGGAAGATTTTGCAGGGTCAACAGGGCTGTCTTTTCTGGTGCCTAGTTTCTGATGAAGGGCTCCTGCCCGAAACGTCGACTTTCCTGCTCCTCGGATGCTGCCTGACCTGCTGTGCTTTTCCAGCACCACTCTAATCTCCACTTTCACCCACTTTCACCTTTTCTGGTGCCTCGGTGAACGCCGAGTGGTCCATCTGGTTTCATTTCTTTGTTGAGAATTCATAGTGATCAATATACCTGTGTGACTTGCTTGGCCATTTCAATTAAGAGTCAACTGCATTGCTATGGGTATGGAGTCATGTAGGCCAAACCAGGTGGGAATGACAGATTTCCTTCCCAGAAGGACATTAGGGAAGCAGATACGTTTTGCCAGCAATTGATAATGATTTCATCAATAGATTCTGAATTCCAGATATTTTTGTTGAATTAAATTCCGTCATTTGTCATGAGAGGATTTGAACCCAGGTCTCCAGAACATTAACTGAATTTCAGGGTTAATAGAATAGTGATAATAAATCAAGGCTATCGCATCCCATTGTATTTTGACAGAGCAGTTAACATACCAATAACAAACCCTGATTTCTCTTGATTCCTTTAGTGTCCAAACCTTTATCAGTCTCTTAAATACACTCACGTATAGCATTTAGAGATAGAGAATTTCAAAGATTGAAAACTCATCAGTCCTGTCAATGCAAGAATCAATGTCATTAGAGTAGTTCACAAATGAAGGTTATTCAAAAAAAAGCTAGATGTTGGCAGAGGATAATTTCTGTACTGTAGCGGAGAGCTTCAGTGGCAGAAATTATCTTTCCTCATCTGAATGATATTGTTCCCAACTATGCTTTAACAAAAGCTTAGTTTATATCCCTGATTACTATCATTTACCAGAGACTTATTAACTCTTACTCTGTAATGCACTGAGAGAGTGGTACTCAAGAGTGTCAGTTGGTCCTAGACATGAATATCAGTTGGATTTGCCATTGTTCTGTACAGAACCTGTTTAATGTCAGGGTGTTTGACAATTGATGAGTAAGGTGACACTCAGTTTGTCCGAGAATCTGCAATGAACTTCACCAAGTGACATCCACTTGCCAGTTTAATAGTGATAAATTGCCACCCTCAGGGTGGACGATGACAATCTCTGACAGGATGCATTGGACATGGGAGGTGAGCCAAGTAACCCTCACTTGTTCCACACTTTGCAATGAAAGGGGCAACATGATTCAACAGATGAAGCAGGGGACATCGCAAATCTGCACATTTATTAGTGAAACAGCTTAAGAATTCAACTTCACAATAGGTTTTTATGTCAAAATTCATTCGGTGCTCCAACTTCCTTACAACAATTTGTGATGTCATCACATTCACCTCTCATTAAATTCCAGTCGAAAACTTATTGGAATCCACCTGACTCCTTCGATTAGATTTTAGCCCATGAGTCAGTCCTGGGTATTCATTATACTAAGTACTTATTGAAACATTTATACCACCGTAGCACCATAGAAAAATATTATGGCATGGTGAAAGGACATTCAGCCTATTATATCAAAAGATAAAGAGCTAATCCCACCTTGCAGCATGTTATCTGCAGTGTTGAGATTAACAGCATTTCAGATGCTGATCCAGATATCTTTTAAGACAATTTGAGGGCTTCTTTCTCCACTTCAAAACTAAGCAATGAATTTCAGATACCCACCATTCTCTGGGTGAAAAACAGTTTCCTTATGACGTTTCTGATCTTTCTACTAACTCTGCATAACTGCACCACCCCATATAGCAAGGCACAGTAGCACAGTGCCTCACAATGCCAGGGACCCGGGTTCAATTCCTGTCTCAGGCAGCAGTCTGTGTGGAGTGTGCACATGCTCCCTGTGTCTGTGTGGGTTTCCTCTGGGTGCTCCAATTTCCTTCCACAATCCAAAGATGTGCAGGTCAGGTGAATTGGCCGTGCTAAATTGTCCATAGTATCAGATGCATTAGTCATGGGTAAATATTGGGAATGGGTCTGGGTGGGTTATTCTTTGGATGTTTGGTGTGGAGTTGTTGGGCCAAAGGGCCTGCTTCCATACTGTAGGGAAACCAATCTAAATTCTTCAGATTTTTGCAAGGTTTGTGAAGGTTTGTAGCTCAGGTTGAGGTTTAGGGTGTAGGTTTGCTCGCTGAGCTGTAGGTTTGATATCCAGACGTTTCATTACCTGGCTAGGTAACATCATCAGTGGCGTCCTCCAAGTGAAGCCATCCACCACAAACCACAAACCCCAGGAACCCCATTCTGGAGATAGATATAAATAGAAAGCAGGAGACAACAGCTTCACTTCACTTGGAGGTCACCACTGATGATGTTACCTAGCCAGGTAATGAAACATCTGGATATCAAACCTACAGCTCAGCGAGCAAACCTACACCCTAAATCTTCAGATGCTACAACTCATGCAATTAAGGAAAGCATTACCCCACCTCATATACTTGGCCTACTACCTTCAGGATGGGCCTGTGGACATGCACTGCAAAGTATCTCATGTCTTCTTGCCTCTCAATACCCTCCTGTTTGCTGTGTAGGCCCTTGTTTTATTTGTCTTCCCCATATGCATAAGCTGTGGCTTCTCTTCATTATGTCAGTTGCAAATTTTCCAATCATTTAAGTCCAAATCATGAGTATATATAACAAACAGCAAGGGGTTCAGTGCTGAGCCATGTAGAATGTCATTGGAAACCATTCACAAAAGCATCCTTTGATCAGCACCATTTATCTTCTGTCATTGATTCAATGTCAGATCTAACTCATCACATGCCCCTGCATCCTTTTTGAGTTTCTTATTTTTTTGACAAGTCTGCTACATAGCCAATTAGGGATGGGCAATAAATGCTGGCCTAGCTAGTGTTGCCCACATTTGCTGTATTTTTAAGGCTTTTGCGAAGATCTGTAGCTCGTGTTGAGGGTGAGGTAGTTGGTTAGCTTGCTGAGCTATTGGATTAACATGCAGATGTTTCATTACCATGCTGGGTAACATCATCAGAGCGGGTTCTGTGAAACTCTGTTATTCTGTCCCACTTGGTTTTTTTTATGTGTTCTGGTCTGAGTAACACTCACCTCAACAGAGCAGACCATATAAAAAAACCAAACCGGACAGAACAGGATGCTTAACGGAACACGCCCTGATGATGTTACCCAGCATGTTAACGAAATGTCGGCACATTAACCCAACAGCTCAGTGAGCTAACCAACTACCTCATCCTGTGAATTAAGCAATAAGGTCTATTTTTGTGATATCGAGTACTTAAAAATGAAAATTGCCCCTTTAAAATATCCCCAAGCTGATAATTAATGCTTGTAAATGTATTTTCACTCTTTTAATATCTTGTGACTATACTGCTGTTGAAATCCTTATCCAGAGGTTCAGTTAACAGTCATGGTTGCTATGGCAACCACTCACTTCCATCTAGGAAGCTCCATGTCAATGGCCTGGAGTTCTGTGGATCCTTGTGTGGTTGATGAGCCCAATCCCAGAACCGCATCTCCAACCACTCACTTCCAGTGTTTCAGGAAGGTGGAATCAGTCCTTGGCCTGATTATTCTAATGTTCATCTGGCTGCGCTCTCAGGATCCACATTCTGTAGACTTTAGGTAATCCAATCATCTGCTGTCCATATCGTAGTCTGACTCACTTATTATCCTGGTGCCCACTTTCCTACACTGGCTCACTGCAAAGCAATATCTCAATTTCAAAATTCTCATTCTTGCTTTCAAAAGCTTTCATGGCCTCATCCATCCCCATCTCTGTGATCACCTCCAACTGTACAACCTTCAAAAATATTCCAATTGCGACCTCTAGAGTATCCATGAGCAGGAATGTGTTATGGTTTCCGCTAATTATTTGTTTGCCAGCAGGACAGGGGGAGAGTCCATAAAATTCCATGAGTACCCATCCTGTGCACACGACCTGTTTGCAATTAAACATGGAGTGGATGGTGGGATACGTGATGGGATATCACAGGGATCTGTGCTCGGACTCCAGGTATTCACAGCATGTTAATGAATTGAATAAGGGAGCAAAATGTAATATCCCCAAGTCAGCAGATGACACTAAGCTGGGTAGGAGGGTGAGCTGTGAGGAGGATGCAGAGATGCTTCAGTGAATTCAGACAATCTGAATATGTGGGCAAATGTATGGCAGGTGCAGTGTATTGTGGATAAATGTGTGATTATCCACTTTGGTAGCAAATACAGATGGGCTGATCCTTTTCTGAATGATGATAGATTGGGAAAGGGGGTGGTGCCACAAGACCCAGGTGTCCTTGTACACTAGTCACTGAAAGTAAACATGCAGGTGCAGCATTTGGTGTAGATGGGAAATGGCATGCTGGCTTTAATAGTGAGAAGATTAGAGTACAGAGGAGGGATGTCTTTCTGCAATTGTGTAAGGCATTGGTGAAACCATACCTGGAAAATTGTGTGTAGTTTTGGTCTTTTTATCTGAGGAAGGGTTTTCTGGTGATGGAGGCAAGAGGTTGCATCAGTTAGGATTATATTCACTGGAGTTCAGAAGAATGAAAGGCCACCTCATTCAGACTTATACATTTGTAACCGGACTAAGCAGGTTAGAATCATGGAGGAAGTTCCCAGTGGTGGAAGAGTCCAGAATCAGGAAATCACAGTTTAAGGATTTATGTAAACCATTTAGGACAGAGATAAGGAAAGATTTCTTTATCCAGTGAGCAGTGAACCTCTGGAATTCTCTGCCACCGAAAGCATTTGAGGCCAAAACATGGTAAGATTTTAAGAAGGGGTTAGCTATAGCACCTGGGGCTGAAGAGATTAAAGGATATGTGGAAAAGCAGAGAAAGAATGTTGAGTTGAATGATTAGCCATGATTGTACTGAATGTTGGAGCAGGCATGAAGGGCTGAAAGGTCCACTCCTGCAGCTATTTTCTGTGTTTTTTTGAGTCCTCATAATTGCCCTAGTCCTCATTGTTGGACATTTACAGCTCGCCTGGCATGAATTTTGAAGTTGGACATGGAGTTCAGGGGTAAAGGGGAAGCCTAGCATCACATTGCTTGGACCTAAGGCAGGAAAGAGGGGTACAATAGAGCATCAAAATCCCCAGCACCGCCCCTTTCCAAATCTTGAACGCCAACCTTCACCCCAAGGCGCTCCATCCACCTGCAACTCGTCTCCCAAGATTCCCATCCTCTACCCTCCAGCTCTGTTGGACTGCAACTCCCCTTCTCATGACATGACCATCACACACTCAAGCTGCTCATCACCTCAGAATCTGGGTGACTGCTGTAAATCCAGTCCTAGCCACTATTGCAAGTGGTACTGCTTTTTTTTATACAGAGCTGTGCCCAATAATACTGAGTTCCTCATTGTAACCACTCTGTGCGCAGAAAAGATTTAATTCCTTTTTGACATTTCTTAAGTGGCCATCATATATATGGTTCCAATTTTTGGTCTCGTTCAAAGGTTTCACTGTAACTTTGCCAAAAATACTCAGCAGGCAAAGTGACTTCAATTGGACAATTACATTTACATTTGTGGCATTGCAAAATTTAATTCAATAACAGTTGCATCATTAAGAGTCCTGTACGTCAGACCTCTTTAAACTAAATATCTGTGACACGCACACTAGTCATCTGCATGTCAGCCTTGTAAACTGTCCATCTGCTTCTCCCTCCTCCTGCCATTTATAACAGAACAGTCCATGCTTCCAGCTGGAGCCAAAAAGTCTGGCTAGGCAATTTACAAACACCATCAAACTTGCCCTCACCTCTAAGTAACACAATCTTCCAGGAGAAAGAGAGGAAAGTAAAACTCTTTGAAATTCCATTATTACCCATGATGTAATCGCAATCCCCAGTGGACTAATACCACTGGAATCAATTATCCCAGTGCCTTCTGTAACATGAGATTTCTTTCATCTGTAGGAGATGCAGCAGCTTCCTAGCTGGTTAAACATAACTTGGCTAACTTGGCCAAACAGATGGGTACATTGGCGAAGTAAAACTCTGAAATCACAAAGCCCACACGCCAGATACAGTGCAAACATAACAGCCAAGTGCTAATGATGTGACCATAATGTAAAAGACATTGTCTGACAAAGTCCAATTGTCCTGGACAGACATGCCCTCAAAAGGTTATCCACTAAACAAAGGAGAGCCCAGACAGAAAGGCACCAGTTCCTGCTACTCAAAGAAAGAAAGAGTAGCAAGTCATCCAAATGATTAACAATGTTTCAAACTGTTACGTGTGCCTCCCTGATTGGCCAGAACTATAAAAAGTTCCAGAAAACTATCCAAAACGGTGTAAAAAATAGTTTTCACCTGCAGATCAAACTGTCTTGAACCCTCTTGGACTTTTTGAGGAGACCTGCGTGGCCACAGGCAGAGACTCACTGACCATTTGGAGAGAGAGAGAGAGAGAGGGAGCAAGAAAGCAGCTTCTCAGCTTTACAGGGCTGGAGAATCTACAGGATCTACAGCAAATCTACAGGATACTCAGAAGGTATTGTCAACTTCAGGGGCTGTATAGGATTATAGAGAGTGTATTTGGGATTGAAGGTTGTTGTAACTTGTTTCTGAGTAAAG
Source organism: Chiloscyllium plagiosum (assembly GCF_037043375.1). Classification (NCBI taxonomy): domain Eukaryota; kingdom Metazoa; phylum Chordata; class Chondrichthyes; order Orectolobiformes; family Hemiscylliidae; genus Chiloscyllium; species Chiloscyllium plagiosum. Next base: position 15,980,290 of record NW_028270150.1, read on the forward strand.
TTAAGAATGTTTGGCGTTAGTACCAGCTTGTGTCCATATTGATTTGATTAACAAAGAACATTACAGCGCAGTACAGGCACTTTGGCCCTCGATGTTGCGCCGACCTGTCATACCAATCTGAAGCCCATCTAACCTACACTATTCCATTTACGTCCATATGCTTGTCCAATGACGACTTAAATGTACTTAAAGTTGGCGAATCTACTACCATTGCAGGCAAAGCATTTCATACTCTTACTACTCTCTGAGTAAAGAAACTACCTCTGACATCGGTCTTATATCTATCACCCCTCAATTTAAAGCTATGGGCCCTCGTGCTCGCCATCACCATTCGTGGAAAAAGGCTCTCCCTGTCCACCCTATCTAACCCTCTGATTATCTTATATGTCTCTATTAAGTCACCTCTCAACCTTCTCTCCAAAGAAAACAGCCTCAAGCCCCTCAGCCTTTCATCGTAAGACCTTGCCTCATACCAGGCAACATCCTAGTAAATCTCCTCTGCACCCTTTCCAAAGCTTCCACATCCTTCTTATAATGTGGTGACCAGAACTGTACACAATACTCCAAGTGCGGCCGCACCAGAGTTTTGTACAGCTGTAGCATAACCTCATGGTCCGGAACTCGATCCCTCTATTAATAAAAGCTAAAACACTGTATGCCTTCTTAACAACCCTGTCAACCTGGGTGGTAACTTTCAAGGATCTGTGTACACAACCCGGTTACACTGATTGCTTCAGTATTGTGGGAAACATTGGCAAATACATTCATAACTTTCCTATCGGAGCTGTCTAACTTATTTTACAGAGGCACTAGATAACAGAGGGTTATTACCCTCAACAACAACAGCATGGATTCTGGGTAATCCAAGATGGAGAACGGGAGAAAGTTCTGGCTATTTCAGAGTTTTACTTAGCCAATGTAACAGGCTACTCCTTTTATGACGTATTTTCAGTGTTGGAGGTGATTTTCTCGAATTCCAGGAGCAGCAATTACTGTTTTATATACTGTTGCAATTGTTTTGGAACTTTGAAAAAAAAATGTCAAAACAACAGCACTTTCAAAAGGGAGAAGACAGACAAAGGCAGCAAGCACATGGTCTGTAAAGGAGAGAGAGAAAGAAACCCACACTGGTAACTGACACAGCAGTCAATCAGCTCAGTTACTGCCTTTGCTGTTTGAATTCATGTATCGGACATCGGAGTGTGTCGAGGAGTACTTAAAATTCACAATTAATCTTGGAGGAACCTGTATGGGGAGGTCACAGCACAGAAACAGATAAGTAAATAGTTTGAAGTATAACTTTGCTGTAAATCTACAATAATGAGTAGAATGGGTTCTTTCTTGATTATATGTTTTTATTGGGATCTGTCTCTTGATTAAATTTTAAAAATATAAATCATATTAAGTTAGCCTGGAGCAGTGTTTTGTAGAGCAATAAGATGATGCTACTTTCTGGGTCTGGAGACTGGAAGGAGAAAAATGGCCTTCTGTAGAGTGATATACTCTTCTTGTCAGATGTGGGAGTTTCAGGAGAGTTTAAGGGTTACTAACTGTTATAAATGCCATTGCTTGCGAATCCTGTCAGTATGAATGGATTGGTTGGAGTGACGGTTTGAGGCAATGATGAATTTACAAGAGCTAGGGGATATGATGGATGGTAGTTGTAGGAAGGGAGAAAAAACACCGATACAATCAAGCAGATAGGTTAACTCCAAGAAAGGTAGGAGAGGTAAGCAAGTAGTGCAGGAATCTTCTGTGGCTATCCCCATTTCAAACAAGTATGTTATTTTGCAAAATGTAAGGAGTGATGGACTATCAGGGGAATGTACCATGAACAGCCAAGTTTCTGGTATCAAGGCTGGCTCTAATGTAATGAAGGGTACATCGGGTTCCAAGCAATCGAATATGAGAGGGGACTCTTTAGTCAGGGGCATAGACAGATGTTTGTAAAGCCAGCAGCGAAAAATCAGTTTGGTGTGTTGCCTCCCTGGTGCCAGGATCAAGGAAATCTCAGAGAAGGTGCAGAATGTTCTCAAAGGGGCGAGGGACCAGCAGGAGGTCATTGTACACAGTGTAACCAATGACATAGCAAGGGAAAAGGATGAGATTCTGGAGGGACAATATAGAAAATTAGGCAGGAATTTAAAAAGAAGACCTCCGAAGGTAGTAATATCTGAATTACTCATGGTGCTATGGGCTAGTGAGGGTAGGAATATGAGGATAGAGCAGATGAATGCGTGGCTAAAGAACTGGTGCATGGAAGAAGGGTTCACATTTTTGGATCATTGGGATCTTTTCTGGGGTAGAAGTGACCTGTACAAGAAGGATGGATTGCACCTGAATTGGAAAGGGACAATATGCTGGCAGGGAGATTTGCTCGAGCTGCTCAGGAGGATTTAAACTAGTAAGGTTGGGAGGATGGGACCCAAGGAGGTACTGAGTAAAGAGATCAATCTGAGACTAGTATGGTTGAGAAAAGAAGTGAGTCAAACAGTCGGAGCAGACAGGAACAAAGCAGAGAACAAGGTAGGACTGACAAATTAAATTGCACTTATTTCAATGCAAAAGGCCTGACAGGGAAGGTGGATGAACTCAGGGCATGGTTAGGAACATGAGACTGGGATATCGTAGCAATTACAGAAACATAGCTCAGGGATGGACAGGACTGGCAGCGTAATGTTCCAGGATACAAATGCAACAGGAAGGAGGGAGGCGTTTTTGATAAGGGATAGCATTACAGCTGTACTGAGGTAGAATATTCCTGGAAATACATCCAGGGAAGTTAATTGGGTGGAACTGAGAAATAAGAAATGGTTGATCGCCTTATTGCAATTCTATTATAAACCCCCTAATAGAGGGAAATTGAGAAACAAATTTGTAAGGTGATTTCAGTTATTTGTAAGAATAATAGGGTGGTTAGGGGAAGGGATTTTAACTTTCCAAGCATAAACTGGGACTGTCATAGTTTTAAGGATTTCAATGGAGAGGAATTTGTTAAGAGTGTACAAAAAAATTTTCTGATTCAGCATGTGGATGTACCGACCAGAGAAGGTGCAAAACTTGACCTACTCTTTAGAAATAAGGCAGGGCAGGTGACTGAGATGTCAGTGGGGGGAGCACTTTGAGGCCAGCGACTATAGTTCTATTAGATTTAAAATAGTGATGGAAAAGGATAGACCAGATCTAAAAGTTGAAGTTTAAATTTGGAGAAAGGCTAATTTTGACAGTATTAGGCAAGAACTTTCAAAAGCAAATTGGAGGCAGTTATTGCAGTTAAAGTGATGTCTGGAAAATGGGAAGCCTTCAGAAATGAGATAATGAGAGTCCAGATGTAGGGAATGCTGATGACTAGAGAAATTGACGGTTTGGTTAAGAAAAACAAGGAAACATATGTAAGGGATAGACTAGAGAGATGGAGGTAATCCTTAGAAGAGTAGGACTATATTTAAGATGGAAATCAGGAGGGCAAAAAGGAGACATGAGATAGTTTTGGCAAATAGGGTTAAGGAGAATCCAAAGGGTTTTTACAAATGCATTAAGGACGAAAGGGTGACTATGGAGAGAATAGGGCCCCTCAAAGATCAGCAAGGCGGCCTTTGTGTGGAGCCGCAGAAAATGGGTGAGATACTAAATGAGTATTTTGCATCAGTATTTACTGTGGAAAAGGATATGGAAGATATAGAAAGCAGCGAAATCGATGGTGACATCCAGAAAAATGTCCATATTACAGAGGAGAAGTGTTTGATATTTTGAAACGCATAAAGGTGGGTAAATCCCTAAGACCTGATCAGGTGTACCCGAGAACTCTGAAGGAAGCTAGGCAAGTGATTGCTGGGCCCCTTGCTGAGATATTTGTATCATCGATTGTCACAGGTGAGGTGCCGGAAGACTGGAGGTTGGCTAACGTGGTGCCACTGTTTAAGAAAGGTGGTAAGGCCAACCCAGGGAACTATTGACCGGTGAGCCTGACCTCGGTGGTGGGCAAGTTGTTGGAGGCACAGGATTTACACGTTTCTGGAAAGGCAAGGACTGATTAGGGATAGTCAACATAACTCTGTGTGTGGGAAATTATGTCTCACAAACTTGATTGAGTTTTTTGAAAAAGTAATAAAAAAGATTGATGAGGGCAGAGTGGCGGACATGATCAGTATGGACTTCAGTAAGGCGTTCGACAAGGTTCCCCATGGGAGATTGGTTAGCAAGGTTCGATCTCATGGAATACAGGGGGAACTAGCCATTTGGATACAGAACTGGCTCAAAGGTAGAAGACAGAGGGGGGTGGTGGAGGGTTGTTTTTCAGACTGGAGGCCTGTGACCAGTGGAGTGCCATAAGGATTGGTGCTGGGTCCTCTACTTTTTGTCATTTACATAAATGACTTGGATGTGAGCATAAGAGGTACAGTTAGTAAATTTGCAGATGACACCAAAATTGGAGGTGTAGTGGGCAACAAAGAAGGTTAGAGCTGAAAATGTGTTGCTGGAAAAGCGCAGCAGGTCAGGCAGCATCCAAGGAACAGGAGAATCGATATTTCGGGCATAAGCCCTTCTTCAGGAATGAGGAAAGTGTCACCCTCATTCCTGAAGAAGGGCTTATACCCGAAACGTCGATTCTCCTGTTCCTTGAATGCTGCCTGACCTGCTGCACTTTTCCAGCAACACATTTTCAGCTCCGATCTCCAGCATCTGCAGTCCTCACTTTCTCAACAAAGAAGGTTACCTCAGATTACAACAGGATCTTGATCAGATGGGCCAATGGACTGATGAGTGACAGATGGAGTTTAATTTAGATAAATGCAAGATGCTACGTTTTGGGAAAGCAAATGTTAGCAGGACTTATACACTTAATGGTAAGGTCCTAGGAAGTGTTGCTGAACAAAGAGACCTTGGAGTGCAGGTTCATTACTCCTTGAAAGTGGAGTTGCAGGTAGATAGGATAGTGAAGAAAGTGTTTAGCATGCTTTTCTTTATTGGTCAGAGTATTGAGTATAGGAGTTGGGAGGTCATGTTTCGGCTGTGCAGGATGTCAGCTAGGTCACATTTGGAATATTGCATGCAAATCTGGTCTCCTTCCTATTGGAAGGATGTTGTGAAACTTGAAAGGGTTCAGAAACGATTTACAAGGATGTTGCCAGGTTTGGCAGATTTGAGCTACAGGGAGAGGCTGAATAGGCTGGGGCTGTTTTCCCTGGAGCATTGGAGACTGAAAGTTGACCTTATAGACGTTTATAAAATCATGAGAGGCATGGATAGAATAAATAGACAAGGTCCTTTCCTTGAGGTGGGGGAGTCCAGAATCAGAGGGCATAGGTTTAGAGTGAGAGGGGAAAGATATAAAAGGGACCTCGGAGCAACTTTTTCACGCAGAGTGTGGTACATATATAGAATGAGCTGCCAGAGGATGTGGTGGAGGCTGGTACATTGACAATATTCAAAAAGCATCTGGATGGGTATATGAATAAGAAGGGTTTAGAGGCATATGGGCCAAGTGCTAGCAATTGGGATTAGATTAGGTTCAGATATCTGGTCAGCATGGATGAGTCGGGCTGAAGTGTCTGTTTCCATGCTGTACATATCTGTGAATCTATAACAAGAACAGAAGTTGCTGGAAAAGCTCATCAGGTCTGACAGCATCTGTGCAGAGAAATCAGTATTCCAGAGACCCTTTCCATTTGAATGTCTTCATTCACATATAATTAATAGTACAAATGTGGAACATTTGCACCCTGAATGATTGTGGATGCTGAGAGACAGGTGGAGCTTTCAAAAGTGAAATATGATTTTAGCTTGATTGGGGAATTAAGGTGTATAAAAGTCAGGAGAATAAATTTCATTTGTGGATCAACTTATAAGAAAGAACTAGGAGCAGGAGTAGTCAATTCAACCCCTCGAGCCTGCTCCACCATTTAATATGATCATGGTTAATCTCATCTCAAACTTAATTCCACCTTCTGCTCGGTCCTCATAATTCTTAACCCATTACCTATTGAAAATCTGTCTATCTACTCCTTAAATTTCCATGACAACTTAACGTTTTATCAGTATAAAAAAATGTTGACTTCTCAGCTCAGACAATGCATAAAAAGGTGTAAAGGTTAGAGTCTGTCTGTATCGCAACCTTGAGTCAGACTGATTCTACTTCCAAAGTACGAATTTATAAAATGTCACGTCGAGTGTCTGTCTACAGACTGTGGGTGTTTTGAATAAACTGGAATGTATCTGCAAATCCAAATGCAGCCCACAGACTTATATATGCGTGTGTGTGTGTCTGCATGAGTGTGATCGTCTGTAAGACTGTGTATGCATGTGTTGTGTGTTTACTCACACACAAGCACACCTACCCACGCATATAAAAACACTCTTATACATGATCACACTCACACAGACCCTCTCTCGTACACATGCTGTGTCACACAAACACACTCTCTCTCTCTCCCCCTCAGTCAGCCACACAATCCCCCCCCCCCCACACACATACACACACACACGCGCACACATATGTAAATCTATGGAGTGTATTTACATTCTATTTTTTTCAAAAAGCACACAATCTGTAGGCAATCACTTCATGTGGCATTTTATAAATTCCCGCTTTGGAAATAGAACCAATCTGACTCAAGTTTGGGATACAGACAGACACACACCTCACACCTTTAATGCATTCTCTGAACTGAGATGTCACCCTTCTTTTTATACTGATAAAACCCCAAGTTGTCTCAGGACTGTGATTTGAAAGACATTCTGAGATTTACATATTTATCAATTGAAACCTGCATCCATATTCTAAGTGATTAAAGACTTAACAGCAATCTAGGTTTGTTCAATACATCGCATCAGTTGTATGACACTTCGATCTTTTAGTATAAATTCTGTGTATTACAATCCTGCCTCACTAGTTACCTGACAAAGGAGCAAGGCTTCAAAAGCTCATATTTCCAACTAAATCTGTTGGACTATAACCTGTTGGACATTCCTGATATAGAGCTTATGCTCAAAACGTCAACTCTCCTGCTCCTCGGATGCTGCCTGACCGGCTGTGCTTTTCCAGTGCCACACTTATTGACGCTGGTCTCCAGCATCAGCCATCCTGACTTTCTCCTGGAACCTGACGTTGTGGGATTTTTAATTTTGTCCGCCCCAGTCCAACACCAGCACTGACACATCTTAAATTTCTGAGTACCCATCACACCCTGGAGTGATGAATTCTACGGATTCACGACTGATTGAGAAAAGTATTTTCTACTCATCTCTACTTTCAATCTCCTACCTCTTATCCTAAAAAGATTGGCCTACATGAGGATACATTCTTTCTGCAGCTGCTTTGTCAATCCCCTTTTGGACCTTATATCCCTGAATTCGATCTCCTCTCATCCCTCTACATTCTAGTGAGTGTAGGCCTGATTGAATCAAATGAAATGCATAGGAGGATCAAACTGACTGAAAGGCACACTCTTGTCCTTATTGTTGAAGTCTGACTTCAGAGACGCAAGTGCCATATCTGAACTGCCACTTCAGCATAAAAATTAAGGAGCTGCATTGTCGGAGATGCCATCTTTTGGATATGACATTAAACTGATGCCCTCATCGGATGAACATAAAATAATTTCAAGATGTCATCTCTCAGGAGAGCAAAAAAATTCCTCACAGTGTCTTAATCAATATTTATTTGTCAACCAGAATCACTGAAACTGATTATCTCATTGTGTAGCTGTCTGTGGTAGCTGGTTACATGCAAATTGGTTGCTACATTTCCTGCATTGCATCTGGAGCTGCATTTCAAAGGCATCACATTGTCTGTGTAGCACAATCAGAAGTTGTGAAAGGTGCTACAAAACACAAATCCTTTCTCTTTAGTCCAAACGTTATTGTGAAAGGGCTGTAACAGTCATATAGAAAACTTTCTCCTATCATTCCTGATGGAGGGCTTTTGCCCGAAACATCGATTTTTCTGCTCCTCGGATGCTGCCTGACCTGCTCTGCTTTTCCAGCACCACTCCCATCTTGAGCGGCACGGTGGCACAGTGGTTAGCACTGCTGCCTCACAGCGCCTGAGACCCGGGTTCAATTCCCGCCTCAGGCGACTGACTGTGTGGAGTTTGCACGTTCTCCCCATGTCTGTGTGGGTTTCCTCCGGGTGCTCCGGTTTCCTCCCACAGTCCAAAGATGTGCAGGTCAGGTGAATTGGCCATGCTAAATTGCCTGTAGTGTTAGGTAAGGGGTAAATGTAGGGGTTGGGGTATGGGTGGGTTGCGCTTCGGCGGGTCGGTGTGGACTTGTTGGGCCGAAGGGCCTGTTTCCACACTGTAATGTAATCTAATCTTGACTCTAATCTCCAACATCTGCAGTACCCACTTTCACCATATGGAAAGTTTTCTCAGTTCCTTCTAATTCAGCAGAATTTATGTGATTCTTCCGTGTACTATTTGCATTTACAGTATCCTTTTACCTTGGAACAGCAACATCTGAGACAGTGTAACTGAAGTTTTCAGTAATCAAGCAACAAACAGAATGAGATTCTATGAAATCAGGTCACACTGTTGAAGCAATGCAAAAATCACACCTGTAGGCTCTTGAGAATTAAATCATGTAGCCACAGATAAGAAGTTTTTTCTCATTCTGTTTTTGGTTTGTTTTTTGAAAAATTGCAAGATTTTTGTCAGGGAACATTCATAACAGAAAGCCTCTAGGCTTCCTTGCTAAATTATGAGGCCATTTACAGTCTGAGCTCCAAAAAAAGTGGTTATATATTGCAATTCCAATATCTCAGAGACAGCTGGATTGTAGTTTGTGCAGAAATATCTAATATTATGGGCCAGACATCTGATTAACAGTTGGGATGGTGCTGGGAGTCTGAAGCCAAGCATGTCTCATTGATCAGATTGAATCGTAGCAGGTCATTCACTGGTTGCTATATCATTGTGCTCCTCTTGCCCATAGCCACATGCTGTGTGAGCCAGCTAATTGGCATTATTCTGCTCCCACTGCTCTACATCTAACTCACAGCATATGCACATAAGAGCTCCCAGTTCCTTCATACTTCGGTTTTACAATCTTCCTCCAGAAAGACACCTTTGGTACAGATTAAAGGCTTGATCTTGGGCAGCGAATAAGAATTACAGAATTATAATAAGGTGCAGTAGGAGACCATTCAGCTAATTATATCTTCACCAGCTCTATTACCAAGTGCCAATCTCCTGCCTTTTCCCCATATCCCTTCACACTATTACAATTCAAATAAAAATTCCATGCCCTCATGAATGCTTCAACGAAAACCTGCTTCCACCACATTCCCAGGCAGTGGGGGTGGGGCTGAGGGAGGTAGGTAGGATGGCAATAGATGGATACAGGTAGGAGGTGAATGTGAGACATGGCTGTAGTAGCAGGACTGCTTCAGGAGGTAGTTGAAGAGCTTCAGGACAGAGGAGATGACCTGGGGGATGCAGTGGTACAAACTCACTGAGATCCTTATGGAGGGAGGAGGAGAACTTCTTCAAGGTATGATGTGACAGTGCCAGTGTTGGGCTGGAGTGGACAAAGCTAAAAACTCACACCAAACCAGGTTATCGTCCAACAGGTTTATTTGGAAGTGGAGGCTTTTGGAGTGCTGCTCCTTCATTAGGTGGCTAGTGGAGCAGGATTATATGACACAGAGTTTATAGCAAAAGGTCATAGTGTCATACAACCGATGTGATATATTGAACAAACCAAGATTGCTGTTAAATCTTTCATCTTTTAGAATAGGTTGCAGGTTTCAATTCATTAATATGTAAATCCCAGAACCACTTTCAAGTCACATTCTTGAGATAACTTAAGGTATAATAAAATAAGGTGACATCTCAGCTCAGACAATGTATTAAAGTGCGAGGTTAGAGTCTGTCTGTATCCCAATCTTGAAGGTGGGCATCCTTGGAAGAGGCTTCGCAGGAAGATTACAGTGACTGGGAGAAAGTGAGAACACCAGATGCTGGAATGGGCTTTTTGGCTCATGATGCTGGGCTGAACATGACGCCAAATTAAACTAATCCCTTCTGCCTGACCTTGGTCCATATCTCTACATTCCTCGCAAATTCATGTGCTTATCTAAAAGTGCCTTTAACACCTCTATTGTATCTGCCTCCATGACTACCCCGATAGCATGTTCAGACTCTTACCACTCTCTGTGTAAAAACCTTGTTCCTCACATCTCCTTTGAAGTCTTCCCAATTCATCTTAAATCCATGCCCCCTAGTGCTAGACATTTCAACTCTGGGAAAAAGGTTGTGTCCCCTCAGCCTCTGCTATTCAAGGGAAAACAACCGAGGTTTTCTTGCCTTTCCGTATAGCTCATCACCCGCTAATCCAGGCAGCATCCTAGTAAACCTCTTCTGCACACTCTCCAAAGGCTCCACATCCTTCCAGTAATGTGGTGACCAGAATTGAGCACACGACTCTAAGTGTGGCCTAACCAAAGTCTTATTAAGCTGCAACACTAAATCCTGCCTCTTGTATTTAATTCCCAATCAATAAAGGGAAGCATGCCATTTGCTTGCCACCTATCTGCTTGTGTGGCCACTTTAAGGGAACTATGGACTTAAGCCCAAAGGTCCCTCTTTACATCAATGTTGTTCAAGGTCCTGCTATTAACTGTATACATTTCCTTAACATTTGGTCTCCCAAAGTGCAGCACCTCAACATACCTGGATTAAACTCCACCTGCCCTTTCTCTGCCCATTTCTACAACTGATTGATATCCTGCTGTATCCTTTGATAACCGTCTACACTATCCACAACTCTACTAATGTTTGTATCATCTGCAAATGCACTAACCTGCCCATCTACATCTTCATCCAAGTCATTTATATATAACCACAAACAGCAGAGGCCCCAGTATGGATCCCTGCGGAACACCACCACTCACACGCTTCCAGCCTGAAAACCAACCTTCCATCGCTACCCTCTGCCTTCTGTGGGCAAGCCAAATCTGAATCCAAGCGGCCAAGAATTGCAACAACCACAAAATCTCACAACGAGACCATAGAATACAGAAAGAGGATATTCAGCCCATCAAGTCTGCACCAACTCTCTGAAGAGCAGACCACCCAGACCCATCTCCTCCTATATTCCCTATATTTCCCATGGCTAATCCACCTAGCCTGCACATCCATAGACACTAGGGGCAATTTAGCATGGCCAATCCACCTAACTTGCACATCTTTGGATTATGAGAGTTAACCCACGTAGATACAGGGAGAATATGCAAACTCCACACAGACAGTCACCCAAAGCTAGAATCCAACCTGAGCCCCTAGCAAGGTGACACAGCTGTGCTAGCCACTGTGCTACCATCCTCCTCAGTGCTGAGATAATGACCACTTAATTTCTTTTTACTGATGTTAGCTGAGGGGTAAATATGGACTAAGGCAACAGGTAAACTCCCCCTACTCTTTTTAATAATAGTACCGTGCAATCTCCTTACTGGCACCTGAGAGAGAAGACAGTTAGCCATAGTTTATTGGCTCATCCAAAGATGGCACATTCAACAGTGTAGCTCTCCCTCTGCATTGCACTGGATGCACCAATCTACCTTATGTGCTCAACTGTATGGAGGGGGATTCAAAACAACAGTACTCTGACTCAGAGTTAAGAAAGTGTTACTTACTGAGCCATCACAAGACCACAGAGAAATTGTACCACATGGATTACTGTAATTTTAATCAATCAATTGTACTAAATCCTGACACTCTCTATTACTAAACCATTAATCTCATAATATCTTCTGCTTAAATGTAACATACCTTCTGCTTCCCATTAAACTGTAATGCAAATTGATAAATTACAGCAGCCTTTCCATTTTGACTTTTTTTTTATTTCCAGAAATTAGAATTTGATTTCACCTTTGATAAGTCATAATGGCAACTATTATTCACCAATAAACTAAAGAGAAATGCTACAGGGACTTGTATAATTTCAATATCTGTTTAAATAAATTACAACTAAAAATTATGATTTGTTTAGAAAAATACATGAGAGACTGGATGTCACAGTGCGTTAACTAAACACCATTCACATCTGGGATTTGTATTTGATTCAGCCCACACTCTTCTCTCTGTTAACAACAAGGATTCATGCAAAATAATGTTGGGTTGTTTGACAGTTCTGCTTGGAGTGGGAGTGCAGCAGAAAATGACTCTTAATTCCCCTGTTAAATTTGGCTGCAGGTGTGAGTGTATTCTGTACACAGTTGTTGCTTTGACCATGAGTTTCCTCTCTGTGCTGCAACTACAGCAACTTGTATTTGTAAAGCACCCTTTAACCATCCCAAGGCACTTCATGGGAAGGCACCAAATCCCACAGAGAACTGACAGTCACAGATGAGCAGTATTGTCCTCCATTTAAAAGGCCAATGCCATGGACTCTGCGTCTTTATCCAGAGTCGAAATTCTAGGATGAATATTGTAATGTTTTAGTGAGGGCAGGGAGCTTAGCAAAAAATAAACTTTCTCAGGTCTTATTAGCTCAAGTTTCAGTGAATCTTATTTGAATCGTGTTCGGGGAGGTGATGGTCTGATGGTATTATCGCTAGACTATTATTCCAGAAGCACAACTAATATTCTGAGGATCCAGGTTCACAGCAGATGGTAGAATTTGAATTCATCATAAAAAAGCCTGGAATTAAGAATCTACTGATGACCATGAATCAATCTATTATCAATTGTCAAAAAACCCATCTGGTCATTAATGCCCTTCAGTGCCGTCTTTACCTGGTCTGGCCTATATGTGATTTCAAACCAATCACGATGTCAACTCTTAACAACTCTCTGGGCAATTAGGGATGGGTAATAAATGCTGGCCTGACCAATGATGCCTCTTGTCCTGTGAATGAATTGTAAAAATATATCTACAATATTGCTGAACTCGCCATCCCTCTGGCGTTATTTGATAATGTAGAATTATACCAGGTAAGCAGGACAGAAAGAGGCCATTTAGCCTAACAATTATCTGGTGCCATTTACGCTGCTCTTTCTAACATCTTCTCTGAGCTCCGTTATATTTTGAACATTCAGCTTTGCCCATATAACATTAGGAAATCAGCAAGAGGGGAGCAGAGATAAAGTAATGCACAGCTCAGTTTGTAGCACATACATAGAGTGCTATGTTGGACAAGCTGGTGACTAACATAACCCACAATGCCTTACACTTAAAGGTATGGGAAACCAAATAAAACAAGATACATAACAAGCACCACTGTGTATCCTTCTATCACCGTATCAGTCGCTTACTCATGCAGTCAACAATGTAATGCATTGATGCTAATCACTGTAATCCTCATCCTTTCTACATTCTAACCACCCTGTGGTTATTAGATGGACACGTCTATGCTTTTATGGTCCGGCCTTAAAAACATGGGTTGTCAGATTGTGGCAAATATGAACTTTTCCCAGTTGTGTCAGTCAGCAGTTTGTGTGCTTTCAGAACTGTGTGACTCCCTGCTGTTTTTTGTTGCTGCCTTTTGGCAATACAAGATTCCTTCGCCCATAGCAAGGCAGCTGACAGCAGTTACCTCCTCAGCGAAGGCACAGTGCTCAGCATGGGTGCTCCATTGGGTCTTTCAAAGGCTGACATGGATCTGCTGATCGCTTTTCAGGCAATGAAATGAAAAGGCTGGCTTCGTTGGACTGCAGGTGTAAGGCATTCACTCTCACTGAACCTGGGAACCAAATTTTCAGATCCTCAATATTCCTATTGAGGAGGCCTGTTATTAACATTCACAGGGATGACTGGAGCTTACTGACCACAACACTCGACTGATTACAGTGAAGGCAACCACAGTGTTGACCTTATGTTTTAATTCATGTGACAGAACCCTTTGAGTTACCAATGATGACACATTTTCTTACTCATTCACAGGATGTGGGCTTTGCTGCCCAATCCAGTGTTTATTGTCTATCTCTACTGTGGGTCTGGAGTCGCATGTAAGCCAGACCATAGAGTCATAGAGATGTACAGCATGGAAACAGACCCTTCAGTCCAACCCGTCCATGCCGACCAGATATCCCAACCCAATCTAGTCCCATTTGCCAGCACCCGGCCCATATCCCTCCAAACACTCCCTATTCATATACCCATCCAAATGCCTCTAAAATGTTGCAATTGTATCAGCCTCCACTACATCCTCTGGCAGCTCATTCCATACACGTACTACCCTCTGCATGAAAATGTTGCCCCTTAGGTCTCTTTTATATCTTTCCCCTCTCACCCTAAACCTATGCCCTCTAGTTCTGGACTCCCCGACCCCAGGGAAAAGACGTTGCCTATTTATCCTATCCATGCCCCTCATAATTTTGTAAACCTCTATAAGGTCTCCCCTCAGTCTCCGACGGTCCAGGGAAAACAGCCCCAGCCTATTCAGCATCTCCCTGTAGCTCAGATCCTCCAACACTGGCAAAGTCGTTGTAAATCTTTTCTGAACTCTTTCAAGTTTCACAACATCTTTCCAATAGGAAGGAGACCAGAATTGCACACAATATTCCAACAGTGGCCTAACCAATGTCCTGTACAGCTGCAACATGACCTCCCAACTCCTGTACTCAATACTCTGACCAAGAAAGGAAAGCATACCAATCGCCTTCTTCACTATCCTATCTACCTGCGACTCCACGTTCAAGGAGCTATGAACATGCACTCCAAGGTCTCTTTGTTCACCAACACTCCCTAGGACCTTACCATTAAGTATATAAGTCCTGCTAACATTTGCTTTCCCAAAATGCAGCACCTCGCATTTATCTGAATAAAACACCATCTGCCACTTCTCTGCCCATTGGCCCATCTGGTCAAGATCCTGTTGTAATCTGAGGCAACCATCTTCGCTGTCCACTACACCTCCAATTTTGGTGTCATCTGCAAACTTACTAACTGTACCTCTTATGCTCGTATCCAAATCGTTTATGTAAATGACAAAAAGTAGAGGACCCAGCACTGATCCTTGTGGCACTCCACTGGTCACAGGCCTCCAGTCTGAAAAACAACCCTCCACCACCACCCTCTGTCTTCTACCTTTGAGCCAGTTCTGTATCCAAATGGCTCATTCTCCCTGTATTCTGTGAGATCTAACCTTGCTAATCAGCCTCCCATGGGGAACCTCATCGAATGCCTTACTGAAGTCCATTTGGATCACATCTACTGCTCTGCCGTCATCAATTTTCTTTGTTACTTCTTCAAAAAACTCAATCAAGTTTGTGAGACATGATTTCCCACGCACAAAACCATGTTGACTATCCCTAATCAGTCTTTGGCTTTCCAAATGCATGTACATCCTGTCCCTCAGGATTCCCTCCAACAACTTGCCCACCACCAAGGTCAGGCTCACCGGTCTATAGTTCCCTGCCTTGTCTATACCGCCCTTCTTTAACAGTGGCACCACGTTAGCCAACCTCCAGTATTCTGACACCTCACCTGTGACTATCGATGATACAAATATCTCAGCAAGAGGCTCAGCAAGAGACCAGACAAGGAAAGCAGTTTCCTTCCCTAAAGGACATTAGTGAACCAGATGGGGTATACCCAACAATTAGCAATGGTTAAATGATCATCATTAGTTCCAGATTTGTAATGAAATCAAATTCCACCATTTGCCATAGTGTCTGCATGAATATCTAGTGATAAGACCATTACGTCATGGAGATGTCAACAGTGACCATGAAGCAAGCTTTGGAATGACAAATGTTTGCTGCATTGGTGAGTATCTTTTGGTTAATTTCACCCATCAAAAAGAGATAACAGCATAAGGGCATGAAGTACTTCTGTTAGATGGGAGCACACCATGAAACAAAAGGAATCATTAACAGCAAAATCTTTGTTCTGAAAGGTCTGAGTAACAATCCAGAGACATTTATAAACTCGGAAGGATTTCTCATTTACATGTGTAAATGAAGGTTTGCAAACACCAAAGAAATTCCCAGCCACAGATGAAAAATAAATAAAGGGAACCTGAGTAATAATAACTTGTGTATATAATGCACATTTACTGTAATAAAGTGTCCCCATTCACTTTATAGAAACATTATAAAGCTGGCCAAAGTGTGATTCAGAAGCAACATATTAAGGACATCTGAAAGGAAGACAGGGGAGTACGGAGATTTACGGGCAGATTTCCAGACAGTGGTTCAAAGTAACTGCAGACACTTCCACTAATACCAGAGACAATTTATACTCAATGACTAAGCCCACAGACCTCATCAAATGTTACATATTATTCAATAGTGGAACGTCTAAATAGAGAATTGATGCCTTCAAATACTATTTCAATTCTCCATTTAGTCATTCCACTATTTGAAAGCATCAACAATACTCGGCGACATAGAACTAATAAACAGAATTAAATCAAGGGATCTCAACTACTGGTCAGAATAAAGTTATCAATAACTTTGAAAAAATACGACACAATAATAGACTATAATACAGCCCAGGAACAGGGCCTTCGGCCCCCAAAGCCTATACCGATTCCTAGTTCTTATTCAGACTATTCCTAGTTCTTATTCAGACTATTTTTTTAATAGAACAATACAGCACAGAACAGGCCCTTCGGCCCACGATGCTGTGCTGAACATTTGTCCTAGCTTAAGCACCTATCCATGTACCTATCCAATTTCCGCTTGAAGCTCGCCAATGATTCTGACTCTGCCACTCCCACAGGCAGCGCATTCCAAGCCCCCACCGCTCTCTGGGTAAAGATAATACCCCTGACATCCCCCCTATACCTTCCACCCTTCACCTTAAATTTATGTCCCCTTGTAACACTCTGTTGTACCCGGGGAAAAAGTCTCTGACTGTCTACTCTATCTATTCCCCTGGTCATCTTATAAACCTCTATCAAGTCACCCCTCATCCTTTGCCGTTCCAATGAGAAAAGGCCTAGCACTCTCAACCTATCCTCGTACGTCCTATTCTCCATTCCAGGCAACATCCTGGTAAATCTCCTCTGCACCCTCTCCAAAGCTTCCACATCTTTCCTAAAATGAGGTGACCAGAACTGCACACAGTACTCCAAATGTGGCCTTACCAAGGTCCTATACAGCTGCAACATCACTTCACGACTCTTGAATTCAATCCCTCTGCTAATGAATGCTAATACACCATAGGCCTTCTTACAAGCTCTATCCACCTGAGTGGCAACTTTCAAAGATCTATGAACATAGACTCCAAGATCCCTCTGCTCCTCCACCTTACTAAGAACCCTACCGTTAACCCTGTATTCCGCATTCTTATTTGTCCTTCCAAAATGGACAACCTCACACTTGGCAGGGTTGAACTCCATCTGCCACTCCTCAGCCCAGCGCTGCATCATATCTAAGTCCCTTTGCAGCCGACAACAGCCCTCCTCAATATCCACAACTCCACCAATCTTCGTATCATCTGCAAATTTACTGACCCACCCTTCGACTCGCTCTTCCAAGTCATTAATAAAAATTACAAACAGCAGAGAACTGATCCCTGCGGAACTCCACTTGTAACTGGGCTCCAGGCTGAATATTTACCATCTACCACCACTCTCTGACTTCGACCGGTTAGCCAGTTCTCTATCCAACTGGCCAAACTTCCCACTATCCCATGCCTCCTGACTTTTCGCATAAGCCGACCATGGGGAACCTTATCAAATGCCTTACTAAAATCCATGTACACTACATCCACTGCTCTACCCTCATCCACATGCTTGGTCACCTCCTCAAAGAATTCAATAAGACTTGTAAGGGAAGACCTACCCCTCACAAGTCTGTGCTGGCTGTCCCTAATCAAGCAGTGTCTTTCCAGATACTCATAAATCCTATCCCTCAGTACTCTTTCCTTACTTTGCCTACCACCGAAGTAAGACTAACTGGCTTGTAATTCCTGGGGTTATCCCTATTCCCTTTTATGAACAGGGGCACAACATTCGCCACTCTCCAGTCCCCTGGCACCACCCCCATTGACAGTGAAGACGAAAAGATCATTGCTAACGGTTCTGCAATTTCCCCTCTTGCTTCCCACATAATCCTAGGATATATCCCGTCAGGCCCGAGGGACTTGTCTATCCTCAAGTTTTTCAAAATGCCCAACACATCTTCCTTCCTAACAAGTATCTCCTCTAGTTTACCAGTCCGTTTCACACTCTCCTCTTCAAAAATACGGTCCCTCTCATTTGTAAATACTGAAGAAAAGTACTCATTCAAGACCTCTCCTATCTCTTCCGACTCAATACACAGTCTTCCACTACTGTCCTTGATCGGACCTACCCTCGTTCTCGTCATTCTCATGTTTCTCACATACGCATAAAAGGCCTTGGGGTTATCCTTGATCCTATCCGCCAAATATTTTTCATGCCCTCTCTTAGCTCTCCTAATCCCTTTCTTCAGCTCCCTCCTGGCTATCCTGTATCCCTCCACTGCTCTGTCTGAACCTTGTTTCCTCAACTTTATGTAAGCCTCCTTCTTCCGCCTTACAAGACATTCAACCTCCCTCGTCAACCAAGGTTCCCTCACACAACCATCTCTTTCCTGCCTGACAGGTACATACATATCAAGGACACGTCGTATCTGTTCCTTGAAAAAGTTCCACATTTCAATGACATCCTTCCCTGACAGCCTATGGTCCCAATTTATGCTCCTCAGATCCTGTCTTGCAGCATCGTATTTACCCTTACCCCAATTGTAAAACCTGCCTTGTTGCATGCACCTATCTCTCTCCATAACCAAGGTGAAAGTCACAGAATTGTGGTCACCATCACCAAAATACTCACCCACTAACAAGCCCATCACTTGTCCCGGTTCATTACCGAGTACCAAATCCAGTATGGCCTTCCCTCTGGTCAGACAATCTACATACTGAGTTAGAAAAGCTTCCTGGACACACTGCACAAACACCGCCCCGTCCAATCTACTTGATCTAAAGAGCTTCCAATCAATATTTGGAAAGTTGAAATCGCCCATGACTACTACCCTGTCTTCTGCACCTTTCCAAAATCTGTTTCCCAATCTGTTTCTCCACATCTCTGCTGCTCTTGGGGGCCTACAGTAAACACCCAACAAGGTGACTGCACCTTTTCTATTTCTGACTTCAGCCCATACTATCTCCAAAGGCAGATCCCCCTTGAACTGCCTTTCTGCAGCCATTATACTATTTCTAATTAGCAACGCCACCTCCCCTCCTTTTTTTACCACCCTCCCTAATCCTACTGAAACATCTGTAACCATAAACCTCCAACAACCATTCCTGTCCCTCTTCTATCCACGTTTCCGTGATGGCCACAACATCGTAGTCCCAAGTACCGATCCATGCCTTAAGTTCACCCACCTTATTTCTGATACTCCTTGTGTTGAAGTATATACACTTGAGTCCATCTCTGTGTCCGCAAGTATTCCCTGTCAGTGCTACCTTCTCCATAGCCTCCCTACATTCTTGGACATTCTGAAAAACAGCTAACCTACTTGCTGGACTACAAGTCCGGATCCCATCCCCCTGCCAAATTAGTTTAAACCCCCCCGAAGAGTGCTAGCAAACTACCTCCCAGGATATTGGTGCCCCTCTGTCCCTATTTATTGCCCTTATACGGTTTCTATCCCTTGTTTGCTCCCTATTCATGTGTCTGTCAAGATCCACCTTAAACATTATTAATGTGCCTGCTTCCACCAGTTCCATCAGCAATGTATTCCAGGCACCCACCACCCTTTGGGTGAAAAGGTTTTCCTGCATTTCTCCCCTAAACCTTCCCCTCTCATCTTGAACCTGTGCCCTGTTGCAGTTGACCTTTCCAACCTGGGAGAAAACTTTTGACTATCCACCCTGTCTGTGCCTCTCATACTTTTGTAAACCTCTATCAGATTGACCCACAGCCTCCATCTTTCCAGTAAAAACAATCCGAGTTTATCCAACCTCTCACCATAACTAAAACCCTCCAGACCAGGTGATATCCTAGTAGACCTTCTCCTCACCCTGTCCAAAGCAGTCACATCCTTCTGGTAGCATGGCGGCCAGAACTGCACACAATATCCTGAATGCATCCTGACTAAAGTTTTGGACAGCTGTAATATAACTTGCCAAGTTTTATAATCGATGCCCCAGCCGAAGAAGGCAAGCGTGCAATATACAAAATATATTGTACTCATAAGGGAATTTCTTACATTATGTTAGAGCAGAAATTCCATCATAATAAACTGAATGTAAAATCAGTCCTTTCTTTCTTCGTTTCTCCTTCTCCATTTGTCATCCCTTCCCTGACACAGAAAGAATTGTATCTTTCAAAGGGAAAGTCGATAAGCTTCAAAGCAGGCACAGGTTCAAAGTCACTGTTAAAGAGTGGCATCATGAAGCCAGATGGGAAGATGTTTCCATTGGTAGGAGGGACTAGGGCATAGTTTTAGAGTAAAGGGAAGACCTTTTAGAATGGAGGGAAGGAGAAACTTCTTCAACCAGAGAGTGGAGAATCTACAAAATTCAGTGCCACAGAAGGCTGTGGAGTTTCAGGTCATTGAGTATATTGAAGACTGAGATAGATAGGTTCTTGATTATAAACGGGACCAAGGGGTTATGGGGAGAAAGCAGGAGAATGGAATTGAGAAACTTATCAGCCATGATTGAATGGTGGAGCAGACTCGATGGGCTGAATGGCCTAATTTCTGCTCCTAAGACTTATGGTCTTATGGATTTTCCTCCTTCGGCTTAAGAAGACAAAAAGGGAGGGTCACAGACAGCCCTATAATGGCTGCAAGTCTCTCTAGTTAATAGGTGAATAAATTTTAGAGAAATATTGAATATATTTTGACACAGCATCAGACTAACCATCACTAACTTCCAGCATAGTTATGTTATGTTTCAAGTTTACATTTTAGTGAATGTTCGAACAAACTGCAATGTTCTTGCCTGTCAACATATTATCTTTAAGAATTTTATAGAATTAGTGTTCAGCAAGATATGACCCCCCATACCCCTTACAATAGATAGTTTCCCTTCCCTTGTCTCTCTCAATCTCTCCTCTAACTCATCTTGAAAACCAGTCCATACTGGTCAGAGCGTTCTGTGGAGACAAAGATGAATACTAGCCAAGGTGAATCTAGACAAGTGTCAGATAGATATTAATAGATTTCACCAAGGATGAGATAGATTGTGAGATGAACTGGAGACAAAGTGACGGACAGAAGGAGGTGACAATTGCAGGACTTGTCTTGTGGTCGTTGGTCAGATCAGCAAGTGATTAACACAGGGCCACTGCCCTTTCTAGAAAGAAAATACATTAATGGAGGGAAAAGAGCAATCCTTGTCAATGGAAGAAGTTCTCCTAATTTGCTAACTGCTCAGTCAGTTTGAAAAGCTCGTGATTGAAAGACAAACTGCAAACAGAACAGCAAAATATCTCTGAGTTGGCATAGGCTCCATTATTCTTTTTCTCTTAGTTTATACATTATATTCAATTAACTATTTCCTATTTAATAAACCTCTGTGAAATAATTTGTGATGTCAACTACATTTTTTGGATAATCTTTGACTCCTGAACCTAAATCTGAAACCGAGTGTTATGAAGATCTGATATCTACAATATTAATTGCCTGAAAATATATGTATCCATTAGACTGCCAGATTGGCACAGTGGCTCAGTGATTAGCACTGCTGCCTCACAGCAACAGGGATCTGGGTTTGATTCTAGCTTCGGTTGACTCTCTGTGTGGAGTATGTGCATTCTCCCCGTGTCTGTGTGGCTTTCCTCCAGGGGCTCCAGTTTCCTCCCAAAGTCCAAAGCTGTGCAGGCTTGGTGGATTGGCCAACCTAAATTGCCCATTGTGTCCAGGGATCTGCAGGCCGGGTGGATCAGCCATGGGAAATACAGGGTTACAAGGGTAGGGGCTCAGTGGAGAAAATTGTTTTCTTCACACTGTAAAAATTCTATGATCATGGACTCAACACTTTTCAAACCAAATGGTATGGCTACAGCAGAAAAAATCTTAGCATTTGCAAATAAGCTACTTGAATAAAGTCAATGAGCAAACAGTAATTTCAGAGAGAAGCCATAGTATGTTGGGGAAAGAATAGTGATTTTTAACACAGAGCAGCAAAGCGAAGTTGCAATGGAGAAATAGCTATTAACATCTCCCTCACTTTGTCTAAGCTGCCATCGTCAAATATTGTGAATTGGAAGGCCTCAACACTGTAAATGTACTCTTTTTACCTCCAGAAAAAGAGCATGCCTCCAGAAAAAGAGCATGCAAGCAGCCATAACTGATCCAGGGAGAAAACCCAAGTCCCGATGGTTAGTCAAGAAAGTAATTGTGGTTGCAGACTAGAATGATTCGAGGTGCATTATACTGTCCTTACTTTTCGAGTCGGGATTTCAAACCAGTGATATCGGGATTGGTCTATTTATGAAGGGGTTTAAAAATTAATTAGGTCAGTCTTTCCAGAACTATGACTTTAAAAATAACCTGTTTATGAAAGAGCTTGTGACTGCGAGCGCCCCTGGAGTGTTAATGGAAGTTTGTTATGATTGTGAAGGTTTGTGACCGAACAGAGAAAATATGCCATTTTCTGAAGCAGAATCTAAAATGGGCAAGTTATTTTTAATAATTAAAAAGCTCTTTTGTTCAGTTTTAAGGAGACATGACGGAAACCAGAGGCATGTATAGTCTCTTAGAAACAGAGATTTTTCTGAACGGTTCTGATAATGTAAGTGTAGGAGTATAATTTTGAGAAAAGGTCCGGCAGTATTTGGTTAGAACTCTGTCGGTTACTCAAAGCAGAAACAACTTAAAGCTTTCAGTTTTGTGAGCTTTAAACATGAAAGGCTTCACATCTCACAGGACAGGAACTTTAAGTCAAACCTACAGAATGGATAGGAAAGGAAGATGCTTTACATTCTGATTAGCTGTAAAGTGATGGTATTGGAGCTGGGATGGAATTTTGTTCCACATTGTGCAGTCATTTCTATCAGACTGTGTCATACTTAGACAACTTGGTTTGGCTTGTTATATACTTATTTCTATTGTGCACTAAAATCTGTTCCAGGATACTGGGTAATCCAAGAAGGAGGATGGACTAAACTGTGGCTGAAAAAGCTGCTCCCTTTTTGAGGTATTTTAGATGTTTGAGGTGATTTCCTCAAATTCCAGGAGGAGCAATTACTGTTTTAGAACATAGAACATTACAACGCAGTACAGGCCCTTCAGCCCTTGATGTTGCGCCGACCTGTCATACCAATCTGAAGACCATCTAACCTCCACTATTCCATGTACGTCCAATGACGACTTAAATGTACTTAAAGTTGGTGAATCTACTACCGTTGCAGGCAAAGCATTCCATACCCTTACTACTCTCTGAGTAAAGAAACTACCTCTGACATCTGTCGTATATCTATCACCCCTCAATTTAAATCTATGCGACTTGTGCTCGCCATCACCATACTTGGAAAAAGGCTCTGCCTGTCCACTCTATCTAACCCTCCGATTATCTTATATGTCTCTATTAAGTCACCTCTCAACCTTCTCTCCAACGAAAACAGCCTCAAGCCCCTCAGCCTTTCCTCGTAAGACCTTCCCTCCATACCAGGCAACATCCTAGTAAATCTCCTCTGCACCCTTTCCAAAGCTTCCACATCCTTCTTATAATGCGGTGACCAGAACTATACACAATACTCCAAGTGCAGCCGCACCAGAGTTTAGTACAGCTTGTAGCATAACCTCATGGTTCCGGAACTCAATCCCTCTATTAATAAAAGCTAAAACACTGTATGCCTTTTTAATAACCCTGTCAACCTGGGTGGTAACTTTCAAGGATCTGTATACCTGGACACCGAGATCTCTCTGTTCATCTACACTACCAAGAATCTTACCATTAGCCCAGTACTTTACATTCCGGTTACTCCGACCAAAGTGAATCACCTCACACTTGTCCGCATTAAACTGCATTTGCCACCTCTCAGCCCAGCTCTGCAGCTTATCTATGTCTCTCTGTAACCTACAACATCCTTCGTCACTATCCACAACTCCACCAACCTTAATGTCGTCTGCAAATTCACTAACCCACACTTCTATGCCCTCATCCAGGTCGTTTATAAAAATGACGAACAGCAGTGGACCCAACACCGACCCTTGCGGAACACCATTAGTAACTGGACTCCAGGATGAACAATTCCCATCAACCACCACCCTCTGTTTTCTTTCAGCAAGCCAATTACTGATCCAAACTGCTATGTCTCCCACAATCCCGTTCCTCCACATTTTGTTAATTAGCCTACTGTGGGGAACCTTATCGAGCGTCTTGCCAAAATCCATATACACCACATCAACCGGTTTTACTCTCATCTACCTGGTTGGTCACCTTCTCAAAGAATGCAGTAAGGTTTGTGAGGGACGACCTACCCTTCACAAAACTGTGCTGACTATCCCTAGTCAAATTATTCTTTTCTAGATGATTATAAATCCTATCTCATTTAACCTTTTCCAACACCTTACCAACAACGGAAGTAAGGCTCACTGGTCTATAATTACCAGGGCTGTCTCTACTCCCCTTCTTGAACAGGGGAACCACATTTGCTATCCTCCAGTCTTCTGGCACTATTCCTGTAGACAATGACGATTTAAAGATCAATGCCAAAGGCTCGGCAATCTCCTCCCTGGCTTCCCAGATGATGCTAGGATAAATCCTATCTGGCCCAGGGGACCTATCTATTTTTACACTCTGCAGGATTTCTAATATCTCTTCCTTGTGAAACTCAATCCCACCTAGTTTAGTAACAACATTGTCGTTTTCTAGAGTGAATACTGTCGAAGAATATTCATTTTGTGCTTCCCCTATCTCCTTTGACTTCACACACAACTTCCCACTACTATCCTTGATTGGTCCTAATATTACTCTCATCATTCTTTAATTTCTTAAATACCTATAGAAAAACCTTAGGGTTTACCCTGATCGTATGCATCAACAACTTCTCATGTCTCCTCCTAGCTCTTCTGAGCTCTCTCTTTAGGTCATTCCTGGCTACCTTGTAACCCTCAAGCGCCCTAACTGAGCCTTCGCATCTCATCCTAACATAAGCCTTCTTCTTCCTCTTGACCAGAGATTGCACTTCCTTCGTAAACCACGGCAGCCGCGCTCTACAGCTTCCTCCCTGCCTGACAGGTACATACTTATCTAGAACACACAGGAGCTTTTCCTTGAATAAGCTCCACATTTGTAATGTGCCCATCCCCTGCAGTATCCTTCCCCATCCTATGCTTTCTAAATCTTGCCTAATCACATCATAATTGCCTTTCCCCCAGCTGTAACTCTTGCCCAGTAGTATACACCTATCCCTTTCTATCACTAAAGTAAACATAACAGAATTGTGATCGCTATCACTAAAGTGCTCACCTACTTCCAAGTCTAACACCTGGCCGGGCTCATTACCCATTACCAAATCTAATGTGGCTTTGCCCCTTGTTGGCCTGTCTACATACCGTGTCAGGAAGCCCTCCTGCACACACTGGACAAAAACTGACCCATCTATAGTACTCGTACTATAATGTTTCCAGTCAACATTTGGAAAGTTGAAGACCCCATGACAACTACCCTGTCTCTCTCACTCCTATCGAGAATCATCTTTGCTATCCTTTCCTCTACATCTCTGGAACTATTTGGAGGCCTATAGAAAACTCCCAGCCGGGTGACCTCTCCTTTCCTGTTTCTAACCTCAGCCCATACTACCTCAGTTGACGAGTCCCCAGACATCCTTTCTGCAACTAAATCTGTCCTTGACCAACAATGCCACACCTTCCCCTCTTTTACCATCTTCGCTGATCTTACTGAAACATCGAAATTCTGGAACCTGCAACAACCATTCCTGTCCCTGCTCTATCCATGTCTCCGAAATGCCACAACATCGAAGTCCTAGGTACCAACCCATGCTGCAAGTTCACCACCTTATTCCGGATGCTCCTGGCGTTGAAGTCGACGCACTTCAAACCAACGTCTTGCTTGCCAGTGCCATCTCGCGTCCCTGAAACTTGATTTCGGACCTCCCTACTCTCAACCTTTTCTATCCTCGAACTACAATTTTGGTTCCCATCCCCCTGCTGGATTAGTTTAAATCGACCCCAATAGCTTTTGCAAATATCCCCCCCAGGATATTGCTACCCCTCTGTTTCAGATGAAGACCATCCTGCTTGTAGAGGTCCCACCTACCCCAGAAAGAGCCCCAATTATCCAAGAATCCAAAACCCTGGATGCATTGTTTTGAAACTTTGGCAGGAAAAGATCAAAACAACAGCACTTTACAAAGGAGGATGACAGACAAAAGGCAGTGACCACATGGTCAGAGAAAGAAACCTCTGCTGTTGTCTGACACAGCATTGAATCTGCACAGTTATTGCCTTTGCTGTTTGAATTCAATTATCTCTGGACATCGGAGTGCATCTAGGAAAAATTAACATGGTTGCTCAGTGGTTAGCACTGCTGCCTCACAGCGTCAGGGACCCGGGTTTGATTTTAGCCTTGGGCAACTGTCTGTGTGGAGTTTGCACATTCTCCCTGTGTTTGTGTGGGTTTCCTCTGGATGTTCCTGTTTCCTCCCACAGTCCAAAGATGTGCAGGTCAGGTGGATTGACCACGCTAAATTACCCATAGTCTTCAGGGATGTGTAGGTTAGGTGCATTAGTCAGGGATTAATGTAGAGTTGTAGGGTATGGGAATGGGTCTGGGTGGGTTACTTTTTGGAGGGTCGGTGTGGACTTGTTGGGCTGAAAGGCCTGTTTCTACACTGTAGGGATTCTATTATTAACAAACTACATAATTCACAGCTGATCTTAGAGGACCCTGTGTGGGAGAGCTCATAGCACAGGATCAGATAAGTGCATAGCTTTTAGAGTAATCTTGCTGTAAATCTACATTCGTGAGTAGAATGGGTTGTTTCTTGATTATATGTTTTATTGAGCTCTGTCTCTTCCTTAAATTTAAAAAATATAAATTATGAGTATTAAGTTAGCCTGGAGCAGTGTTCTTTTAGAACAATAAGACAGTGATATTTTCTGGGTCTGTAGATTGGAAAGAGCAGAGATAGCATTTAGTAGAGTGTTGTGCTCTTCTTGTTGGATGTGGGAGTTTAGGGAGGGTTTCTATGTTACTGAGGATTACGTCTGCAGAAAATGTCTTTGGTTGTGAATCGTATTAGATCATATGGAACGCTTGGAGCAACAGTTAGAAGCAATGAGGAATTTACAAGAGCTAGGGGGTATGATGGATGGCAGTTATAGGAAGAGAGAAAAGCTGTAGATACAGACAGATAGATGGGTCAACTCTAGGAAAGTTAGGAGAGGTCAGCAGGAAGTGTAGGAGTCCTCTGTGGCTATCTGCATCTTAAAGAAGTATGCGGTTTTGGAAAATGTAGGAGGTGATGGATTCTCAGGGGAATGTAGCATGAACAGTCAAGTTTCTGGTATCGAGACAGACTCGAATGTAATGCGGGGTACGTCGGGTTCCAAGCGATGGACTGTGATAGGGGACTCTGTAGTCAGAGGCACAGACAGACATTCCTGCAGCCGGCAGCGGAAAATCGGTATGGTGTGTTGCCTCCCTGGTAACAGGTTCAAGGATATCTCAGAGAGGGTGCAGGACATTCTCAAAGGGGAGAGGGACCAGCAGAAGGTCATTCTACACATTGAAACCAATGACATAGCAAGGGAAAAGGATGAGATTCTGGAGGGAGAATATAGAGAATTAGGCAGGAATTTAAAAAGAAGGTCTTCAAAGGTAGTAATATCTGAATTACTCATGGTGTTATGGGCTAGTGAGGGTAGGAATATGAGGATAGAGCAGATGAATGCGTGACTGAGGAGCTGGTGCAGGGGAGAAGGGTTCACATTTTTGGATCCTTGGAATATCTTCTAAGATAGAAGTGACATGCACAAAAAAGATGGATTGCACCTGAATTGGAAAGGGAATAATACACCGCAGGGAGATTTGTTAGAGCTGCTCAGTAGGATTTAAACTTGTAAGGTTGGGGGTGGGGGCGGGAAGTGATTGTAGGCAGATGGTGCAACCCAGATAAATAGTGAGGAAAGAGATCAATCTGAGATTGGTACAGTTGGAAAAAGCAGCGAGTCAAACAGTCAGGGCAGGAAGGAACAAAGCAGAGAACAAAGTAGAACTGATAAATTAAACTGCATTAATTTCAATGCAAGAGGCTGAACTGGGAAAGCAGATGAACTCAGGGCATGGTTAGGGACATGGGACTGGGTTATCACAGCAATTACAGAAACGTGGCTCAGGGATGGACAGGACTGACAGCTTAATGTTCCAGGATACAAGTGCTCTAGGAAGGATCGAAAGTGGGAGGGTGGGGGAGATGGCAAGAGAAAAGGGGGAATGATGTCTTTGATAATGGATAAAATTACAGCTGTGGGGGATCTAAGATGGCGGCGATCTGAGAAGATCACACTGCAGAGCTTCACATAGCAGCAGGAGCAGGACGGTCCTTTAACCAGCCCAACCCAGGTCATCAGGATTTCTTGGGGCATTGGAAAGATTGTGGAGCCCCAAGAAACATTTAAGAATTGACTTACCTGTATTTTCAGCTGTCCAGAAATGCAGAAACAAGGAGGAGGAGCATCTGAGGCCGGGCCTGCAGCTCAGCCTGCAGCAGCCTCGAGCCAATTACTCTGCAGAACCTGGTGAACCAGCTCTCGAAGTCTCGCGAGGTGCTGGGGAAACAGATTGAAGAGAAGCTGGCTCCAGTCTCTCTCATGCTGCAGAAGCATGAGCAGCAGCTGGGAGACCTGGAGAAGAGGACGGATGAGGTGGAGCACAGGGTCACAGTGGTGGAAGCTGATGCCAGTTCATTCAAGGAAGAGATCCAAGCCCTGAAGATGCAGGTTGGTAATTTGGGTGACCAAGTGGATGATCTTGAAAACAGGAGAAAAAACATTTGGATCATCGGTCTGCCTAAGGGTAAGGAAGGTGAGCGGCCTGTGGAATTTGTTGAGGATTGGCTTCTGAAATTCCTTGATTTAGAGATTGGCACGAGAGGATTGAAGATAGAGAGGGCTCACCGGATCGCAGCGCGGAGGTCGGGTTTGGGTCAATGCCCTCGTCCTCTCCTGGTGCGGTTCCATCATTACCGGGATAAGGAGAGAGTCATGGAGGCTTCCAGACTCCAGGGGAAGGATCCAAAGGCCATAATTTACAAGGAGTCTAAGATCATGTTTTTTCAGGACATTTCAGAGGCAGTGATCAAGAAACGAAAATCGTATGATGGTGTCAAGAGAAGATTGAAGGAGCTTGGGATTCAGTACTCCCTGAGATATCCGGTAGTGCTTTGGATCACCTTAGATGGATCCATGTATCTCTTTGACACATCGGAGAAGGCAAGAGACTTTGTGGACAAACTAACCTAATTTGAACAATTGTAGTATGTATAAATATTGTTGCTTGGGTATGCGTTTATCATTCTGTAAAAGAAATGGAGGAAATCCGGTTGGAGCTTTGTTTTTCCCCTTTTTTTCCTCTATTGATAATAATTTGGTTCAAACTATGTCTGGTGGTGGTTAAGATGTACATTTTAAATTTCTAACTTAGGACATACCAAAGGATGTGTGGGGTATTTATTCCCCTTTTTTTTATAAAAGAATTTTTTTTATTTGTATTGATATTCTATGGGGTGTTTATTCTTTTTAGCTTGTGTTTGCGATGCGGCTCTAGCTGGGAGAAGTGAAGGTGGTTGAGATGGTTAGATGCCTATTTATGGGCAGTTCAGGACAGGTAGTTGCCCCCTCCGGGCAGTGGGTAAGTTCCCCTACTCAGCACTATTGACGCTTTATATGTTGGTTTGTTTTCTGGTTTTTGTTGTTTTTTATTTTTAATAATTTTGTATGTTGTTAAATGTAGTGGTTTTAGATTAAATTTTTTTTAGATTACATTACAGTATGGAAACAGGCCCTTCGGCCCAACAGGTTCACACCGACCCGCCGAAGCGCAACCCACCCATACCCCTACATTTACCCCTATACCTAACACTACGGGCAATTTAGCATGGCCAATTCACCTGACCTGCACATCTTTGGACTGTGGGAGGAAACCGGAGCAACCGGAGGAAACCCACGCAGACGCGGGGAGAACGTGCAAACTCCACACAGTCAGTCGCCTGAGGCGGGAATTGAACCCGGGTCTCTGGCGCTGCGAGGCAGCAGTGCTAACCACTGTGCCACCGTGCCGCCCACAAAGTTTATGTTTATGTAGTTTTTATATTTGGTGGACCATGCAACACTAAGGCTCAGCAATTTGTGGTTCGGGTTCCTCCTCTCTGGAATTTAAATATAATTGCATAAGATTATGGCTAATGATTTGATTAAATGGTGTACCTGGAATATCAAGGGAAGTCATTCACCAATTAAGAGGAAGAAGGTACTCTTGAGTCTTAGAAAGGAGAAGGTGAATAATGCTTTGTTACAGGAGACACATTTGGATGACAAGGAGCATCTGAAATTACAGCAGAATGGCTTTGACCGAGTTTACTTTTCATCATTTAATACCAGAAGTAGGGGAGTGACTATATTGGTTAGGAAAAATCTCTCATTTAAATTGTTGGAATGTGTTAAAGACACATACGGGAGGTTTGTAATTCTTAAAGCCTTGATAAATGGGGAAGAATATGGTATTTTAAATGTTTATTGTCCCCCAGCTCATCCTCTTAAATTCTTGGTACATGCTTTTTCTAAACTGATAAGTCTCAAGTCTCGGCACATCATTATAGGGGGAGACTTTAACTGCCTCATGGACCCCACAGTAGACAGGTTGCCTAAAGGTCCCTCGATACCCTCTGCACAAACTAAACAGTTATTGGGTTTGTGTGGGGAATTAGGGTTGGTGGACGTTTGGAGGTGTTTCCACCCGACAGGATTTCACGTTTTTCTCCAATCCGCATAGATATCACACGAGGATTGATTTTTTTCTGACCCCTGCGGTAACCCTGGATCTAGTGGCATCCTGTATGATTGTTAATATTGCCACATCTGATCATGCTCCAGTGTACCTCATGGTTAAAATTAAGGATGTTACATTGGATTCAAGGTACTGGCAAATGGACCCCTTTATTCTCATGGACAGCAAGTTTGTGGAGTATTTCTCGAGGGAATTTCGGGCATTCCTAGACATCAACATAGGCTCAGTTGATAGCTCATCTGTCCTCTGGGAAACTGCCAAAGCTTATGCCAGGGGGTTAGTTAGTTCATATTCCACCAGTAGAAAGCCGCAGAAGGGTGAGCAGCAACGTTTCTTTGAAGCACGGTTGAAGGCAGCTGAGAGGGCCTATTTTGACAGACCCCCCCTTGGTCAAACTACAGAGGATTATGGCACTACGGTCTGCACTAAATTCTGTGCTCATGCAGACGGCAAAGAAGGAGCTGGCCTTTGCTAAGCAAAGGTTATACGAGCATGGTGACAAGCTAGGCAAATACTTAGCATACCTTTCCAGAAAAAGTAGTGCCCCACAAGCCATTACAGCAATTAGGGAAGGGTCTGGGAACCTAACATGTGATTCTAAAAAGATTAATGTGGCATTCCAGAGATTCTACTCTAAGTTATATCAGTCTGAGAATTGTGAGGAGGGGCAGGCCAAAATGGAATCCTTTTTTAGAGATCTGAAGCTCCCAGGTGTGACTCCCGAACAACAGTCCTTTCTCAATGCCCCATTATCAGAGCAAGAAGTTCAGGAAGCTGTGAGGCAGCTTCAGAGTGGAAAGGCACCTGGTCCTGACGGACTTCCTAGTGAATTCTGTAAGGAGTTTATAAGTATATTGTCAGGCCCGATGCTGAATATGTTTAATGATTCATACAGTCATGTTTGTCTCCCACCATCTCTGAGAGAGGCCAATATTTCACTTATGCTTAAAAAAGGGAAGGATCCGGAAGAATGTGCTTCATACAGACCCATCTCGCTCTTAAATGTGGACTTTAAGAACTTCTCTAAGGCTCTTGCGTTAAGGTTGGAGACTGTGTTACCCTCTATTATTAAAGAGGATCAGACAGTCTTCATAAAGGGTCGCAGATCCTCCAATAATGTTAGGAGGCTGCTTAACATAATTCAAGCATGCCAACAGCAGTCAATACAGGGATTGGTGATTTCTTTAGATGCAGAGAAGGCATTTGACCGAGTTGAGTGGCCGTATCTTTTCTATACCCTCGACCGGTTTGGTCTGGGCGAAGTTTTCATAAGATGGGTAAAGGTTCTCTACAGTGTACCTCTCACTGTGGTCATTACCAATGGGGTACAATCAAGCAATTTTAATATTTCTAGGGGCAGCCGGCAGGGCTGTCCCCTTTCACCATTACTTTTTACGTTGGTGATTGAACTGTTGGCAGAGGCCATTCGTGGGGATCTCAATATATCAGCTCCAGAAGTGGGGTCAAAATTACACAAGATCTCGCTGTATGCAGACAATGTTCTAATTTTCTTGACAAATCCAGCAGTTTCAGTGCCTTTCCTGATACAATGCATTCATGCGTTTGGTGCTTTTTCAGGGTATAAGATTAATTTTGCTAAATCAGAGGCTATGCCTATGGGTGGTCTTACAAAAGAGTTGGCTCTTGAGAGTGACTATAGATTTCCATTTAGGGTGGTCACAGGGGGGTTTTGTGTATTTGGGCATATTCATTACTCCAGTTCTGGATTGGCTATTCAAAGCTAATTTTACTCAGTTATTTGAAAAAAATTAAACAAGATCTCCAGAGATGGGAGGCACTTCCAGTCTCATGGTTGGGTCGGATAGCGCTTATTAAGATGAATATTCTCCCTCGTTTGCTATACCCTATACGGATGCTCCCCCTGATTTTCAATAAACAAACACTCAGGAGACTGAACAGTTGGTTCAGCTCCTTTATCTGGCACCGTAAACGGCCCTCATTAAATTAGCCAAACTGCAGTTGCCTCACAGATTGGGGGGAGTAGACCTTCCGGACTTTAAAAATTACCAATTAAGCTCGCTTTTGACCTACGTGAGTGATTGGGTTTGTGGGGACCCTCTTTCAATATGGCTAGATATCGAAGCCTCCCAGGCAAGGTGCCCCCTTACCAGTTTGCTGTTTTTGGACAAGGTGAGGACAGTTAGGTAATATTGCCATAACCCAATAGTCATCAATACTGTTAAAGCATGGAGGGCAATTCGGCAGAGGGAAGGTAATATTGGCAAAACATCTTTGTTTACACCTTTAGTGGGTATGCCGGGTTTTCAACCGGGTATGATAGATTCAGGATTTAAACGTTGGGCAGCTAGGGGTATATCTTGCATGGGTGATTTATTTGAGGGAGATGTAATGATGTCCTTCGATCAGTTAGTACGGAAGTACGAGTTATCTAATAGAGACCTCTTTTTTTTTCAAGTTAGGGATTTTATTCAAAAAAACCCACACTTTTGACTGATCCCTACAAATCTGACATAGAAAGAGGGGTACTAAGGGCTAAGAGTACACTCTCTGTCAGTACTTTATATCACCAATTGGGGGGTGCCACCTCAGATGAGTCTGATCAACTCTGCAAGATGTGGGAAAGAGGGCTGGGTGTTGAAGTTTCTTCAGAGGCAAGGGAGAATATTTGGGAGAATGCAAGGAAGATATCAACTT
The DNA here is from genome assembly GCF_037043375.1 of Chiloscyllium plagiosum. Classification (NCBI taxonomy): domain Eukaryota; kingdom Metazoa; phylum Chordata; class Chondrichthyes; order Orectolobiformes; family Hemiscylliidae; genus Chiloscyllium; species Chiloscyllium plagiosum. The sequence continues at coordinate 16,013,869 of NW_028270150.1, forward strand.
GCAATAGGACCCATGCTTTACAGTTGAAGATTCTCCACAGGGTCCACTTAGCCCCAGACCATTTGTCAAAATTTAAACCAGGGGTATCTTCAGCATGCCCCAAGTGCAAGGTCTGCACGGGCACTCTTACCCATTGACTTTGGTCTTGTGACAGGCTTCAAACATATTGGAGCGCTGTGGCGGGTGCAATGGAGAGGATTTTAGGTGTAGGGGTGGAAAGAACCCTATTTCACTCCTTTTGGGCCTACCCATTGTATTTCCTGCAGACTCGCATAAGGCAAAACTTTTCAATATTCTTACATTCTGTGCAAGGAAGAATATCTTGCTGGGTTGGATATCAGAAAACCCCCCAGGCCTGTCGGGTTGGCGGAAGATTGTTATGGAGCATATTCCCCTGGATTTTCTCACAAATGTGGTACACCACAAAACTGAGAATTTTTACAAGACATGGCAACCTTTTTTGAAATATCTGGACACAGATTTATCTGCCACACTAACAAAGGCTTTTATATAGCTGTAACGATTGTGTTTCATGAGTCCAATATCCAGGGAGGAGGAATTGTGAATGTATGAGTGTTTTGTTTGGCTGGGCTGAGTTATTACTATTTATTTAGTTAAATAGCTAGTTTAGGTTTTTTTTTAATTTTATACTTCTCTATATATGTTTATACATTCGTGTAGGAGGGTGGGTTGGGGAATTTTTTTATTATTATTTGGGATTAGTTTTGTACTATTTTTGTACTGTTTTGAATTACATTGTTTTGTATTTGTTGTAATATTTAAAAATCTATTTTTTCATAATAAAAATATATTATAAAAATAAAATACAGCTGTACTTAGGGTGGATATTCCTGATAATTCATCCAGGGAACTTATTTGGGTGAAACTGAGAAATAAGAAAGGGATTGTATTATAGACTCCCCAAGAGTCAGCAGGAATTTGAGAAACAAGTTTGAGAGGACCTCTCTTATTTCTAAGTATAATAGCGTGACTATGGTCAGGGGATTTTAACTTTCCAAACATAGACTGGGACTGCCATAGTGTTAAAGGCTTAGATGGAGAGGAATTTGTTAAGTGTGTACAAGAAAATTTTCTGATGCAGCATGTGGATATACCTACTAGAGAAGATACAAAGCTTGACCTATTCTTGGGAAATAAGGCAGGGCAGGTGACTGAGGTGTCAGTGGGGGAGCACTTTGGGGCCAGCGACCATCATTCTATTGGATTTAAAATAATGATGGAAAAGGATAGACCGGATCTAAAAGTTGAACTTCTAAATTGGAGGAAGGCCAATTTTGACGGTATTAGGCAAGAGCTTTCAAAAGCAGATTGGGGGAGAATGTTCTCAGGTAAAGGGACGGCTGTAAAATGGGATGCCTTTAAAAATGAGATAATGAGAGTCCAAAGACAATATATTCCTGGTTGGGTGAAAGGAAAGGCTGATAGGTATAGGGAATGCTGATGATGAGAGAAATTGAAGATTTGGTTAAGGCAAAGAAGGAAGCATATGTCAGGTATAGACAGGAGAGATTGAGTGAAGCTTTAGAAGAGCATAAAGGCAGTAGAAATAAAATTAAGAGGGAAGTAAGGAGGAAAAATAGGGAACATGCGATAGCTTTGGCAAATAGGGTCAAGGAGAATCCAAAGGGATTCTATAAATACATTAAGGACAAAACGGTAACCAGGGAGAGCATAGGGCCCTTCAATGATCAGTAAGGCAGTCTGTGTGTAGAGCTGCAGGAGTTGGGGGAGAAACAAAAAGAATATTTTGCATCAGTTTTTACTGTGGAGAAGGAGATGGAAGGTCTAGAATATGGGGAAATAGATGGTAACATATTACAGAGGAGGAGGTACTGGATGTCTTAAGATGCGTAAAAGCAGATAAATCTCCAGCACCTGATCAGGTGTACCCTGGAACTCTGTGGGAATCTAGAGAAGTGATTGCTGGGCCTCTTACTGAGATACTTGTATCAGCAATAACCACAGGTAGGTGCCAGAAGACTGAGGGTTGGCTAACGTGGTGCCACTGTTTAAGAAAGATGGTAAGGACAAGCCAGGGAACTATAGATCGGTGAGCCTGACCTCGTTGGTGGGCAAATTATTGGAGGGAATCCTGAGGGACAGGATGTCCATGTATTTGGAAAGGCAAGGACTGATTAGGGATAGTCAACATGGCTTTGTGCGTGGGAAGTCATGTCTAACAAATTTGATTGAGCTTTTTGAAGAAGCAACAATGAAGATTGATGTGGGCAAAATGGTAGACATGATCTAAACGGACTTCAGTAAGGTGTTTGTCAAGGTTCCTCATGGGAGATTGGTTAGCAAGGTCAGATCTCATTGGGATTTTAGTTTGTAAGTTTGCAGATGACAGCAAAATTGGAGGTGTCGAGGGCAGTGGGCGGCACGGTGGCACAGTGGTTAGCACTGCTGCCTCACAGCGCCTGAGACCCGGGTTCAATTCCCGACTCAGGCGACTGACTGTGTGGAGTTTGCACATTCTCCCCGTGTCTGCGTGGGTTTCCTCCGGGTGCTCCGGTTTCCTCCCACAGTCCAAAGATGTGCAGGGTCAGGTGAATTGGCCATGCTAAATTGCCCGTAGTGTTAGGTAAGGGGTATGTAGGGGTAGGGGTATGGGTGGGTTTCGCTTCGGCGGGTCGGTGTGGACTTGTTGGGCCGAAGGGCCTGTTTCCACACTGTAATGTAATCTAATCTAAAAAAAAAAAAAAGATTACTTCAGAGTACAGATGATTCTCAATAGAAGTGAGAGAGACAGGGTAGTTGTCGTGGGGGACTTCGACTTTCCAAATATTGACTGGGAATAGTAGAGTATAGATGGGTCAGTTTTTGTCCAGTGTGTGCAGGAGGGCTTCCTGACACAGTATGTAGACAGGCCAACAAGGGGCGAAGCCACATTAGATTTGGTACTGGGTAATGAGCCCGGCCAGGTGTTAGACTTAGAAGTAGGTGAGCACTTTGATAATAGCGATCACAATTCTGTTATGTTTACTTTAGTGATAGAAGGGGATAGGTGTATACCACTGGGCAAGAGTTACAGCTGGGGGAAAGGCAATTACAATGCGATTAGGCAAGATTTAGGAAGCATAGGATGGGGAAGGAAACTGCAGGGGATGGGCACATTAGAAATGTGGAGCTTATTCAAGGAAAAGCTCCTGAGTGTCCTAGATAAGTATGTACCTGTCAGGCAGGGAGGAAGCTGTAGAGCGCGAGAGCTGTGGTTTACGAAGGAAGTGGAATCTCTGGTCAAGAGGAAGAAGAAGGCTTATGTTAGGATGAGAAGTGAAGGCTCAGCTAGGGTGCTTGAGGGTTACAAGGTAGACAGGAATGACCTAAAGAGAGAGCTCAGAAGAGCCAGGAGGAGACATGAGAAGTTGTTCGCAGATGGAATCAGGGTAAACCCTAAGGCTTTCTATAGGTATTTAAGGAATAAAAGAATGACGAGAGTCAGATTAGGGCCAATCAAGGATAGTAGTGGGAAGATGTGTGTGGAGTCAGAGGAGATAGGGGAAGCACTAAATGAATATTCTTCGACAGTATTTACTCTAGAAAACGACAATGTTGTCGAGGAGATTACTGAGATACAGGCTACTAGACTGGGGGTGTGATTGAGGTTCAAAAGGAGGAGGTATTAGAAATCCTGCAGAGTGTGAAAATGGATAGGTCCCCTGGGCCAGATGGGATTTATCCTAGAATCCTCTGGGAAGCCAGGGAGGAGATTGCCGAGCCTTTGGCATTGATCTTTATATCGTCATTGTCTACAGGAATAGTGCCAGAAGACTGGAGGATAGCAAATGTGGTTCCCCTGTTCAAGGAGGGGAGTAGAGACAACCCTGGTAATTATAGACCAGTGAGCTTTACTTCAGTTGTTGGTAAAGTGTTGGAAAGGGTTATAAGCGACAGGATTTATAATCATCTAGAAAAGAATGATTTGATTAGGGTTAGTCAGCACGGTTTTGTGAAGGGTAGGTCACCTTTTCTCACAAACCTTATTGAGTTCTTTGAGAAGGTGACCAACCAGGTAGATGAGAGCAAACAGGTTGATGTGGTGTATGTGGATTTCAGCAAGACGCTCGATAAGGTTCCCCACAGTAGGCTATTATACAAAATGTGGAGGAATGGGATTGTGGGAGACATAGCCGTTTGGATCAGTAATTGGCTTGCTGAAAGAAGACAGAGGGTGGTAGTTGATGGGAAATGTTCATCCTGGAGTCCAGTTACTCGTGGTGTACAGCAAGGGTTGGTGTTGGGTCCACTGCTGCTCGTCATTTTTATAAATGACCTGGATGAATGCATAGAAGGGTTGGTTAGTAAATTTGCAGACGACACTAAGGTTGGTGGAGTTGTGGATAGTGATGAAAGATGTTGTAGGTTACAGAGAGACATAGATAAGCTGCAAAGTTGGGCTGAGAGGTGGCAAATGGAGTTTAATGTGAACAAGTGTGAAGTGATTCACTTTGGTCGGAATAACCGGAAGGTAAAGTACTGGGCTAATGGTAAGATTCTTGGTACTGTAGATGAGCAGAGAGATCTTGGTGTCCATGTACCCAGATCCTTGAAAGTTGCCACCCAGGTTTACAGGGTTGTTAAGAAGGCATATAGTGTTTTAGCTTTAATTAATAGAGGGATCGTGTTCCGCAACCATGAGGTTATGCTACAGCTGTACAAAACTCTGGTGCGGCCGCACTTGGAGTATTGTGTACAGTTCTGGTCACCGCATTATGAGAAGGATGTGGAAACTTTGGAAAGAGTGCAGAGGAGATTTACTAGGATGTTGCCTGGTATGGAGGGAAGGTCTTACGAGGAAGGCTGAGGGACTTGAGGCTGTTTTCATTAGAGAGACGAAGGTTGAGAGGTGACTTAATAGAGACATATAAGATAATCAGAGGATTAGATAGGGTGGACAAGGAGATCCTTTTTCCAAGTATGGTGACAGCGAGCATGAGGGGGCATAGCTTTAAATTGTGGAGTGATAGATATAGGACAGATGTCAGAGGTAGTTTCTCAACTCAGACAGTAGTAAGGGTATGGAATGCTTTGCCTGCAACGGTAGTCGATTCGCCAACTTTAAGTACATTTAAGTCGTCGTTGGACAAGCATATGGACGTACATGGAATAGTGTAGGTTAGATGGGCTTCAGATTGGTATGACAGATCAGTGCAACATCGAGGGCCGAAGGGCCTGTACTGCGCTGTAATGTTCTATGTTCTATGTGCAACAGGATCTTGATCAGATGTACCATTTGGCTGAGGAGTGGCAGATAGAGTTTAATTTTGATAAATGTGAGGTGCTGCATTTTGGAAAGGCAAAGACTTATAAACCTAATGGTAAGCTTCTTGGAAATGTTGCTGAACAAAGAAAACTTTGAGTCCAGGTTCATAAGTTATTGAAAGTGAAGTTGTGGCTAGATAAGATAGTGAAGAAGATTGAAAAGTGTGATGCTGGGAAAGCACAACCAGTCAGGCAGTATTTGAGAGCAGGATATTCGACGTTTCTAGCATGAGCTCTTCATCAGAAATGAGAGGGTGACCCAAAGGGACTGAGAGATATATGTGGGGCAGCTGGGGCTGGTGGGGAGGGCTCCTGGGAATACAATAGGTAGATGACGGTGGGGGGTGATGACAATAGGTTCGAGAGGAGAATGAAGTGGATAGGTGGGAAGGAGGATGAACAGGTAGGACAGTTCAAGAGGGCGGTGCCGAGTTGGAAGGTTGGATCTGAGATAATGAGAGGTGGGGGGGGGGGAAATGAGGAAACTGGTGAAATCAACATTGGTCCCATGTGGTTGGACGGTCCCAAGTTGGAAGATGAGGCATTCTTCCTCCAGGTGTCAAGTGGCGAGGGCTTGGCAGTGCAGGAGGCCCAGGCCTTGCATGTCCTTGGCAGAGTGGGAGAGGGGAGGTAAAGTGTTCAGCCACAGGGAGGTGGCGTTGATAGTGCGTGTGTCCCAGAGATGTTCTCTGAAATATTCCGCAAGTTGGTGTCCTGTCTCCCCAATGTAGAGTAGACCGCATCAAGAGCAACGGACACAGTAGATGACGTGTAAAAGTACGTGTAAATCTCTGTTGGGTGTGGAAGGATCATTTGGGGTCTTGGACGGAGGTGAGGGGGGGAGGTGTGGGCGCAGGTTTTGCAATTCTTGCGGTGGCAGGGGAAGGTGCTGGTAAAGGAGGGTGGGTTGGTGGGGGGGTGCGTGGATCTAACAAGGGAGTTGTAGAGGGAATGGTTTCTGCAGAATGCAGATAGGGGTGGGGTCTGTTTGCAGGTGGTGGAAATGGCAGAGGATGATATGATGTATATGGTGGTTGGTGGGGTTCAAGATGAGGACCAGGAGGGTTCTGTCTTTGTTGCAATTGGAGGGGTGGAGTTCAATGGCAGAGGTGCAGGAAGTAGAGGAGATGTGCTAGAGGGCATCGTGGGAGGGAAATTATGGTCTTTGTAGAAGGAGCTCATCCGGGATGTTCTATGTTCTATGATATAATTGGTCCGACTCAGAGCTGATGCGGTGGAGATAGAGAATTTGGGAATAAGGGATAGATTTTTTACAGGAGGCAGGGTGGGAGGAGGTGTAGTCCAGGTAGCCGTGGGAGTCGATGGGTTTGAAGTAGATGTACCTGTTGAGTCAGTCTGGAAATGGAGACCCAGAGGTCCAAGAATGGAGGAAGGTGTCCGAGATGATCCAGGTGAACTTGAAGTCAGGGTGGAAGGTGTTAGTGCAGTTGATGAACTGATCAACCTCCTCGCGAGAGCACTAGATGGCCTTGATACAGTCATCGATGTAGCGGAGGAAAAGGTGGGGAATGGTGCTGGTGCAATTGCAGAAGATCGACTGTTCCACGTATCAGACGAAGAGCTCATGCTCAATATGTCATGGTCCTGCTCCTCAGATGCTGCCTGAGAGGTGGTGTTTTTCCTGTGCCACATTTTTCGACTTTGATCTCCAGCATTTGCAGGCCTAACTTTTTCCTAGTAAAGAAGGCGTTTGGTATGCTTTCCTTTATTGGTCAGAGCACTGAGTATAGGAGTTGGGACGTCATGATGCGGCTGTACAGGATACTGGTTAGGCCACTTTTGGAATATTGCATGCAGTTCTGGTCTCTCTCCTATCGGAAGGATGTTGTGAAACTTGAAAAGGTTCAGAAAAGATTTACAAAAGATTTGCCAGGATTGGAGAATTTGAGTTACAGGGAAAGGTTGAATAGGTTGGGGTTGTTTTGAATAGGACGCTGTGGGGTGACCTTATAGACATTAATAAAATCATGAGGGGCAATGGATAGGATAAATAGACAAAGTCTTTTCCCTGGGGTGGGGGAGTCTTGAACTAGAGGGCATAGGTGAGGGCCGGAAACATTTAAAAGGGACCTAAGGGGCAACTTTTCCATGCAGAGGTGCTGCATGTATAGAATGAGCTGCCAGAGGAAGTGGTGGAGGTTGGTACAATTGCAAAATTTAAAAGGCATCTGGATGGGTATCTGAATAGGAAGGGTTTAGAGGGATATGGTCCAAATACTAGGAAATGGGACTAGATTAGGTTAGGATACCTGGTCGGCATGGACAAGTTGAACCCAAAGGCACTGTTTCTGTGCTGTACATCCCTATGACTTTGTTTACGTGTGTATAATTTTTCAGGATGGGTTATTTGGATATGGTTCCACATTTTGAAGCTATAGCTGATTTTTTTTGCATTTAATGTTTGTGATCTTAAGGAACCAGACCTGTTTCTCATACAGAGCTATGTGCAGTATTTTCTATGTTGGCAATAGCATCCTCCATTCAAGTTCAAACTCTGTTGTTGTTAGTGGGAAATTCTGGTGGATGATGCTGGTGTTTAATTATGTCGTCAAATGAAAAGTTTAAGCTCTGTCATCTTGAGGCCAATTCCCTATCCTTCAAAAGTTTCTGCAAAATGTTATTTTTCTCCAATAGTCTCTCAATCAAATGTCACAAGTTGCACTGAATCTCTCTCAAATTCAACTTATTGACAAAGATTCTCCCCACAAGTTTCCCATTCCAAATCCTCAGTTCCTTACTGAAATTCTATTTGGCCATTTGTTTGGCCACATGCTGTTTTAAGTTACTGTAAATGATACAGCAACTTGTCCCACATTGCAGACCCCAACATTGTGAAAATGTAGTATCCCTGACAATGCATCAGAAGAAAGCAATTTTTCTGTCACTGCTACTCCATTTGCTACTGAAATATAATTATGGCAGATACAGCAGTCAATATGATCATCAATTTCTGGAATAATATACAAGGAAAAACATTGAGATATCCATTTCATCTAGTGAGACTCCTTATTCTGAGCCATATTCTCATCATCCCAGATCTTGCACCTTGCTATACCATATGCCTGCCCTCACTAACTGGGTAGATGTTCTATTCAGTACCTTCTCTACATGTTGGTTTAAGCTGGCTACCATCTATACTGGGGCAAGATTTCCCTCTGTTCCCTCTGTGGGCTGTATTCAAGACATTGAAATAAATTGGATAGCATCATTTGAGGGCAAAACATGTTGGGAAAATGGATTGTTTAAATATGGAGTATGGAAGAAGATATATAAGTGTACAGTGGTCGCCTACATTTGGGTGGGCAGTACACAATTTCAAAATGAGAAGTTGAAACACAACATGGAAGCATTGTGAACTATGAGGAGGTGGTAATGATAGCCATCAGGCTGATGGAATGAGGTGACGCTTGGCAGAAGGAAGTTAATCCAGAGTATTGTACCTTTTTCAGTCATTTGTGGGATGTAAGTGTTGCTGGCTAGGCCAGAATTTATTGTCCCAGAGAGGCCATAGGAATCAACCACATTGCCATGGGTCTGGAGTCACATGTCGGCTACACCAGGTAAGGATGGCAGTTTCCTTCCCTAAAGGACATTAGTGAACCAGATTTTTTTTCCCCTGATAAACAACAATAGTTGCATTTCAGATTTTCTTTTAAAATTGAATCCAAATTCCAAAATCTGCCATGGCAAGATTCAAACCCAGATCCCCAAACTATTAGAAGCAAATTATTGCAGATGTTGGAATCGATATTGAAAACTAAAAAAAATGCTGGAGATCACAGCAGATTAGGTGGCATCCATGGAGAAGAAGTAAGCTCACATTTTGGGTCCAGTTGAGTCTTCATGAGTCATCTAGACTTGAAATGTTAGCTTGCTTTTTCTTCATAGATGCTGCCTGACCTGCTGTTATTTCAAGCAGCTTTTGTTTTCCCCAAAATATAACACAAGTCTCTGCATTAATAATTGAGGTAATACCACAAGGTATGCAGAACAATGAAGAGATGAAATGAGTATTAAAGGGTACAACAGGTTTTATTTACAATGCATTGAAATGTCTATCTATGCTTCTGCCTTTAGCTTTCACCTTTTTCAACAGTTTTGTTTATTTTTTCTGACATCACACCTGGACATAGCTTCTCGAGCTCAGTGAGCAAAAATCAGTCAGCAGACATATATAATCAAAGCCAAATCAATTGAACGATTGAATGCTAGAGATTTGTGAAGTGATCCAAGTGGTGGAAAGAATGAGGAGAGGCAACTTTAAACAAAGGATTTAGTTCGTAAAGGTGTACAGGAACAAATGAAGCATAAAGGTACAAGATGGTGGGACAGATTGAGAAACCAGTCAATCAGACGAATGGGATCTTGGGTTTTATAAAGTTTTATAAAGAGATGTAGGTATACAGTGCAAAAACCTCCACTGGGTCAGGTTTGGTCATCAATCTTTAGGACAGATGCCAATGTTTATTAATGGGTGGAACACGATTTACAGGAAAATTTTCAAGGATGAGGGATTTCAGTTCCATAGATCGATTGGAGTAGCTGAAAATAGAAGAGAAAGTGAAACATTTGGTTAAGGTTTTTGATGACAGCTCAGACATGCAGATTTAATCATGACTTTCTGATAGGAAGTGTATAACCATCTGGAACACCACAGAGAAAATATGTGGAGGGGGTTCTTGCTGGGAAACTCTTGGAGAAAGCTGGCATAAACAGGGTGAGCTGATGGTCTACTTTCTGTTATAAACATTCTATGTCATGGGAAGGGAAGAGTAAAAGGGAATAGACTAATGCAGGCAACAGGAGAGATAGAACAGTGCAGCACAGGGTTAGGCTCTTCAGCCCATGATGAAGTGTGTGATGAAGACAAAAAAAAGTTATGATTAAAGCTTGGGCAACAAGTAGTGCAATGACCGAAAACTAATATCATAAGTTAGCATAGACTAAGTAAATCCTTAGAACATAGAACATAGAACAGTACAGCACAGAACAGGCCCTTCAACCCACGATGTTGTGCCGACCATTGATCCTCATGTATGCACCCTCAAATTTCTGTGACCACATACATGTCCAGCAGTCTCTTAAATGTCCCCAATGACCTTGCTTCCACAACTGCTGCTAGCAACACATTCCATGCTCTCACAACTCTCTGTGTAAAGAACCGCCACTGACATCTCCTCTATACTTTTCTCCAACCAGCGTAAAACTATGACCCCTCCTGTTAGCTATTTCTGCCCTGGGAAATAGTCTCTGGCTATCAACTCTATCTATGCCTCTCATTATCTTGTATACTTCAATTAGGTCCCCTCTCCTCCTCCTTTTCTCCAATGAAAAAAGTCCGAGTCAGTCAACCTCTCTTCATAAGATAAGCCCTCCAATCCAGGTAGCATCCTGGTAAACCTCCTCTGAACCCTCTCCAAAGCATCCACATCTTTCCTATAATAGGATGACCAGAACTGGACGCAGTATTCCAAGTGCGGTCTAACCAAAGTTTTATAGAGCTGCAACAAGATTTCACGACTCTTAAACTCAATCCCCCTGTTAATGAAAGCCAAAGCACCATATGCTTTCTTAACAACCCTGTCCACTTGGGTGGACATTTTAAGGGATCTATGTACCTGCACACCAAGATCCCTCTGTTCCTCCACACTGCCAAGAATCCTATCCTTATACCTGTACTCAGCTTTCAAATTCGACCTTCCAAAATGCATCACCTCGCATTTATCCAGGTTGAACTCCATCTGCCACCTCTCAGCCCATCTCAGCATCCTACCATAGAAAATATTGTAAGGAAATTCAAGTCATTCTATTAATGTATTATGAAATCAGAGAAATGTACAGTGCTGGATGACACTGTTAGGCCCATTTTACCTCTGTTGTCATAATGAAGAAAACATCGAATTATTCTCATTCCAATGACCCATTTCAAATTTACAATTAGATCTGCTTCCATCTCCCTTTAAATTCCTAGTTACAGTGGCTCACTGAATAAAGAAATTTTTCCTCAGCTCACTCCAGTTCCTTTCCAGTTACTGTGAATCTGCGGCCTTCAGTTCCCAAACAAAAGTCTGTGGAAACACTTCTAATTGACTCGATAAAGATATTTGATTGCATTGGGCCTGTGCTGCGTGTAGTTGCTGTAAGTATTTGACCTGCAGGACAATTAGATAGTGACTGGACCCATTTGTTTTTGGTTGAAAAAGAGCAACCATGTCGTAGGAGGAACGAAGCTGAAAGGGAAGGCGGCAGCAATATTGTGCTGCATTGCGATGGGAGATTTCAACCAGGGCAGCAGTAAACCTGCCAACTGTGAGGCATATAGATAAAGCTGCTTGACACAGTTTGAGAAAGTGCTTCCAGCTGCACAACAGTAAATGAGAGAATGCTAGAATTCAAGAAGATAAAAGTGTCAGCAAAGCTAACAGATTGCTGAATTATTAGAGGAATATTTTCTCACAGTGGCTTGGACGTTCCTCCCACTGGTAAAGAGGTCTGAAAGTGTGAATATGCTGCTAATGCTCTGCAATTTCCTCCCAGGAATCTTGTATGTGCTGCAACACATTAAAGACAGCCTTACTTTCCAGAATGTGACCCGATGCAATTGCAATCTGAATGGATGTATCGGGTGATCAGCAACCGGAGGACTCCCGGTCTTTCTACTACATCCATGGACGTGTGGTTGACAGGAGGGTCTGAGTTTATCAGCCAGAGCAGGACACTCTTGTACCAGTGAACTAGTGAGAGCTGCAAGATGCTGTCATGTAATCTCTTAGAAATGTGTCATGTGATTCAAGGAAATGTTCAATGACGTGGACAGTTAAGATAAAGCAAGTCTCTTTTGCTAATATGCATCTTTCACCTTCCATTTTTACAACTTTCATCCAGAAATCAGGAAACATTCCTTTGGAAAAGTGTAACCTCTCCATGCTTCTTAGAAGCACTCTGATGATGCTTTTTATTTTGCTCCTAAAGACTTTTGTCGGTATTTGGACATATTTGGAAAGCTTCTTTTGAAAGTACAAGATATCTTAACCTTTCATCCACAGGTATGTGACTAATGCAGACTTGAGCCCTTGTCTTCTGTCCTCAAACTTAATCATAAAGGAGAGGCTCATGGCTTGAGAGGACCCCAACTACAAGGGCTGGCATTGGCAGGCTAGGAGTGGGAAATCTCCTTTCTGGGCCCCCATGTCATACAATAGAAGGTTGCTGATGCTCTTACTCGATCTTCAGCAGAGCAGGAAAGAGCAGATGACTGGACCAGAGAAAGCATGTCCCAAACAGAATTTAGTAATTACCTTAGAGAGTCGTATTCAGTAACCTGCAATCACCACCTTCTCAAAAGCAACTAGAGATGGGCAATAAGTACTGGCCCTGGCAGCGATGGTCAGGAGACATGAGTTAACAAAAAATAGTTTAAAAAGGAGGAGCCTCAATAAGTGTAGGCACACAGGATCTAGAGATGCTTAGAACTACATAGCAGTAGCACATTGAATTATAGTGAAAATACATTATTAAAGAAGTCCAGAGTTTATTCAAAGCACTGCTGCCTCTGACCTTGGCCACCTGAGGGTCTTTTGCATCACTGGGCTCCTTAACATCAGATGACATGGTACTCTTTGGCATGGTGGGGACACGCAATGACCAAACTCCAAGCTTGTGCATCAAAGGTGTCAGTCGTTCAGCTGCATGCCAGCTACCCAGAGCTTGAGAATCTAAACTCATGGACTTGTGATCAAGGGAAGAGTGTCCTGAAGTCAGCATCACGGTGACACAGACTGGGAAAAGTGACGTGAAGTCAGTCCTCAATTAAAATAAACAATGATAATATCACTAGAAGTGTCTCAGTAAATTGAAGATAGGAAACACCCAACCAAACATCCAAATTGCAACAGATGCTAATTTATCACGATTAAGTATCCATTATTTGGTTGAAACCAATTGTTTTGTCAAGTTTTAGTAAAAACGTTGGAGGTAAAGTTTATTTAATACATAAAAACAACAGAAATAAATGAACCGAATGACAAATTACAAAATGGCATTACAATCACGTGTCGAAGCTGCAGTGTGTGGAAGGTCAAAGATACCATTTTGTCAAAGGGTACAGGGTGAGAATAGGAACAGGGTATAATATTATATGCTCAACCATGTTCATATTGAATTGTGGAACAGACTAGAAGGGCTGAATGGCCTAATCCTGCTCCTATTATCTATGTTTGCTTCTGCAATGAGATTGTAATAGTTTTATTGTCAATGAGGTAGACTTAAAATTAATACAGACAAATTGAAAACTTAAGTCAGACTAGGTTAACTGCTGACAAGTTGGATTTCATCTGATTGGATCCACCAGCTTCCAGTGGGACCTCTGCTGAGGATCTTGTTTCCAACAACAACATCTTGATGAAGCTTTCCCTTGATTTTGTTCATTGGTTGCATGGTAACTACTCTCACGCTCAATTTCTCTGAGCCACATGATTGTAATGTTTCAAGAACAGTCAACTTATCTACGCAGCTAAACTAAACAGCCTTTAAACAGTGCTCTTGCAATGTGAATTCCTCCTGATATTCAGATGTCTCGCCTTGAAGCAGTTGACTGCAGCTCCAAGGCATTACACCATTGCAGAGAGCCATTCAGATGTGGGCAGAATCCCTTTCTGACTTTTTTACACAATCATAGAATTGTAACGGTGCAGAAGGAGGCCAACTGAACCTGCTCTGATGACATTGTACCAATCACCCATTTTGTTTTCCAAATCCCTGTACACCAAATAACCATCCAATCCCCTTTTGAATGCCTCAATTGAACCTGCCTCAACTACATGTCCAGATAGTGCAATCCAGACCCAAACTACTCACTTCTCCTTCACATCACCCTTGCTTGTTTTGCAAACTCTAACTCTATGCCCTCTCACTCTATTTTCTTTGACAAGTGGGAACAACTTCTCCCTGACTACCATACCCAGCCTATTCATGATTCTGAAAACCTCAATCAAATCTCCCTTCAGCCTTCTTCTCTTTAAGGAAAACAGTCCTAACGTCCACAGTCTATTCTCATCACTGAAGTTTCTCATTCTTGGCACCATTATTTCTATTAGCATTCACACCTTTCTTACAATGTGGCATCCACAACCGTACACAATATTCCAGTGTCTTTATCCAGCTCCCAGTGCGTGACTCGAAATGAAACTCTGATGTAGGATTGCGACCATTTGAGCCACAAGTGACACAGTGCAAACAGTTGGGCTGAAAGAGAGCAATAAACTTACATCAGCATTTGAATTATTGTCATCAAATACACCTAAGTACAGTGCAAAGCTTTGTTTTGCAAGCAGTACAGCAGTCATAGCAATCATATTTAGATAGAGCGAGGTATACAAGGTTACAACTGCACAGAGGGTGCACAAAGCAAGATCAACATTATTTGAAGTTAGAGAGTCTACTCGGCAGTTTAATAGGGGAAGAAGCTGTTCTTGAACCTGTTGGTGTGTGTGTGTGTGTTCAAGCTTCTGTATATTCTGCCTGATAGAAGAGGTTGTAGGAGAGAATTACTGGAATGGGAGGGGTCTTTGATGATGCTGGCAGCCTTCCACAGCAACATGAAGGGGAAATGGAGTCCATGGGTGGGAGGTTAGCTTTCACGATGTTCTGGGGTGTACACACCACCTTCTGTAGTTTCTTCCGGTATTGGCCAGAGCAGTTGCCATAACAGGCCGTTATGCATCCGTTCAATATGCTTTCAATGTTGCATCTGTAACCTTTGGTGAGGTTTCTTAAGGACACGCTGGAGGAAGAAGAGGTGCTGTTGTGCCTGCTTGACTGCCGTATCTACATGGGAAGTCCAGGACAGATTGTCGGTTATTGTCACTCCGAGGAACTTGACACTCTCCATCCTCTCAACCTCAGCTCCGTTGATGTAGATGGGAGTGTCTCCTCCTCTGTTCTTCTTGAAGTCAATGGATTTTTAAATTACTTTTTCTATTTTTAGTCTTAAAACTTTTAGTTTCAACTCATTTAAAACCTTATTCGTGAACACCAGGAGAGTTTAATAATCTGAAATCCGGGAAGTTTTTCCATTGTTAATGTAACTTACACTTATACCATAAAAATGCACTGAAAAAAAAATCAGTTATTCCAATGTAGCTCTCAGTGAAGATGAAATTCTGAAAAAGAAAGCTCAATTGAATGACCATAAAAATAACTTCATTTACCACAATGTCTGAAAATCTGTTTGAAATACCCAGAATCTCTCAAAAAGTGCCATTAGGCGTTACTCATTTTGGAGAGTCGATTGGAGATTCGGTTTGATGAGAGACTTTTTATTCCATAGTGAGTTTGGCAATAATTCACTACATAAAATGTAATTATTGTTCAAGCCATGCTATTGGTTCACATCCCTCAGTTTCACTCAGGTGCAGAGGAATTTTGAGAATTGTCAATACGTTTTAGATGGAGAATCTCAGAGACCAGGAAAGCTTTATGTCTGAATGAGGAAAGCATGGGTGATTTTGCACTGAAGAAGAAGTTGCCAAACCTTGAATTAGCAAAAAAAAGAAAGACCTTTCACATTCTAAAGCCGCTGAATGCACAAGTACAAGCAATTGATGAGAGCTTTCTATAGCCACTAATTAACAATATGGAGATTAGTTTTGTATTTTGTAGAAAACTATGAGGCATTAATTATGGCATGTAGTTACAATTAAATAGAGAGTCATTGCAATAATTACAGTTTTCCTGTATTAGCTCACAGCGGACATTGCTATAGTAAGTCATAAATATAATTACACAGTGACAGAGTCAGAGTTAAATTAAGCATTCAAAGACCAAAGCATTTGTCTGTAATATTACTTTGATTAAAGCCATTATATCTGGCTAGAAAGGTCAGATATTTTCAAAATTTATAGCACTTGTGCTCTGTCATCTTGACAGAGTAAAGCTGGTAGCTTGAATGCGTATGATTCAACAGTAATCCACAATTAGTGTATTTTTACATGGAGAATATTCCGCTGCTTGAAACTGTATTAGGAAAGTACCTCTTAGTGCAGATCAATCCATTTACTGTCTGGAATCTAATTGAAGAACATAGAAGCTTTATACATTAAATAATGGCTATCTGGCAGTGAGTTACAGGCAGGAATCTAACCAAGGCATTCAGATATTTTATATAGAGAATAATGGATACTTGGAACTGAGTTACAGGTTGAAATCAAATCGATTCAGATGATTTATGTGAAGAATAATAAATACTCGTGAATGAGTTACATGCTGGATTCCAATCAATGAATTTTGGTGATTTATATACAGAATAATAGGTACCTGGGAGTGGGTTGTAGTTTGGAATCTAATTGATGCTTTATGAATAGAATAATGGTTACCTGAGAATGAACCACAACTTGAAGTCTGAATGAGGGATTCAGGTGACTTACACACAAAATAATGGATACCCAAACTAAGGCACAGCTAGAATCTTTCTGAAGAGTTGAATAATAGATACCTGGAAGTGAGGTAGCTAAAATGGGAGCTGAATTAATCACCTACATAACATTTCACATTGACTACATTTATAAAACTTGCAAGAACTGTGCCAGAATTTGTTGGCAGTCTAACTCAAACTAAATCACACACAATAGTTTGAATGCTTCCAACTTGGCAAGGCCAGTTGGTTTGAATAATTAGCTTAAATTCTCAAATGTACTCTTTGCCGAGGGCAACCAGCGATCCTAATATGTGATGGATGGAATCTAGTTGGAAGCACAAATTTAAAGGGATATTCACATGCAAAGTTAAGTTATGTGTGGGTTTGAAATTCATTTCAGTTATCTGAACAATTCCCAAACATCTAAAAAGGAGTTAATGGGAAAGGCATTGCAGCTAATACCCTTTTATAGTTTTGGTCCTGCACTGATACAACTGACATGATAATCTGGAGAGGTGTATTTTCATTATATTGTTCAACCTTCCAAAAAATTGCCACCTTTTGCTTGTTTGCCAACAAAGTTAAAACCTGTGGAATCAAAGGGTCGAAGGATCCTCCCAGATTGGCTGAATGACAGGAAGCAGAGAGTCGTGGCAAATAGTAGTTTATTATGATTGGAAATAGATTTGCAGAAGTGTTTGTCAGGAAACAACATTATTGATAAAGGACTATCACTTTGGTCAGGTGCCAAGGGCAGAATTTTAAAATTTCCAGATGACAGAATCTTGGGGAATGTTGCAATAAAAGCAAAACACCGCAGATGCCAGAAATCTGAACTGAAAATGAAACAGAAAAAGCTCGAGAGCCTCAGACAGTGGCTATGATGAACAATTGTTTTACAGACAAGATGGAAGTAAATCATGGAGTTCACGATAGGGTGGTATGGATACCACTTCTCTTCCCGATAGATTTTGACGTAGAGGGCACCATTTGAAAATTCGTGGATGAACATGGAAGAATTGTGGACTGAGAGTAGAATCATTTTACACTTCAAAAGGACACAAGCAGGCTAGTGGAATGCATTGACAGGTGATAAACTAAATCTAATGCAGAGAAGTGTCAAGTGATATATCTTGAGAGAGTGTAGAGCAATGGTATATAATAAAAGATACAATTCTAATGGGGTAGCAAGGGAAGAAGGACCTGGGATACATGTGCAAATATCACTGAAAATACTCGTGAAGGTTGCGAGTGTCATAAATAGGAGCATAGAGTACAAGAACAAGGAAGTTGTGGTAACTCTCTATAAAACAATAGTACAACTGAGGAACAGCCAGTTCTGAACATAGAACATTACAGCGCAGTACAGGCCCGTCGGCCCTCGATGTTGCGCCGACCTGTCATACCAATCTGAAGCCCATCTAACCTACACTATTCCATGGATGTCTATATGCTTGTCCAATGACGACTTTAATGTACTTAAAGTTGGCGAATCTACTACCGTTGCTGGCAAAGCATTCCATACCCTTACTACTCTCTGAGTAAAGAAACTACCTCTGATATCTGTCCTATATCTATCACCCCTCAATTTAAAACTATGCCCCCTTGTGCTCGCCATCACCAAATTTGGAAACAGGCTCTCCCTGTCCATCCTATCTAACCTTCTGATTATCTTATATGTCTCTATTAAGTCACCTCTCAACCTTCTTCTCTCCAACAAAAAACAGCCTCAAGTCCCTCAGCCTTTCCTCGTAAGACCTTCCCTCCATACCAGGCAACATCTTAGTAAATCTCCTCTGCACCCTTTCCAAAGCTTCCACATCCTTCTTATAATGCGGTGACCAGAACTGTACACAATACTCCAAGTGCGGCCGCACCAGAGTTTTGTACAGCTGTAGCAAAACCTCATGGTTTCAGAACTCGATCCCTCTATTAATAAAAGCTAAAACACTGTATACCTTCTTAACATCCCTGTCAACCTGGGTGACAACTTTCAAGGATCTGTGCACCTGGATACCAAGATCTCTCTGCTCATCTGCACTACTAAGAATCTTACCATTAGCCCAGTACTTTGCATTCCAGTTACTCCGACCAAAGTGAATCACCTCACACTTGTCCGCATTAAACTCCATTTGCCACCTCTCAGCCCAGAGCTGCAGCTTATCTATGTCTCTCTGTAACCTACAACATCCTTCGTCACTATTCACAACTCAACCGACCTTAGTGTCTGCAAATTTACTAACCCACCCTTCTACGCCCTCATCCAGGTCGTTTATAAAAATGATGAACCGCTGTGGACCCAACACCGACCCTTGCGGTACACCACTGATAACTGGACTCCAGGATGAACATTTCCCATCAACCACCATCCTCTGTCTTCTTTCAGCAAGCCAATTACTGATCCAACTGGCTATGTCTCCCACAATCCCATTCCTCCGCATTTTGTACAATAGCCGACTGAGGGGAACCTTATCGAGCGTCTTGCTGAAATCCATATACACCACATCAACCAGTTTGCTCTCATCTACCTGTTTGGTCACCTTCTCAAAGAACTCAATAAGGTTTGTGAGGCACGACCTACCCTTCACAAAACCGTGCTGACTATCCCTAATCAAATCATTCTTTTCTAGACCATTATAAATCCTATCTCTTATAATCCTTTCCAACACTTTACCAACAACTGAAGTAAGGCTCACTGGTCTATAATTACCAGGGTTGTCTCTACTCCCCTTCTTGAACAGGGGAACCACATTTGCTATCCTCCAGTCTTCTGGCACTATTCCTGTAGACAATGACGATTTAAAGATCAATGCCAAAGGCTCGGCAATCTTCTCCCTGGCTTCCCAGAGGATCCTAGGATAAATCCCAACCAGCCCTGGGGACCTATCTATCATCACACTCTGCAAGATTTCTAATACCTCTTCCTTGTTAACCTCAATCCCCCGAGTCTAGTAGCCTGTATCTCAGTATTCTCCTCGACTACATTGTCGTTTTCTAGAGTCGAAAAATATTCACTGTTCTGGCACAGTAATTTAAGAATGATGTTCAAATGTTGGAAAGAGTGCAGAAAGATTCACGAGAAGGCTTCCACAGATGAGTAACTTCAGTTATGAAGCTAGATTAGAGCAGCTAGGGCTGGCTACATCAGAGAAGAGAATGTTGAGTGGAGATTTGACAGAAGTGTTCAAAATATTGATTTGACCAGATGGAGTAGATAGAGAGAAATTCTTTCCATGCGTGAAATGACTGCCTCCATTCCTGATGAAGGGCTTTTGCCCGAAATGTCGATTTTCCTGCTCCTCGGATGCTGCCTGACCTGTTGTGCTTTTCCAGCACCACTCTCATGTAGACTCTGATCTCCAGCATCTGCAGTCCTCACTTGTGCCTATCTAATGATAGAGGTGAGTTCAGTCATGTCTGGTACAGATGGATTTTTAAATTTTCTATAGGGATGGTGTGGCATTTCTTCCAGAGGAAGTATATCGTAATCTTAAGATTGTAAATAAACCTTGAAAAAAAGATCATGTTGCGGCTGTACAGGACATTGGTTAGGCCACTTTTGGAATATTGTGTGCAATTCTGGTCTCCTTCCTATCGGAAAAATGTTGTGAAACTTGAAAGGGTTCAGAAAAGACTTACAAGGACGTTGCCAGGGTTGGAGGATTTGAGCTATAGGGAGAGGTGAACAGGCTGGGGCTGTTTTCCCTGGAGCGTCGGAGGCGGAGGGGTGACCTAATAGAAGTTTACACAATCGTGAGGGGCACGAATAGGATAAATAGACAAAGTATTTTCCCTGGGGTGGGGGAGTCCAGAACTAGAGGGCATAGTTTTAAGGTGAGAGGGGAAAGGTAGAAAAGAGACCTAAGGGGCAACTTTTTCACACAGAGTACATGTATGGAATGAGCTGCCAGAGGATGTGGTGGAGGCTAGTACAATTGCAATACTTAAAAGGCATCTGGATGGGTATATGAATAGGAAGGGTTTGGAGGGATATGGGTCAGATGCTGGATAGATTGGGTTGGGATATCTGGTCAGACTGGACAATTTGGACTGAAGGGTCTCTATCCATGCTTTGCATCACTATGACTCTATTTCCTCATGGTGTTTGGTATAAATAATTGACTTCTCTGCTGATGTAATCAGGATTGTTCTTGTTAAGAATCATTCCAGATATTTTTGCAGTTTTAAAACCGTCCCACTTTCTTGCAGAAGTGACATTCTTGTGATCGAACTGGTCTTTGCCTTTGATTGTGTGGGTTTTGTTTTGGCTCCACATCTTCGGCAGTGGCTTCTGATGTCAAAAGATTTGAACAATCTTTGTGTTGGTTTGTTATGTGATTGCTTGAAGTATTTAAACTTTATGAAGTTGATGGTTTCTGCCGGTCCTCTGGAATAAATTATATTTCTGTTTGCCATTTTTTTTTTCTGTATTTCTTTTTCAAATCTAAAACAATCTGAATTTTCTTTACCAGTGTGACATCTGCCTTCATTTGTAAAAGGAATCTGAAATAAAATTGAAATTCCAATGACAATTCTGTTCCTAATTGGTTCTTGTTGTAAAGCTTCAGATTCTGAGGATTCAGACAACATTGTTATGATCCCAGTTGATGTTATTAATAGACAAGTCAGATCCCACACTGAAATCTGGCTTGACAGCTTATATTCAACTTCGATTTTATTTAACAAAGTGTTCTTTCACTGAAACATAAGCTACAGATTTGATTTTAGCAATAAAACAGAAGCTTGTCAATCCAACAAAAGGAAGATAAGTTAGAAAAGCAAACAAGTTATTTACATGTATTACAAGTGGAAAGTTTTCAAAACACGTGGTAAAATGTAAACCCACCTATCCAGACATACTGACAAGGTAAACATTAAACTCCTCATACACATAAATCAAAA
Organism: Chiloscyllium plagiosum; assembly: GCF_037043375.1. Classification (NCBI taxonomy): domain Eukaryota; kingdom Metazoa; phylum Chordata; class Chondrichthyes; order Orectolobiformes; family Hemiscylliidae; genus Chiloscyllium; species Chiloscyllium plagiosum. The sequence continues at coordinate 16,035,491 of NW_028270150.1, forward strand.
CCCACATGCCACCAGTTCAAAGTCCAAACTTGAAAATAAATAATAGATCACACATAAATTTGTCAACGGGTTCTCATGGAAACTGTATTATTTTATTTAATCATGTTCTTTTCTTAATACAATTGGTTCTTTGGGCTTCTGTAGTACAGTGGTGGTGTTCCTACCTCTGAGTCAAAAAACTAGTTTCAGTGGTGTATCATACCATCCCTGAACAAGCTGATTATAATGTCTACAATTGGTTCTTAAAGTAAATGGTTGACAAATGTTTTCCAGATATCATCAGAACTATCAGCAACTTCTTTCATGCTTTCTGTGTGAGCAATACGGTTGGCAAATGTCTACACAGAATAGAACGAAGAATTACAAAATTCTCCATCTCAAGAATTGTTTCTTCCAATTTAAATCTCTGACTGAATTATTTGCAACATTGAATTTGCTTTGAAGCATAATAACTCTTCAATTCTCTGTTTAAATTAAACCATTCAATTTAAATCCTGAAAGCATTTTAAAATTATTTAAATCCTGCTGTATCTGCAGCTTTTCTTCATTCAGTTTAAATTGTTCTGCCAGTTCAATTGCTGTGAAGTTTGTTGTAGAATTTCAAGTTTTAAGAATATTTTAGAAATTGTAATTAAATTTTAAAGCAAAATCAGATCTTATAATAAAAACACAAATTGTAATTTCCTTGCTATTTTGTACTATTTCCAATGTTGTTCTTGTATTCTTTGAATTTTTTGTGCATTTTAAATTGTAAAAGCTTAGCTTAATATAAAGATTTTTTAAAATACAGCTTTAAATTAATTTTAAAACATTTGGTATCTTGTACATCCTCTGAAGTTGTTTCATAAAGATTTATCATTCCAATATAAAAATTCAGGTTGGTGGTTTCATGATATTTTACAAGGAAACTGGAAGCTACAGGAGGCTATTTGGTCCGTTGAGCCTGCAGCACCATTTAATATAAAGTCTAGAGTCATAGAGTTGCACAGCACGGAAATAGACCGTTCAGTTCAACTTGTCCATGTCGGCCAGATATCCTAAATTAATCCAGTCCCATTTGCCAGCATTTGGCCCACATCCTTCTGAACCCTTCCTATTCATATACCCATCCAGCGGCCTTTCAAATGTTGTAACTGTACCAGCCTTCACCACTTCCTCTGGCAGCTCATTCCATACACGCATCACCCTCTGCATGACAAATTCGTCCCTTTGGTCCCTTTTAAATTTTCCCCTCTCACCTTAAACCTAAATTTGTTTTAGAAGATTATTATTATTTATAACAATGATTTTTAATGATAAAAGGATGCACTTTTAATAATATCAATGATTTAAGCCTTCTTTCATCTTTCCAAGATGGGAACCTTGCTGTAGAAAGTAACATTTTTATCCTCCCTCCAAGAGACAGAAATTATTTCTGAAGCCCAATGTCAATGTTTCTTTTTCAGTGGATTGTTATTCCAGTTTCTCCTTGAAACTTCAATAAGGCTGTTTCTGATTTCATGGGAAACTGAGATATATCTGGACAATGTGATCAAAAACAACTTTTGGACCACTGAGTTAATAATACTTACTTACACAAAGAGGTTAACACCTCACAATGAGCTTAGTTGAAAGAAATCCAAAACTACCAAGATGAAAATTCATTAGAACGCATATCCTTTTATATTGACGTACTGCCCTTGGATGAAGCAACTTAATTGTTCCTAGGGGTATCAATTGTCTCAGATATGGCACAGCTCCTGCAGGTTAACAGTCATCCATTTTTTCAAATTTGACCCTGGGACAAGCCTTACTTTTTCCTTGAAAATAAACCCCTACTTGAAGAAAATTAAATTGCAATCTCGTAGTTATAGTGGGTGGTGCATCCCTCAAAACTAAAGGAATGTTAAAAGTGTCTTGCCCCTAAACATTTAGTTCTCAGCTCCAATCTCCTTGCAACCACATCTCCATGATGAGAGTCTATAAGAATTTGTAACTCATGCAGTTGCAGATTACATTATGTATGGGGACAGACCACAATTTGCCCTTGAGATATTTGAGAACTTTGCAAGCATTTCAGTGTTCACCAGTTCACCAATATTCCGTTGCTCAAATGGAGAATCTGATCGTGGAATAGAAACAGTCAAAAGCAGGATATAGACTTCTTGTGGGTTGCCACCATGGGGACAAGAAATGGGGAGAAAAATAAAAGCTCAGCTCCCTATTCTTCTAATTGGCTTCATAAACATTGCACAAGTCAAGTTACGAAACGTGGGCTCGTCCTGGATTTGAATCTGGGATCTCTCGCAGGTGTGCGCAGTAGATGACCCAAAGTGCGAATCATGCCCCGAGACCAACAAGCCACATGCCACCTTTTATCTCACAAAAGAATGGTAACTGTTTCAAAAGGATGAAGCAAACAAAAAGCTAGAATGGTCAGATCAACCGAAATCAACTCCAGCATGAGATCAATAGTCAAATCGGTGACTCTCAAGTAATTGGAGAATAGTTTCTCCTCGTCCAACACTCACTCGAGCAGGAAGGATAGTCAAACCTCTGGACCAGGTGAATTCATAAAGTCAAAGAAATGCAGGAGGCTGTGGATATGGAAGCTGAATCAAACACTGAAAATGCTGGACTAAGTCAGCTATGTGGTAGCATCTGCGGAGATGGAAACAGAATTAACATCTTGAGTCTGCTATGACTCCTTTTCAGAACGGTTCTGCTTGCAACGCAGCATGCAATTCTGAAAGTGGCAGATTATGAGCTGTAGTGGGAAGTGGGTGCAATAGCTGAGAAAGGATGACTGGGAGATATCAGAGAGAAAGTCCTTTTGGACTACAGACAATCATTCACCTTTCTCCTGCAAGTTTCTCTGCACTGAGGATACCTCCATGACTCGGTTGACAACTTCAGACCAGATTGCCGAGGTTTGATGCCATGGACATTTCTCAACGTTCTGAGGAGAGAAAATAACCTTCCTCACCACCAATTTGTAAACCAGGACCCTGAGAAACCAATTGGGGTGCCAACCTGCCTCTGACACCATCTCCAGGGTAATTCTTCTATCACTGCAACTGTGAAAGATATTTCCTTGACTTGACACACAGCTGGAGGCCTAAACTTGATGCCAGCTTCTGGATTAGTGGTGCTGGAAGAGTGCAGCAATTCAGGCAGCATCCGACAAGCAGCAAAATCGATGTTTCGGGCAAAAGCCCTTCATCAGGAATAAAGGAAGAGAGCCTGAAGCGTGGAGAGATAAGCTCGAGGAGAGTGGGGGTGGGGAGAAAGTAGCATAGAGTACAATAGGTGAGTGGGGGAGGAGATGAAGGTGATAGGTCAGGGAGGAGAGGGTGGAGTGGATAGGTGGAAAAGGAGCTGGGCAGGTCGGACAAGTCCGGACAGGTCAAGGGGACAGTGCGGAGCTGGAAGTTTGAAACTAGGATGAGGTAGGGGAAGGGGAAATGAGGAAGTTGTTGAAGTCCACATTGATGCCCTGGGGATGAAGTGTTCCGAGGCGGAAGATGAGGCGTTCTTCCTCCAGGCGTCTGGTGGTGAAGGTGCGGCGGTGAAGGAGGCCCAGGACCTCCATGTCCTCGGCAGATGCCAGCGTTGAGAATCCTTGAAGGTTCTGGCAGTGGTAGGTAAGCCATGGTACACTCAGGATGAGTTGGTAGAGTTGTATGAGAAATCTCATTGGGCTTCGCAGATAGAAACTCTCTGAAATTGACACTTAGCCAATGTTTGGTCAAATTCAGCCCTATATTTCAGAAGCACTTCATTGACTGTAAAGCACTTTGAGATGGCATGGGCATGAAAAGTATTGCAAGAATATAGTCCTTTCTTCTGTTGGTATCACTTGTGCTTGTTTCTACAGCTGACACTAAACCACAGTAAAATGCGTAGTATCAGAGAGGACTGAATTATTCCTTTTTACCTGGTGTCTATTGTACATGAGCCATGCAGTCACTGTACAGGAGTGAATTATTTCCATTTAAAAAAAAACAACTGTGTATATCGAACTAACATAGGAGATAACAGTGAGATGAACGCAGTATTTGGCTGTTTCTATAACATACTCAATCCGAGCACATGAGCTGATGCCTAGCCATTTGTGACAACTTATCCCGCCATCTCCTCAGGGAAAATTATTTTAGATTTTCAGATTTATTGATTAAGCAGGAGAAACAGAACTTAACTCTCAGCGGGATGAACAATACATCAATCAATGCGGTTTTTTGATGTCAAACACAGAGTTTGATATTTGAAAGTTGATTGCCTTGTAATTCTGCCTTGAGTTCAGCAGTGAGGCTTTTTCCATTTGGATCTATACTCACCGGCATTTGTTTAATCTGTTTCCTATTTTTAGCTTCAGACCCCTCAGGTGCAAGCATGTTGATGCATAAAGATTATTTCAAGGCTTTAAAGTTCACTTTTTTTTATTTACAGACCTCTCCTGCTGAATCCTTTGATTTAAGTATTGGCTCCAGGTTGGTGTGCAGCTCTGGAGACAAAGGACTGGAGATTGAAAATAAAAAAAAACAGAAATTGCTGGTGAAACTCAGCAGGTCTGGCTGCATCTGTGGGAAGAGTTGCAGAATTAATGTTTTCAACCTCGTGACTCTTCATCAGAACTGATGGCAGCTCGGAAAAAGTGATATTTATGCTGAAGGCAAGGTTGGGGTAGATGGGGAAAGGGGGAGATGAGCTGATAAGTAGAGACAGAAGATGTGAAAGGGGCAGATAAATACCGAGATTTCTGAAGGCAGGCCAGGACAGAAGAGAAGTTGAAAAAGTGATAATGTGGGCTGAGGGTAGCAGAGAATGGGTAGTCTGTACCGTCATGTGATAATAGGTCTGAGAGTGAGTGAAAATGGGTTGACTGTGCTAAACGCAATCCATGTCATAACATGCAAAATAACCACAGATGGATGGAATCCAGCTCTCATGTTATTGAATTCAATATTGAGTCGAGAGGCTGCAGGGTTCCCAAGCAGAAAATGAGATGCTGATCTTCATGCCTACATTCAAAGATACTATGGGTGTTGTGAGAAGGTGTTGAGGGTGGAGAAGGAGTGTACCAGGCTGTTTGGAAGGAATGGGAATATTGACGTTTCAGGCAAAAGCCCTTCATCAGGAGGCTGCCTGCTTCATTCCTGATGAAGGGCTTTTGCCTGAAACATCGATTTTCCTACTCCTCGGATGCTGCCTGACCTGCTGTGCTTTTCCAGCACCCTCTAACCTAGACTCTGATCTCCAGCATCTGCAGTCCTCACTTTTGCCCTGTTTGGAGGGAATGGTCCCATCAGAAGGCTGACAAAGGAGGGGAGGGAAATATGTATCTGGTTATGGCAGCACACTGGAGATAATAGAAATAATGGCGTACAATCCTTTGGATGCTGATGCTGATGGGATGGTTAGTGAGAGCCAGGGGACCCTATCGTTGATGTGGGAAGGAAGAGACAGAGGGGAATGGGCCAAACACTGCCAAAGGCCCCGTTGACCAGATTAGCAGGGAATCCTGGCTCAGGAGAAAGGACATTCCTATGGAAGGTAGCATCATTGGAATCACAGAAGCTGTAACACATGTCCATTCAGTTTTTCCCTTCTCACCGTCCAAGATCCCTAACACATCTTCCAGGTGAAGCAGAGAGTTACCTGCACTTCAATCAATCTAGTCGATTGTATTTGCTGCTTACCAGGAGATCTTCTCTACACTGTGCAGACAAATCATAGACTGGTTGACCACTTTTCAGAATACCTATGTTCTATCCTTAAAAAAAGACCCCGAGCTTCCAGTTATCTGCCACTTCAACACACCACTATGCTCCCATGCCAACATCTCTGTCACATGCTGGCTGCAGTTTTCTACCGAGAGCCAGCACAAGCTCAAAGCACAACAACGGAAAGATCTATGGATGCTATAAGTTAGAAACAAAAACAGAAACTGCTGGAAAAACTCAGCGGGTCTGGCAGCATCTGTGGAAAGAAATCAGAGTTTACGTATTGGGTCTGGTGACTCTCAGAACTACTCAGCAGGTCTCAATAGAAACCTGGTAAAGAGGACCCAAGCCATTTGTTCAAGGTGCAAGCTTGATGCTGAACGGGAAATATTTTAGTTTGGGAAACTTGGTCGGCATAGACCAGTTGGATTGAAAGGCCTGTTTCCATGCTTCATGACTCCATGACTTTTTGTGAGACAACAGCAACCCTGAACTGATTGCTGTATGTTGTTCAAATTCATATATAACCTGAAGGCCATAACATTTGGTCCTGCAAAGAGTTCAAGTGATCACAGGTTAGGTGACATATCTCAAACATTGAGTTGGACGTTTTATACTGCTAGTATGTAGTAATGATATCCGTAGTGTTCACCATTACCAGGATACTGTAGTCAAACCATAAAGGTAAGCCCATAACTTATAGGAGCAGAAATTAGGCCATTCAGCCCATCAAGCCTGCTCCATCACTCAAACGTGGCTGATAAATTTCTCAACCCCATTCTCCCGCTTTCTCCCTGTAACCTTTGATCCCCTTTACAATCAAGAACCTATCTATCTCAGTCTCAAAGACACACAATAACCTGGAAATCCACAGCCTTCTGTGGCAATGAATTCCATAGATTCACCACTGTCGGGCTGAAGACGTTTCTCCTTATTTCCATTCTAAAGAGTTTCCCTTTATTTTGATGCTCTGCCTCAGGTTCTAACGTCTCCTGCTAATGTAAACATCTTCCCAACATCCACTCAGTCCGGGCGTTCAGTATTCTATAGTTTCAATTGGATTCCCTCTCATCTTTCTAAACTCCATTGAATATAGACCCAGAGTCCTCAAATATTCCTCAGATGTTAAGCCTTTCGTCCATGCGACCATTCTTGTGAACCTCCTCTGGACCTGCTCCAGGTGCTCTGTTTATTACACTAATGAGTAATATTGATAAAATATGAACTTTAACTCCTGAGTGATGTGAAGTCTGTCCCCAAGACTGATAGAACATAATAAACAGCTGTCTGTCTGTTTCAAAATTTAAACAAATCCAGATGTTAGCTGTAAGTCAAAAAAGGACCTCTGTGACCACCAGGTAAAACCCTGGGGATATCCCAACAGGTGTTTGGTGGGGTGGGGAGGGGATCTTCTGTGGGTCATAGAGAGTTCCTTCTGCTCTAACTTCAGTGATTACTCACTTGGCAATGACATCGCCGATGTGCCACAAACTCCTCACCAACTGCTCACCTGAGATTCCCTGTTGGGGTTTGACTTCCACCAACCAGACCTGCCTTTCTTCAAATGTGTCTTTCACTGAGGCATCCTCTCGCTGGTCATGTAGCCTCAACAACGATCACCATTAGCACTGTCATTGTTGCAGCCCACCGATTGGACCACCCAATCTTATAGTTGAGCCCCTATCCAGTAAAAATGAATTCACTGGCAATGTCCTTTGGTACATAATTGCAAAGACTGGCAGTGGTTTTATTAAGTCATAGGGCTGTAAGCTTTTTCACCAAACATCTTTGCCCATCTACTTTCCTCTCTTTTTTTCCAAATGTTCGTTCACCTGCCCATGTGCCTCCTTCTTAGGTTTGGTGTGATATTGTCTGATTCATGCTCTCATGAAGCACCTTGGGATGTACTATATTTGCTATCCAAATGCAACGTCTTGTTATTGTGCAATACAAGGTGTAGCACTCATTGCTTTCAAACCTATTATGAGTTGTTTATCTCTCCACCCTGGAGGCTCCCTGCCTCTATTCCTGATGAAGGACTTTTGCCTGAACCATCGAGTTTCCTGCTCTTCGGATGCTGCCTGACCGGCTGTGCTCTTCCAGCACCACTCCAATCTAAACTCTGGTTTCCAGCATCTACAGACCTCACTTTTGCCTATTATGAGTTGTGTTTGTGCAGGGGCAACGCATGGGAGTGGAGTGAAACATCACTCCTATTAAGAGCAGCCTGTGTTTTTCTGCTCATTACTGCCACCATGGGGAATATATGTTCTACAGCTTTGAGCAAGAACACATTCAATATTGAAAACAACAACAGAAATCGCTGGATGAAACTCAGCAGGTCTGACAGCATCTGTGGAGAGAGAAACACAGAGTTAATGTTTCAGTCCAGTGACCTTTCTTAAAGTACATTAGCTTCTTTATTCTTAACCTTGCTATCCCACCCACCCATCCCATCCCATCCCAGTCCAATCCACCCAATTCTATTCCTCTCTCTGTTGAAGCCAGTTCTCTCTGACAGATCATCCAGTACGGCAAGTAAATGACTATTGCTTGCACCCAAGTTGGAACGTGGTCATCTGAACTCAGCATTGCCAACAATTCAACCCTTGGACCACTGGGATCATCCAGCTGAGAAATTCTCATCCTGTGTGTGCCATCAATTGTGACCACATAACTGAGACTTGATGCTAAGGGTCTGTTGTGTGACAGGAGACAGTGAGGTCTGCAAATGCTAGTGAGCAGAGTTGAAAGTGTATTGCTGGAAAAGCACAGCAGGTCAGGCAGCATCCGAGGAGCAGGAAAATCAACGTTTCAGGCCGGAGCCCTTCATCAGGAATTGTTGTACGACAGGAATCAACTCTTTCCGAGCAAGTGATAGACATAGGAGAGATGTCAGAGGTAATTTCATTACTGAGAGAGTAGTAAGTGCATGGAATGGCCTGCCTACAACAGTAGTAGACTCGCCAACTTTAAGGGCATATAAATGGGCATTGGATAAACATATGGATGAAAATGGAATAGTGTAGGATAGTTGGGCTTCAGATTGGTTCCACAGGTCGGTGAAATATCGAGGGTTAAAGGGCCTGGAATGTGCTGTAATGTTATATGTTCTAAGTAGGGGAAAGTGATGACTGCAGATGCTGGAGAGTCAGAGTTGAAAAGTGTGCTGGAAAAGCATAGCAGGTCAGGCAGCATCCGAGGAGCAGGACAGCCAACTTTTCAGGCATAAGCCCTTCATCATTCCTAATGAAGGGCTTATGCCTGAAATGTTGAATCTCCTGCTCCTTGTATGCTGCCTGACCGACTGTGCTTTTCCAGCACCACACTTTTTGACTCTTTGCCAGCAAGGTTCAGTTAGTTCAGGGTGGCTGTCAGATATTTTCTGGTGATTTGAAGAGAGAGAAAGAAAGCTGGAGAAAAAAAGCTTGAACTTGTTCAGCACCTTTCAAAGATTTCAGAATGGCCAGAAATGCTTTTCAGCGAATAACATACTTTCAAAGGTTAATCATTGTTATAATGTAGGAAACATGCCAGACAGCTGGAGACAGCAGGCTCCTGTAAACAGTAATGAGGAAATAACTATAAAACTGTTTTACGAAGAAGAATTGATTAAAAGGTTGGGGAGAATTGACTCTGGCCAACCCCCAAATCTTCTTCAAAAGGGTACACTTGGATATTTCACATCCACCTGACAGGGAAGACAGGAACTAAAACAGAAGTTGCTAGCAAAGCTCAGCCAGTCTGGCAGCATCTGTGCAGAGAAATCAAAGTTAACGTTTCAGGGCCAGTCACCTTTCCTCAGAACTGCTGGTAGCTCGGAAAATGTTGGACTTTATGCAGAAGATATGGTGGGTAGAGGGTAAGGATAGATGCAGATAGAGCTCAAAGAGAGAGAAGAACAATTGGCGAGACAAAGGAGTGGATAACAATCTGGTTGAAAGCGTGGATAGCTGTTAATGGAGGTTGTTAGTGGCTAACAATGGATTATGTGTAAAAGTAAGCTATGCAATCACAGGGCCAGGTATGTCAGGGTGGGGATGGGACATAGGGGAGTCCATAGCCCTAAAGCTATTGAACTTGATATTGATTCTGGATGGCTGCAGGGTTCCCAAGTGGAAAATGAGGTGTTGTTCCTGCAGCTATGCTGAACTTCACTGGAGCCACTGCAGCAAAACTGAGATAGAGGTGTTAGCCTGGCAACAGGGTGGTGTGTTAAAGTGGCAAGCAAATGGAAGCTCAGAGTTTTTTTTTGTGGGCAGAACGCGGATGTTCTGCAAAGCGGTCACTCCATCTATGTGGAAGAGACGCAGCAAATGCAGTGGACTAGATTGTCAGGAGTGCAGGTAAAGTGCTGCTTCTCCGGGTAGGCATGTTTGGGCCCTTGGATACTGAGGTAAATGGACAGGTGTTACACCTTCACTGGTTTCAGGGGAAGTGCCGTGGGGCTGTGGGGGATGGTAGTGGTAGTGAAGGAAGAGTGGACCAGGGTGTCACAGAGGGACTGGTCCCAATGGAAGGCAGACTGGGGAAGGGAAGTGGATGTGTGTCTGGTGGCGACATCTCGCTGGAGGAGGTAGAAAAGGCTGCTGATGCTAGTAGGATGGTAATTATGGTGTGGATGCTAGTGGGTGGTTGGTAAGAACACGTGGGACCCTATTGTTGCAGGAAGAAAAAGAGGGGTGAGGGAAGAAATGCGTGAAATGGGTTAGACCCAGTTGAGGGCTCTGTCAACAATGGTGCTTTGAATCCATGGTTGAGGAAGAAAGTGAACGTTTTGGAGGCATCATTGGAATATGCAATGGAGGCGGAGTAACTTGGAGAATGGGATAGAGTCTTTACAGGAAGCAGGATGTGAGGTTGGATAGTCAAGGTAGCTGTGGGTTTGTAGCGGATATTAGTGTCCAGTCTATCCCCAGAAATGGAAACAGATATATTAAGGAAGGGAAAGGAAGGAGTCAGAGATACAAGCACGTGAAAGTGAGGGCAGGGTAAAAATTGGAAGCAAAATCGATAAACCTTGCCAACTCCGTACAAGAGAGGAAAGTAGCACTGATGATATCATTAATATATTGGAGAAAGAGTTGTGGGTGGGGACTGGAATTGGATTGGAGCAAGGAATGTTCCACATACACCCAAAGAGATAGGCATCACTGGGCTCCATGTGGGTACCCACGGCCACTCTCTGACCTGAAGAAAATGGGAGGAGGAGTTAAAGAAGAAGTTGTGGAGGGTGAGGACGAGCTTGGCTGGGCGAGAGAGGTGGTATGGTTCAGGCCTCTGCTCCAGGAAGAGCCCTGAGCCCATCCTGGGGTGGGGGATAGACGTTGTTAACAGGGCCTTCAACCGGGTCTGATCCATTTCACGTGGGAAGGGATTGCATGCCCATGGAAAAGGGGATGGAGCTGGATCCCGCAAACTAAAGTTCAGAAACTGGCGTAAAGTGTTTGGGGAATCAGGGATTCATGTGGGAAGGGATTGGACCAGAGGGGAAAAAAAAAGTCAAAGTAGGGAGAGATGAATTCTGTCGGGCAGGAGCAGGCAGAAACAATGGGTCTGCCCAGACAGTTCTGTTTGTGGATTTTGGGAAGGAGGGAGAAATGAGTTATGCGGGGCCAGGGGATATCACCAGATGAAATGAGGTTGGTGACTGCCGTTGATACAATAGCCTCATGTTCCATCATGGGGTCATGGTATGGGGGAAATAGGAGGAGGCATCTGTGAGCTGGCGCTTAGCCTCTGCAATGTAGAGGATTCCTGATGAAGGGCTTTTGCCCGAAATGTCGATTTTGCTGAAGCTCCTCGGATGCTGCCTGAACTGCTGTGCTCTTCCAGCACCATTGATGCAGAATCTGGTTTCCAGCATCTGCAGTCATTGTTTTTACAATGTAGAGGTCAGTCTGCCAGACAGCAACAGGCTTAATGACAAAATCAGGGTTGGATCTGAGAGCACAGAGAACTGTCAGTTCCCAGAGAGAGAAGTTGGATTAAGTAAGGATGGGCAGGGAGGGGGGCAGAGTAAGAGGTGACGAACGTCACGTCGACAGTTCTCGCTGAACAGATGGAGTGCAGAAAAAAGGCCTGGGGGAGGGGTCCAGGTGGAGCGAGAGTGTTGGAGGTGGGCGAAGGGGTCTGCGGGACTGGGAGAGGACTCTTGTTTAAAGGATTGGGCACGCATGCCCCCAAACCCACATACCAGGCCCTGATATCACATTGTTTGATTTACACACAATTATGGTGACATTGTGAGCCACTAACAATCCCCATTAACAGCTATTCACACTCCCAGCCAGATCGTTATCCACTCCTTTGTCTGTCCAACTGTTCTTCTCTCTCTTTGGGCTCTATCCCCACCGATCATTTGCTCCGTACCCCTCACTCCCATCTTCTGCATAAAAAAGCAATATTTTCTTCACTACCATAGTTCTGAGGAAGGGTCGTTTCTGATTTCTCCCCACAGATGCTGCCAGGCCTGTTGAGCTGTTCCAGCAATTTCAGTTGTTGCGTTTGATTTACAACATGTAGAGTTCTTTAGGTTTTAATTAAAGAAGCCAGGACCTTTGGCTGGATCTTTCACCTGTCTATAATGCCATCAATTATGGTGACACCCACAAATGTACTAACCATACCTTCTATATTTTCATCCAAATCATTTATATAAATAACAAACAGAAGAGGTCCCAGAGAATGCCGCTGGTAACAGGCCTCCAATCTGAAAAGCAACCGTCCACCATTACTCTCTGTCTCCTGCTATTAAACCAATCATGTATCCAATTAGCAAGCTCATCCTGAATTCCATGTGACATAAATTTTCTAATTAGTCTACCATGCAGAACCTTGTCAAAAGCTTTACAAAAATCCAAATAAACAATGTCTACTGCTCTGCCAGAACTAATCTTTTTGGTAACTTTCGCAAAAAATTCAATCAAGTTTGTGAGACATGACTTTCCTCACACAAAACCATGCTGACTATCCTCAATCAATTTTTGCCTCTCTAAATGTTCATAAATCTAACCTTTTATAATCACCTCCAACAATTTACTCATAATCGAAGTCAGACCCACAGGTCTATAGTTCCCCAGTTTCTCCTTACAACCTTACTTAAATAAAGGTACAACATTATACTTTTGAGATAAAGTATTTTTTCTTCTTGACTACAACAGACATTGTAAATATCGTGAAGCAGCACAATAAGACTAAGAGTATTACACCAACCTATTCCCAGAAATGGGGTATGGCATGAATTTTAAGGCCTTGTAGTACCATGTTCTGATCTTCTTACCAGACTTTGGATGAAGAGGTTTCTCCTGAATTAGAATTAGCTTTATTGTCATATATACTCGCATGAGCACAGTGAAAAGTTTACAAATCATCACTTTCAGTGCCATCTTAGTTGCAAAGGTATTTAGATCCACATCCTTAAGTACAAATTCTTTGGGAAAGAATTTCTGTCGGTGTTGAATAGGCCGTTCTGACCCAGCCTGGAATTCCTCTCGGTGCTGAATAGGCCGGTCTACTCCAGCCTAGGATTCCTCTCGGTGCTTTGGCCGACAGTCTGGGACTCCTTTCAGCGGCAGTCTGGGAGTCCTTTTGGTGGCTGTTTTTGTCAGCATCCATCTGGGTTACCTTGGGTCCTTGAGCCCAGAGCCGTGAAAGGGACTAAGTGGACTTTGTCTTAAATTTTTGATTTTAATTTCTCTTTTATTTGGTTTATTACATTATCATGTGAGTACTGTTATTCTAAACTTCTTATCACTTAATTTTTTGGATTTATTAGTACGGTTTTAGACTTTTACAGATCTGTAATGCAGGACCGGCCTATTCAACATTGAGAGGAATCCCAGGCTGGACCAGACCGGCCTATTCAGCAGCGAGATAAACCCCAGGATGGAGCAGAACTGTCATACTGCAGAAGCCCCTGGAAGTGCCATGGCCAGTGGAATTCTGGGCACGGACCCGGATTTGATTGATTGATTGATTGCTGGATTGATTGATTGTCATGTGCACCAAAGTGCACTGAAAAGCTTTCTTTATGACCAGTACAGACAGATAATAATAAGCAAGCATGTGCAGATCAAAGAGACTTAAACAAAGGCATACAGGTTAGATTGCACTGGGAGTGCACTAGGCCAGATCAGCACTACCAAGGTCAGCATTATTACAGGTTAAAGAGCCCATTCGGAAGGGGTCGTAGGGATCATTACAGGAGTGTGATGGGCCTTTGATTGTGTTAGCAGCCTTTCCGCATCAGTGAGCTGTGTGAATGGAGTCCATGGATGGAAGATTGGTTTCCGTGATGTTCTGGGCTGTGCACACCACCTCCGGTAGTTTCCTCCGGTCTGGGCAGAGCAGTTGCCATACACGACCGTTATGCACCCAGACAGTGTGCTTTCAATGGTGCACCTATCAGTGCTGCCAACGAAGCAGCCATGAGGAACGGTCAGAGCCACACCTCATTCTCGGATGCAGCAGTGTCCCGGAACCTCCTTCCTCACCTGAAGCCAGCAAAATAGAGTTAGATTAACTTGATGTTGAGCCAGCGCAAGGACCACCCCGATAGAAGCTGTTGGGAACCTGAACCCATCTCCGATATTGCTACCACGAGATTGAGCTGCTGTGCTCACTCGACACCACCAATCCAATCACTTCCACCGAGCTCTTCACTAAGAGGTATGTAAACTAAAAGAAAAGAAATTGGAGAATTATATGTTAGGTTTAATTATGGCTATTCTGCAAGTGGTTTCTGGTTGGAACCCCAGTGGAAATGCTTGTCCAACTGAACACCTTCATTTAATTATTTAAAAGACTATGCTTTTGCCTCTCCACCTTCTATTCTACAGGTAAATGCAGCTAATTGCAACTTTCTGTATATCTTTAAAGCAACAATATGTCATTTATGCATGGTTCTGGAGGTGAGTAATATTTTGGAAAGATCCCACAAACAACTCAAAGGCAAATCAGTGAATCATTTTCAACGAATCATAAAACAGCGCAGCACAGATGGAGGTCCACTTGCTCCATCTTTGTTTGAAAGAGCAACCCAATAATTCCATTCTTCTCTCATATCCAAACATTTTATTTTCTCTCTCAGGCATTGAAGCAACTAAATTAGAACCTCTACCACCCCCTATCAAGCATCGTGTTTCGAATCCAAGCCACATTCTAAAGAAATGACTTTCTTCCTGTTGTCACTTGTTCTCGAAACAATCAAGTGCATCTGTGACCTCTGCTTATTCAACCTTCAACCCTGGAAACACTTTCTTGTTATACATGCTGTTCAAGATTCAATAATTTTAAATGCCTTTAATCTTCTCTTTGCCCTCACTGTCTCCCAAGACTATCCAGTTAACTGCATTTCTGAAACCAGTGTAAATCTCTTCTGTACTCACTTCAGATAGATTGTAATTCTTCCTGATTTGTGCCCCCCTTGGAATTAAGACAAAAAAAAAACCTTTAGATGTAGTTCTGTGCAATTGTCTACCAAGTACGAAAAGAGCCCCATTAGGTTGTCAAACAGATCATGGGCTGGATAGGAAATTGATGAGATTGCTTTAACCTGAAGGTTGTTATCAATAGTGATGGAGCTATATTGGGACCAACAAATTAGAATGCCCGGAGAGATTGTTGATAAAAGCATTACGATTTTAAATTTGTGCTTGTGAATTGCACAAAGGTGCTGCAGGAACAATTGGTAAGTTTGAAGCTGACACAAGTCGCAGTATTGGATTGGAAGCAACATTGGGATAGAATGTGGAATATGTCCAAGTCTGGCAATAAAAACAGTGTGTTCTTATTAAGCACAGGGCTAAAGTAAACTCTTCCAATAGTGTGCAAGGCTCACTGTTCAGACTGTTGAGAGGAAATAGACTAGATGCTTTCATAGATGAATTCTGAGAGAATTCCTCAACACATTGCAAAAGTAGATCCAACGTCTTTCTAGAACATTCTAATGCAAAACAAATTACAATATAGTGTTGTGTAAAACTTTGGCTAGGCTTTATTTAAAAAATAACTGGGACTGTCTTTAAATTTCATTGCAATAGGAAGGAAACATGGGGTGGGCTGTAATTTAGAGATAAAAGAACATTTCATGGGCTGTAGACATTGCTGGCTTGGTGAGAATTTATTGACCATCCCTAATTGTCCACAGGGTAGTTAAGAGTTGGCCATATTGCTGGGGTCTGTAGTCGCATGTAGGTCAGATCAGATAAAGATGATTAATTTCCCTTCGCAAAAGGACATTAGTCAACTAGATGGGTTTGACAGTGGTTACATGATCAGCATTAGTCTGGATTTTTATTCTATTCATATCACAACTTGCTATGGTGGATTTTAAAGTCATGATTAGATTAAATTAGATTCCCTACAGTGTGGAAAGAGGCTCTTCGGCCCAACAAGTCTACACCGACCCTCCAAAGAGTAATCCACCCAGACCCATCTCCCTCTGACTAATGCACCTAACACTATGGGCAATTTAGCATGGCCAATTCACCCAACCTGCACATCTTTGGACTATGGGAGGAAACCGGAGCACCCAGAGGAAACCCAAGCAGACACGGGGAGAACGTGCAAACTCCACACAGTCAGTCACCTGAGGCTAAAATTGAACCAGGGTCCCTGGTGCTGCAAGGCAACAGTGCTAACCACTGAGCCACCATGTTCTTGGAAAATTGGTTGAAAGACAATTAGAGCTATCTCTCTCTAATTTAGCAAAGCACAGACTTCAAGGGGATTTGACTGAGTTGTAAAGATGCCTGTGAATATACTACCCAAGTTGCATTGCAGAAAGAAGATGAGGGAACAAGACCTAAAATGTAACCTTTGGACTAGACATGATGACCCTTTTCACAAAAAATTTTTAACCTCTGGGATAAGCTGTAGACTGACTGAGGTCAGCTCACTTGGAATGGAAAGTGAAGCAATTGAATTTGTGAAACAATTGCACATGGAACATTGAGTTACACTGTTCAGGAGAGATATGATTTGCGTGCATTTGGAGAAATGAAGACTGATTAGCAATAGTCAGCATGGCTTTGTGCATGGGAAATCATGTCACAAACTTCATTGAATTTTTTGAGGAGGTAACTAAAAAGATTGTTCAGGGCAGAGAGGTAGATGTTGTCCACATGGACTTTAGTAAAGCCTTTAACAAGATTCCATGTGGTTGGCTGGTTTATAAAGCTCGAGCACATGGGAATTGGGAAGCTTGCCAATTGGACACAAAATCAGCTTGGCAGTATGAGTCGGAGAGTGGTGGTGGTGTTGGAGGGTGAATGTTTGGATTGGAGGCCTGTGATCAGCAGTGTTCCACAGGGATAGATTCTGGGTCCACTGTTGTTTGTATGATGATACTTTGACTTTAAGAGGTGTATTTTATCCTGTTTGTTGAATGAAGAGAGTTTGAGACAGAGGTAGCGAGCAGTCTACTCCACAGCTAACAAAGTAAGCAGCTTGTGAGACCTATGGTATTTTTTTAAAAGTTGGAATGATAGAAGCAGCCTGAACGGGTGGGGTCAAATTCCTAAAGAACCAAGATTTTTTTTTGACTTTTAGCTTTCAGTAGCAGGTTCTGGGGTCTTGAAGTGGGATGTCGAATATCTTATTGCTCCCTCTGTTACAGCTAAAAGCTGGGGATCTCTCCCTGCAGCTAGAATTCACACGAGACATTCTATTTTACTGAACATGTCTTTGCCAAGACAACACTTACACTTATCTTTAAAAGAAGAAAATGTTTTGGTTCAGACTATCTTATACATATATATTTTGAGAGGATTTTATCTGGTCCGTATCCTTTTATCATTTATATAAACAATTTGAGTATGAACTTAGAATTAAAATTAGTATTAGAATCCCTACAGTGTGGAAACAGGCCCTTTGGCCCAAAAGGTCAACACCAAACCCACCCAGACCAATTCCCCTACCCTATATTTGTCTCTGATTAATGTACCTAACCTACATATCCCTGAAAACTATGGGCAATTTAGCATGGCCAATTCACCTAACCTGCACTTCTTTGGATTGTGGGAGGAAACTGGAGCACCTGGAGGAAACCCACACAGATAAAGGGAGAATTTGCAAACTCCACACAGACAGTCACCCAAGGCTGGAATTTAGGAGGCATGGTTAGCAGATGACACCAGAGTTGGTGATATAGTCAACAGCGAAGAAGGTTATCTAAGATTATAAAATGATCTTGATTAAATTGATTGGGGGTAGATATTCGCAGGTAAAGGGACGGCTGGAAATTTGGGAAGCCTTCAGAAATTAGATCACAAGAATCCAGAGAAAGTATATTTCTGTTAGGGTGAAAGGAAAGGCTGGTAGGTATAGAGAATACTGGATGACTAAAGAAATTGAGGGTTTAGTTAAGAAAAAGAAGGAAGCATATGTAAGGTATAGACAGGATAGATCGAGTGAATCCTTAGAAGAGTATAAAGGCAGTAGGAGTATACTTAAGAGGGAAATCAGGAGGGCAAAAACTGGTCATGAAATAGCTTTGGCAAATAGAGTTAAGGAGAATCCAAAGGGTTTTTACAAATACATCAAGGACAAAAGGATAACTAGAGACAGAATAGGGCCCCTCAAAGATCAGCAAGGCAGCCTTTGTGCGGAGCCGCAGAAAATGGGGGAGATACTAAATGAATATTTTGCATCAGTATTTACTGTGGAAAAGGATATGGAAGATATAGAAAGTAGGGACATAGATGGTGACACCTTGCAAAATGTCCATATTACAGAGGAGAAAGTGCTGGATGTCTTGAAACACATAAAGATGAATAAATCCCCAGGACCTGATCAGGTGTACCCGAGAACTCTGTGGGAAGCTAGAGAAGTGATTGCTGGGCCTCTTGCTGAGATATTTGTATTATTATCGATAGTCACAGGTGATGTGCCGGAAGACTGGAACTGGCTCAAAGGTAGAAGACAGAGGGTGGTGGGAGGGTTGTTTAACAGACTGGAGGCCTGTGACCAGTGGAGTGCCACAAGCATCGGTGCTGGGTCCTCTACTTTTTGTCATTTACTTAAATGATTTGGATGCGAGCATAAGAGGTACAGTTAGTAAGTTTGCAGATGACACCAAAATTGGAGGTGTAATGGACAGTGAAGAGGGTTACCTCAGACTATAACAGATCTTGATCAGATGGGCCAATGGGCCGAGAAGTGGCAGATGGAGTTTAATTCAGATAAATGCGAGGTGCTACATTTTGGGAAATCAAATCCTAGCAGGACTTATACACTCCTTGTAAGTGGAGTCGCAGGTAGATGGGATAGTGAAGAAGGCGTTTGATATGCTTCCATTTATTGGTCAGAGTATTGAGTATAGGAGTTGGAAGGTCATGTTGTGGCTGTACAGGACATTGGTTAGGCCACTGTTGGAATATTGCATGCAATTCTGGTCTCCTTCCTATCAGAAAGATGTTGTAAAACTTGAAAGGGTTCAGAAAAGGTTTACAAGGATGTTGCCAGGGTTGGAGGATCTGAGCTATAGGGAGAGGCTGAACAGGCTGGGGCTGTTTTCCCTGGAGCATTGGAGGCAGAGGGGTGACCTTATAGAGGTTTACAGAATTATGAGGGACATGGATAGAGTAAATAGGCAAAGACTTTTCCCTGGGGTGGGGGAGTCCAGAACTAGAGGGCATAGGTTTAGGGTGAGAGGGGAAAGATATATAAGGAACCTAAGGGGCAACCTTTACATGCAGAGGGTGGAGGCTGATACAATTGCAACATTTAAAGGCATTTGGATGGGTATATGAATAGGAAAGGTTTGGAGGGATATGGGCCGGGTGCTGGCAGGTGGGACTAGATTGGGTTGGACAGAAGGGTCTGTTTCCATGCTGTACTTCTGTATGACTCTATGACTTTATAATTGGGCCAATAGACTGAGGATTGGCAGATGGATTTTAATTTGGATAAAGGTAAGCTATAAACAAACAAGGCAGAACTTACACAGTTAATAATAGGGTCTTGGAGAGTATTGTTGAACAGAGACATCGAAAGATTCAGTTACATAGTTCTTTGAAAGTTGTGTCACAGGTAGGCAGAGTGGTTAAGAAGCACTACCATGCTTGCCTTCATTGCTCAGACTGAAAGGAGTTGGGACTTTATGTTGAAGTTATACAGGATGTTGCTGAGGCCACTTTTGGAGTTCTGTGTCCTGATCTGGTCTCCCTGTTTTCGGAAGGATATTATTAAATTGGAGAAGGTTCAGAAAATATTTACCGGGATGTTGCCAGGACTTGGTGGGATGGGTGTGGTGGGATTGATTTAGATGAAGAAGCTGGTTAGGCTGGGAGTTCTTTCACTGGAGCGTAGGAGGTAAAGGGTTGACTTAAAAGAGGTTTATAAAATCATGAGGGGCATAGATAAGGTAAATAGCAAAGATCCTTTCCCTGGAGTATTGGAGTTGAAAGCTTGGAGGCATAGTTTTAAGGTGAGAGGGGGAAAAATTTAAAAGGGTTCTGAGGGGCACCTTTCTCACACAGTGGGTGGTTAATATGTGGAATGAACTGCCAGAGGAAGTGATAAATGCAAGTTCAGTTACAATATTTAAAAGACATTTGGAAGGGTACATGAATACAAAAGGTTTAGAAGGCTATGGGCCAAACACAGGCAAGTGGGACTAACATGGTTTGGAAAACTTGATTGATGTGGATGAGTTGGGCTGAAGTATCTGTTTCTGTGCTGTTTGACTGTATGAGAGAACTGAAGTAAAACAAGAGTAGTCAAGATATCTAAAATTGTTTTAATTTTCAATAAAGGTCAAGAGAAGAGCTTGGGGGATTGTTAGCCCTGTTAGTTTGATGACCATTACAAGAAAAAATATTGCAGTCTATTATAAAGAAATCAATATCGAGGGTGACGAGATGTATTTTCTTCAAAGTGAAAATGAAGACATGAAATGAGATGCAGGTTGTTATTTCACTGAAATTGAAAGCTGGAAGTTTTGGATGAAAACCTTTAAAGTTTTTGCATCTCCTCCTATTGACAAGTAATGAGAGCACTGAATGGAGTCCCAAATGAATCTGTTACTGTTACATTGATCATTGTTGTGCTATACCAGCAAATGTAGACTTTGGCTGGATAAGGGTGAGAAATATACACATACTCCAACTTCAAAGCCCACTGTTCTTATGATGGTGTGACTGGGCTGCATGGGCATTTCAGCTCTGTTGGGTGGAGTATGCTATGTTCAGGATGATAGAAGCAGTCACTGAAATTGAAGTTGGTCTTTGGTGATATTGTGGTCTGTTTCATAGTGAAATGACAACTCAAGAATTCAAGGGACTCTGGTATATTGAGTTTTGACAAGATTTGTAGCACAGGTTGAGGTTCTGGATGTACGATTCCTCTCTGAGCTGGAAGGTTTGTTTTCAGATGTTTCATTACCACACTAGGTAACATCTTCAGTGAGCCTTCGGATGAAGCACTGGTGGTGTAGCCCACTTTCTGTTTGTATACTTGGGTTTCCTTGGGTTGATGACACAATTTCCTGTGGTGATGTCATTTCCTGTTCCCTATTTCTTGGGGAACAGGACATGACATCACCACTGGAAATGATGTCACCACAGGAAATGACATCACAGACTCAAGGAAACTCAAACATATAAATAGAAAGTGGGTTACACCACCAGTGCTTCATCTGGAGTCTCACTGACGATCTTGTATGGTGATGAAATGTCTGAAAACGAGCCTTACAGCTCAGCGAGCAAACTTACATCCAGATTCTGGAATAATGCATCACATGTGGATTGAATTCTGAATAAATTGATCTATGTATAAGTTCTGTCTGCTTCATGATCTGATATTTCTTTTAACTGCCACAGGAAGCAACACTAGGAATGATGCAATGGGCATCTCTGAGCCAGGAACTGTGGGTTTGAGTCCCAATCCCACTGGGAGAGAAACATAGTTAATATTTTTGAGTTTGAAGACTTTTCATTGATATGAAAGAGACTGGAAGTAATGTTTTTGACAAAGCAGTCAGTGGAACAGAGATTGCTCAGAGCAAAATTCAGTGGGACTTTTAATGATGATAAAGGACATTTTGCAATATTAAATGATAGGTTTGAATAGGAGAAATTAAATCAGCTCTGCTGAGGGCAAAACCAACAAGATACTGGAATGAAACAAAGAACTGTCATTGCTGGAAGTCCAAAACAAAAACATAAGTTGCTGGAGAAACTCAGCAGGTCTGACAGCACCTATGGAGAGAAAACATGGTCAACATTTTTGGGTCCAGTGAGCTTTCTTCTGAACTAGCTGCTAGGTCTTCAGACTTGGTGTGGATGGAGGATTGTGGGTAATCAAAATGGAGGACTGTGCTCCTGATCTGAACTCAGTACTGTGTCCTGAAAGTTGTAAAGTACCTAGGCAGAAAACAAGTTTCTGTCCCGTTAGATTGTGTTAAAGATTGCTGGAACTGGACAAAGCTCAGAGTGGGCACAGTCAGTGTGAGGCACAAAAGTGGGGGCTTCACTGCTCCTGGACAGGAGGTCATTGAAGATGCAATGACGTCAATTGTGTACTTGCAGATTACAATCCTATTGTTAGAGTCAATAGGATTCTATTTGCAATCCTCTTCTCAGGCATGTGAAATTCATCAATATATACATGCTAATCACAAGTAATATCCACCATGACATTGATCCTTGCAGGTTGCTCACAGACATCTCAATGAAGCAGAGGCACCACAATTGACCTTAAAAGGAGGCAGATACCAGCCATAGCAAAGACAGTACTTATGTGACTTCCAAGAGTTCTGTGTGGCATGGAGCTCAATCTCTTTCCAACTGCGCTGTAAGTATTACAATATACATTGCTGCTTGAAGGTTGTCAGTTAGCTCAGTTAACTGGATGGCTGATTTGTAATGCAGACTGATGCCAAAAGCATGGATTCAATTCCCACACTCACTGAGGTCACCACAAAGGGGCATTCATTGTGCTTCTCAACCTAGCCTGAGGTGTGGTGACTCTCAGGTTAAACCACCACCATCTCTTTAATGAGAGAACAGTCCCATAGTGACTCAGAGACAGTAAGGACTGCAGATGCTGGAAGCCAGGGGCAATAGATGTGAAGGTGGGAAAGCACAGCAAGTCAGACAGCATCTGAGGAATAGGAAAGTCAATTTTTCGGGCTGAAACCCTTCATTTGGACTGACAGCCCTATGGTCCTGCAAATATGGTGACATTATCTTATGGAATGAGAACGTTCATGGTTGGTGTGGGGCTGGGGTGGGAATGGAAGGGATTTGCTCAGGGAGCACGTGCACCGTACTGCTATTAGTTTCTCTCTAACTGTTGGAGCTCAAATACCAAGTAAGTGCCCAACTCCAAGGGCCATGATAACTCGAGTCTTGGTCCTGCTCGTCTGGGTGCTGGCTCACGGAGGAGGACGTGCGGTATCATTCAGCACCGACTCCTCTCACAGTTAAGTGTCTGTTCTGTTCCTTATGTTCCCAACACAGGCCATTGCCAGCAAGAGTGATGAATCCAGCCACAAGTGGGCTATTCGATGTTGTGGCTGCTTTGCTAAGAAGGCAGGGATGGACAGAAGGTGAGCAGCTGTGACAGCAGCCACTGCCTCTTTACACATTTTCTGGCTCTTTCGTTTTGCTATAGCACTGTCAATGATGTCTCTTTACACATATTCCAGCTATTCCAATAGTGCTGAACAAGAGACTGAAGAGCTTGCAGCACAGATAGAGGTCAGGATGCATCAGGTCACAGGAGGCCAGTTCCTTGCACTGAGCACAGTGTGTTTGTGCAGTCAATGGAGCAGGATTCATCAACTGGAGAAAGACCCAGTCCACTGGTGCATAAAGTAGCTAATGATTGGTGTTTTTGACAATTGCTGAGGAAAACCCACCAGACTTCACAGATAGAAACTCCATGAAAGTTTAATGAAACTAACTGCGCTTCCTGTATCTGGTGTACTGCTCAGGTGCTGTCATGGGTACATCTTTATCCATCTTTTAGCTGTTCTCAGGTGTTTCACAGACAACTAACTTCAAATAACACAGATTTGTTCTAAATTCACGATTGTGATATGGACATCACTGATGATGCAAACTTTCAGTACAGATGCCTAATTGCCTCCTGATAAGCCTTTTTAAAGCATAGCAGTCTGTGTGATATTCTTAGTGAGAATGTTCCATTAGTTGGACCCAAAGACAATGAAGGAATGGTAATACGCACTCAAGTGAGGAAGATGTGTATTTGAGGGGTATTTACAGATGACAAAATTCCCATAACCTTCTGCCCTTGTTCTTCTGGGTGGTTAGGTCACAGGCTTGGGAAGGATCAATGAATATAGTTCGGAAAGTATAAGCAAAGGCACTTTATTCTGTTTTCATTGCAAAATAGAATTGTGGAATGTCGCCCCAAAATAGAATCTTATGTAAAAACAAGAAATGTTTGTCTTGTTGATGACTCAATTGGAGGGAGAGTGTACTTGGAAGAGATTGTGATCCAAACAGCCTGAGGGAACCAAATTAACATCAGCCAAGATAACAAAGTATCAAATCTGGTTGTTTCAACAATCCTGTCATTTGAAATGCAGGTATTAATTCGGCTCAGTGAGTTCAGTCGTGTTGTTCACTGCCAACAACCTATCATATTGTAATTTGATGTCCTTCAGCAAGAGTTTGCATTCCCTTCAATGAATAGACTGGCTTCAATTACCTGAGGAGGTCAGAGAAGAATTTTGCAGAGAATCTTTTCTACATCAGTCCCAGGGTGATGTCTCTTTCAATAGGTTACACAGATGTGGGGTGGAATTAGAGTTGGGAAATGTCTAATCAAGTCGCTGCAATTATTGAGGTGGAACCAACTAAAGTATTCTCCCCCCAACCCCTCCCCACCTGTCAATTGTATCTGTAACCTTCTGCTTTGTCATACAGTAGAATCCTTACAGTGAGGGAACAGGCCCTTTGGCCCAACAAGTCCACTCTGACCCTCCGAAGAGTAACTCACCCAGACCCATTCCCCTACCCTATATTTTCCCCTGACTGCTGCACCTAACTGACACATCCCCGAACACCATGGCCAATTCACCTAACCTGCACATCTTTGGACTGTGGGAGGAAACCAGAACACCTGGAGGAAATCCTCATAGACATGGGAAGAATGTAGAAACTCCACATAGACAGTCACCCAAGGCTGGAATCAAACTGGGGTCCCTGGTGCTATGAGGCAACCATGCTAACCACTGAGCCACTGTGCCACCCTGGAGTCTTACCTGGACAAACCCTTCAGTCCAAATCAGTCCATGCCGACCATAATTCCAAACTAAACTCATCCCACCTGCCTGCACTTGGCCTAAAACTCTCCAAACATTTCTTATTCATGTTATTAATCAAATGACTTTTAACCATTGTGACTGTACCCACATGTTTTTGAATTGAAGGTAGCAAGGGTTGAGTAGGTCCCCTTTGTTATGTACATTATCACCATGTCTATGGATGATTGGCTGGAGATAAGCTGCAATATTGCAGTGAGGAAGATGGAGGAGGCATTTGATACAATAATATAACCGTTGTTTGATGCCAGCCTTCAATGAGGTCATTTCTGAATCTCAAGAATTTTGGAAAATTCAGTCTCAGGCATGTGCAATTTTTTGACTGATTTCTTTTAATAATGTTCAGTCTGAGAACTTTGTACATTTCAAGTCCCACCCTTTGCTTCAGTTCTGGTTTCTCCTGGTCACAGAGTTCAGAACGAGTGGCCCATAGTCTGATGATAAAGGTTTCGTAATTTAGGATTGGATGAGGACAATTTCTTTTAACAATTGAGAATGACTGGGATTCTCTATCCCATTGGCCCTCAACATTAAGGTCAGTAGATTTTTAGAGATTTAGAGAATCAGTGAATTCAATGATTGGGTGAAAACATGATGAAGAGCAATCACAATTTCATCCTGGTCAGATGGATTAGCCATAGTACGAATAAAATGAGTAGTGGGAGGGGTGGGATATCACTAGATTGTCTGTCCTTTGGGAGGTCAGGGCACACTTGACCGGCCAAATGGCCGCCTTTTGCACTGTAGGGATTCGATACTTCTTTAATGATGGAGTCAATTTGTTGGTGGGAGGGGTGGGAACGCTTCATCTGCTCCTTTGTTTCCTATACTCTTACCTTGTTTAATTCTCCTGGGTTCCTCCTGCAAATATTATTTAGATCTCTTTTTCACCATAGTTACCATGAGATCATAAGGATATAAGAAATAAAGACAGGAATAGGCCATTCAGCCCTCAACCTTGTTTTACCATTCAATCAGATCATGGCTGATCACATCTGCTTTCCTGCGTTTTCTCTGGCTGATTCCCCTGCTGATCAAGAATCGAAAATATACACAAGGACTCTTCCCCACAGCTCTCTGTAGCAAGCAGTTCCAAAGACTCACAGCCCTTTGCTTTTTGTCTTTTTTTCTCCACGGTGAAATTATATTAATTTTCCCAGTCTGTGATAGTGTCATTTTCCATTTTATACTCACCTACAACCATCTTTGAAGGGTTTACTTTCTTCTTTATTGCTGTATTTTTCTTGATGTATTCATAAAAAGAATTGCTGTTAGCTTTGATCTCTCTTGCAAGTTAGCCTTTATAATTCCCTTTAGCACTTTCTGTTGCTTTCTCAGTCTCTCTGTGCTAGTCTTTATGGCATTCCCAATTGCTGATTTCAAACTTGACTTCACAGTTCACTGCTTGGAAAAGAGGGTTGATCACTGAGTGACAAAGTTCAGTGAAGATCCAATGTCCTACGCAGGCTGTCCACCTGTGGAATACAAATCTATTGATTTTCAACACTTCGACAGAGTAGAAATACTCATCATGGTGGAATCTCCATCAAATAAGAACCCTCTACTTGGACAGTCTGTCAGAATCGAGACAAGCTTGCTTCCTCACCAATTCAGTCGATTTGAGATGGCAGGTAAGACCAACGAGTGATCCACAGACTTTCTGGACCTTCCATGTGTCCACCACCTGCTAGACAGTCCTAGCATTCCTCATATATCTGATTCAATCTTGCTCCTGTCTTTACATAGATTCTGTGCCCACTCCTTGCCAAATCAGTTTAAAACTTGCCCTAACAGAATGAGCAATTATCCTGCAAAGATACTGGACCCATTCCTGTTCAGGTGCAAGCATCCAGCTTGTGCAAGCCCCACATAAGTCAGAAACTGTCCCAATGATCCAAACAATTAAAGCCCTCCCTCCTACACTATCCCTTTAGCAATATGCTTATCTGGCCTATCTTTCTATTCCTACACTCAGTATGACGTAGCATAGGAAGTAATCCAAAGGTTGCAACCTTAGTGGAATTCCTCTTTTCTACCTAACTCTCTACATTCCTGCTGCAGGACCTATTTTATTTTTTTTACCCATGTCATTGGTACTAACATGTACACCACTGCTGGTTGTTCACCCTCGCCCTTTACAAGCCACTCTGTGACATCCCTAAACCCGACACCAGGGAGACTCCATACCATTCAAGAGTCTTGTTTTCTGCCACAGAACTGCCTATCAGTTCCCCTTATAATAAGTCCCCTATCACTAAAGCTGTCCCAGTCTGTATCCTCCTCTGCTGTGTAGCTGGTCCGATGATGGTGCTACAACTTGCTTTGATCTGAAAGACTATCCCCTCCAACAGTACCCACCGCATTTTCTCTGATTGACAGGGGAATGGCCACTGGCTCTTCTATACTGCCTATCCACCTTTACTTATCTTCTTGATGGTCACCTAATGCATTTCCCCAGACTTGGAAGTGTATTGCTGTTCCTTTGGTGATGCTGAACTGGAACTCTGTCGCTGAGAGCATTGCAGATATACCTACATCAAATGAATTGTTGTAGTTCATGAAGGCAGCTAACTATCATCTCTTCAAGAACAAGAACCAATTGACATTAAATATAGTCCCACCCAACTAAGTTTTACACTAGAGAGGCAAGGGGATGAGAATGTGAGCAGGGAGGTGAGAGGGGTGGAAAAATGAGAGAAAGTTACAAAGCAAATGGTGGAAGACAGAAAAACAAATGGGGCGATTGGGAAAAATAAAGCTAAGATAACAAACAAGAATAAAAAGTCAAGGCTGAAGACTTTGCGTCTTAATGCCTACAGCATTCACAATCAGATAGAAAAATTAGCAGAGTAAGTACCTTAGAACTGTTTTGATACTAGTTAGATCACACAGACATGGCGACAGAGTGAGTAAGGGTGGGAACTGAACATCCAGGGTATTCATGACTTAAAGCGGGAGCTGGTGGCAAAAGGTGAAATAGCATTGTTAGTAAAAGATGAAATCAAGACAATAGTGCAGAAGGATACTGGCTTGGAAAATCATAATGTGGAATCAGGATGAGTGCAGATAAGAAACAACAATAGGCAGGAAATCTTGATCAACCCCCAGGCATTTGTGGAGATATAAGGGAAGGCATTAAACAAGAAGAGTGAGATGCATGCAATATGGACACAACAGTCACCATGGCTGACTTTAATTTACATATAGATTGGACAAACCAAACAAACAATGGTGATGTGAGGTGTGTATATGATAGATTTTTAGATAAGTACAGAGTCATAGAGATGTACAGCACAGAAATAGATCTTTTGGTCCAACTCATCCATACCAACTAGATATCATAAACTAATCTAGACCTATTTGCCAGCACTTGGCCTGTATCCTTCAAAACTCTTTCTATTAATATGCCCATCCTGATGCCTTTTAAATGTTGTAATTGTACCAGCTTCCACCACTTCCTCTGGCAGCTCTTTCCTTACACGCACCACCCTCTGTGTGAAAAAGTTGCCCCCAAGGTCCATTTTAAATCTTTATATTGAGGAACCAAGCAGAGAACAGTCTATTATTAGACTGAGTACTGTAGAATAACTAAACATTTTGCAGTGCGGGGTCCTTAGGAGCATAATGTGATACATTTCTTCATTAAGATGGTGTGTGAAGTCACCAAATTCAAAACTGGTGTCTTGAATCTCAATAAAGAGAACTATGAGAGTCTGAAAAGTAAATTGGCAAGGATAGATTGGAGAAGCTTACTAAAGGAGTTGATGTGAATAGGCAGTGATTCATCTTTAAAGGAAGTGTGTCTGAATTACAACAATTATTCCTTCCCGCCTGTCATAAAAATAAAAGAAAAGGTGGCACAATCATTATGTACAAAATAAATAAGGGATAGTATTTGTAGTAAAGAGTAGACATATACAATTTATAGAAAAACAACAAGCCTGAGAATTCGGAGCATTTTAGAACGCGCGAGGGTTCTTAGGGACTGGACATGTCAAATGCTAATGTCTGTAGGTATGGTCTGCACATGTCAATGGATTGTGCCCTGAGATCATAAAATTCCTACAGTGTGAAAGCAGGCCAGTCAGCCCATCGAGTCACTCTGCCCCTCAACCAATTCCTGTAACCTTGCATTTTTCATAGTTAATCCACCTAGCCTGCACATCTTTGGACATGATGTGGAGGTGCCAATGTTGGACTGGGGTGGATAAAGTCAGAAGTCACACGACACCAGGACTATAACCCACGCAGACATGGGGACAATATGCCAAACTTCACATGGACACTCACCCAAGGGTGGAATTAAACCCAGGTCCCTGGCCCTTGTGAGGTAGCAGTGCTGACCACTGAACCACTGTGCTGCCCAATGATGTTGGTGCCCAGTATCCAACATGGAAGTCACTTGGATCAAGAAGCGATTGAGACATCAGGCATCGCCGCTGATACCCATGTCGAGATTTCTTGATGACTAGCTTTCTCGGATCTTTTGGTAAGATAGAAGCTGAATATTAATTAGGCAAGTCAGACTGTTAACAAAACATTTAACAAGCAATAACTCCCTTTAAATGACAACTCAGTGTGGCCTCGTAAGAAACTCAACTCACCACTCAGCTAATGCATAAAAGATTATGTTAGACGCTCCCAACATCAAGGCTTCTTGTCTGATTCTGCACAAATCTCACCATTATCCATGTTGCTCAGACCCTGATAACATTTATCCCTTAGAACCGCTCCTAATTTCAATTAAAATCATTAAAATTAGGAAAGGGGAATAGAGAGAGAACATGCTTTGATGCTGTTACATTGGGCTAGATTGAAACCGAGATCCAGAAAGAAACAGGGTGTTGGCTCGCATTGCTGAAACTTTACGCTTCCAATGTTTCAATTGCTGACATTTCAAGAAACCTAACAGTACCCTTGAAACCATTAATGAAGAAAATAACAGCCACTTTATTCTGATCTTTGAAGAAAATGCCCTATTGCCTAGTTTTTTTCATGTAAAATGTATGTTTTTTTAACCTTCTCCAAAGTTTAGCTGGTTGAGCTGTAGAGAAATTTAGGATGGAAAATTCTGATCTCCAGAATTCAATTTCTTTTGCATCCTCTTGGGAAAGCAAATTCTGGCAGGACTTATACACTTAATAGTAAGGTCCTAGGGAGTGTTGCTGAACAAAGAGACCTTGGAGTGCAGGTTCATAGTTCCTTGAATGTGGAGTCAAAGGTAGGTAGGATAATGAAGAAGGCGTTTGGTATGCTTTCCTTCATTGGTCAGAGTATTGAGTACAGGAGTTGGGAGGTCATGATGCGTCTGTACAGGACATTGGTTAGGCCATTGTTGGAATATTGCATACAATTCAGCTTATTGGAATGAGCTGCCAGAGGAAGTGGTGCAGGCTAATACAATTGCAGCATTTAAAAGGCATCTGGATGGATATGTGAATAGGAAGCGTTTGGAGGGATATGAGTCAGGTGCTGGCAGGTGGGACAACATTGAGTTGGGATTTCTGTTCTACATGGACAAGTTGGACCGAAGGGTCTATTTCCGAGCTGTACACCTCTATGACTCTATGACTGTTAATGATGTTAAAAATCAAAAATACTGTCTGCAGCATGTACGTGCTTCTGTTGGGAGATGTATCACTAAGTGATGTTTTTAGGTATGTGCATGATGACTGCCAGCCAGAGGTGAACAAGCTAGACAGATAATGCTGTCCTCATTTCACCACATCATTACCATTTTGGAATTTAACAATTTAACTATCATCCTCTCTGAATCACAAGTAGCTGAAATTAACAGCAGAAGCAATTCCTCACAAAGCCTATTTGAGTAGACCATCAACCACTTACAGATTGGTTGCTGGATGAATTCTGTTGATCATATCTGTAATTGTACATTTGGTGTTTTTAAGAGATTGTTATGCCAAATTACATTTACAGGGAGGTTGTGGTTGGCACCGAATGATATAATCCAGATTTTGAGGCATTTTGCAAACCAGTCATAGAGTCATACAGATGTAAACACAGAAAGAGACCCTTTGATTCAAGTCCTCCTTGCCAACCAGATATCCTAAACTAATCTAGCCCCATTTACCAGCATTTGGTCCATATCTCTTTAAACCATTCCTGTTCATATACCCATCCAGATGTCTTAAATATTGGAATTGTGCCAGCCTCCACCATTTCTTCTGGCAGTTCATTCCATACACAGACTATCATCTGTGTGAAAAAGTTGCCCTTTAGGTCACTTTAAAAATTTTTCCCTCTCACCTTAAACCTATGCCCTCTAGTTTTGAACTCCCCCACCCCAGGGAAAATATCTTGTCTGTTTACCCTATCCATGCCCTCATGATTTTGTAAACCTCTGTAAGGTCACACCTTGCTCCGAGACACAGGCGCTGTAGTGTTGGAAGGCTAGAAGCCACACAGAGCAGAACACCACCACCAGCAAGTTCCCCTCCAAGCAACACAGCATTCTGATTTGGAATTATATTGCCCCTCCGTCATTGTCACTGAATCAAAATCCTGGAGCACCCTCCTTAACTGCAGGTATCTGTACCCTTAAAGAACTGGTTCAAGTATGTAACTCACAATCACCTTCTCAAGGACAATTAGCCAGATCAGAGACTCAGAATACTGTGGCGAGTAACTCACCTCCTGATTTCCCAAAGCCTGTCCATAATCTATAAGGCAGAAGTCAAGATTGTGATGGAATACTCCCCACTTGCCTGGAATGAATGCTGCTCCAACAACACTCAGGAAGATTGACACCATCCAGGACAAAACAGCCCACTTGATTGGCACCACATCTACAAACATTCAATCCCACCACAACTAACACTCAGTAACAGCAATGTGCATTATCAACAAGATATACTGCAGAACTTCACCAATGTCCTTCAGAAAGATCAATCGAGCAATGATGATTATCATTTAGAAAGGCAGCAGATACATGAGGACACCACAACCTACAAGTTCCCCTTTAAGTCACTTGCCATCCTTACTTGGAAATATAATGCCATTCATTCACTGTCATTGGGTCAATATCCTAGGAAACCTTCCCTAACAGCATTGTGGGTCTACCTCTAGTACACAAACTGCAGCAGTTCAAGAAAGCAAATCATTGCCAATCTCCGAACGCCAACTATAATGCTGACCCAGTCAGCAATTCCTACATCCCATGAGTGAATAAAAAAATCAAACTATTGCTGGGAAATGAATACCTCAGCCTATATATCCACCTTTTTTTAGCTACAATCAATTCTGAGGAAGAGTCACTGGACCTGAAACATTAACTCTGTTTCTCCTTCCACAGATGCTGCCTGACCTGCTGAGTTTCTCCAGCAATTTCTACTTTTGTTTCTAACTTCCAGCATGCGCAGTTTGTCGATATGTTTGTTTCATTTTTGTTGAATGTTGGTTTAGCCAACAATCCCATGAATGAATAAAACAAAATGCTTGGAGAAGAATGTAAGGGGTGGAAAGGGATGCCACTTCCTCCAGTTAGTAATTGACCACACAGAGTGAATCCCACAGCTCAGTGCCCAGTATCCTAGCAGCAGGCATGGTACCTCCCATTCTGCAGCCATCCACAATGCTATCTGCATTGAAAGCACCAAGGCTGCTGGGTGACGAGAGTGATTGACTGATGGCTCTGGTCATCAACCTGTAAACGTGAGGGTAGCAGACAGACAGTCAAAGCCATCCTGCTGTGCTAATGTGTGAAATGTACCATTCTGAGGCAACAAGTGGAATTTTTCCAGCCTCTGAACAACCTGGGCAAAGGAGAGACAGTTAGGAATATATAACAAGAATGAAAATTAAAATGAGATTCTTGGCATCAAGAAGAAAAGTCTGAGTTTCCACATTAAGGATAAATGAGAATCTTGCCGCAGGCCTATTGGCATGCATCACCGTCTTATCATTGCCCTACCTTGCCTCATTTCTTGGCAAGTTGCTATTTTCCCAGTCCGAGGAGTGATACTAGACCCTGAATTGAAAACCAGTGCAGTTATGTGTTAGCTGCAGCTCACCAGTATGCTCTCCGAGCGTACACCTTGGACAGTGCTCCTCAACATCTCAAGGAGCACTCTGTGGCCAGGGACTACCTGCATCCTTTGACCATGGAGGCTGGCATTGGAAAAATGCCTCCCTCACCACATCAGTGTGGCACATCTCAGGCTAACTTACAATACAGCTCAACACTTCAAAGCTACACTTTTGAAGTCATGGGCACCTTTCATTGCAATGTTGCTGCCAGGTTATGTTGCACAGAGACACATGTACT
This sequence comes from Chiloscyllium plagiosum, assembly GCF_037043375.1. Lineage (NCBI taxonomy): Eukaryota > Metazoa > Chordata > Chondrichthyes > Orectolobiformes > Hemiscylliidae > Chiloscyllium > Chiloscyllium plagiosum. The sequence goes on from NW_028270150.1 coordinate 16,068,774, forward strand.
CATCTCATGTACCGGAACAGTATAAACCATAATTACAAAATTCTACATGTGTACCTCAAGCAGTGACCAAATTAGTCAATTGCCATACTGCGTAGGAGAAAAGTAGGATATTCAACCCATGAGACCAAGCAGGAGGTTGGAAACATAAAGCAAGCCAGGCTGCGTCAGGAGGTGGAGAAGTCAACATTTTAGATGTAACCCTTCTTCAGTCCTGAGGAAGGGTTACACCCAAAACATTGACTTCTCCACCTTCTGATGCTGCCTGGCTTGCTGTTCTTCCAGTCTCCTGCTTGCCTACCTTGGATACCAGAATCTGCAGTCTTTTTGTCTCTATTCAACCCATGAAGTCTACTCTGCCTTTCAATGCGATTATGGCTGATTACAAATTCTAGGCAAGCAATCTTGAGCATGACACTGATCATGAGAAATTCATTCCAGCAATCTCTGTAAAGCAGAGATAATGATAGGCATCCTATATAGCATCACCCGCAATGAATAATTCATTCAGATAATACAAGATCTGATAGGCTTCACAAGAGTCCAGAGATGCTTCTATCACACCTTCAACTATACATATTCTACAACATGCTCTTGTATGTAATTTCTGCCTTTTCTGGGTCATGCTTGGAGTGGAGGGTGGATAAGAAGATATCATTGATACCGCTAGCAATCACCTAAAATTTTGTATTATGTATACTTGACACATGGTTCCTACCCTACAGTTTTTAATTTGTTCATGGGATGTGGCCTCACTGATTGTACCAGCAATTTATTGCCCATCCCTTATGACCCAGAGTTCAGTGAAGAGTCGAGTAAGTCAAACTCAGGTAAGGATGACATGTTTGTTCACCTGAAGTGCTTCAGTGAACCAGATGGAATTATACAATAATTGACAAACACCATTATGCTAGCATATTTTAAAGTCAAATCCAGATTTCACCAACTGACTTGGAGTTTGGACCCATGTTCACCAGCACATTAGCCTGAGTTTCGAGACTCCTAGTCTAGTGACATTACCACTATGCCTCCTCCTCCCCAACTTATCACCTCTGGTCATCGTAGTCACAAGATCCTTGAGAATTCCTGGATTCCTGATTCATTCCAAGGACAGCATGCCTTATAAGGATGACTACTGGGAGAACAGGTCTACATTCTCCAACCATTGTCAATGACTCTGTTACTCATATCCATGTCTGAGGCTGATTGTACATACAATAACAACTGAGGATGTTCTCAAATCAGAGCAAAATGCTGCAGATGCTGTGAACCTGAAATAAAAAATAAAAGACCTCTAAGTTATGAAGAAGAGTCAGATCAAACTAGAAAGTGCTGGAAAAACTCAACAGGTCTGTCAGTATTTGAGGAGAGAGAAACCAATTTCATGCTTTGAGTCTGACCTGACCCTTCTTCACAACTGGAAGTCTTCAGAAGCTGAGAGGTTCCTGTGATTGAACAAGCTTGGGGCTATTTGCAGTCCATCACAGGGAGAACGCATTGAAAATTCTTGCATGCTGCACTCCATACAACCGGAGGAGGCAGAAAGGGGTCCGATGGGTAACAAGGAGCTGTGAGAACAACGTCATTCTTCCAAGGAGGAAAATAATGTTGCTAACGAAGAATATCACCCTCACCATGATAGTGCACAGAAGCATCAGCCACAACAAACCAGAGAAGTCCTACTGGGTGAAAATAAAACAGACAGTGCAGATACTCAAAATCTGAAACAAAACCTGAAATTGCTGGAGGAACACAGCTGGTTTTGCAGCATCAGTGGAGAGAGAAAGCAGGGTTAGCATTTCAGGTCCAATGACCCTTCTTCAGGACTAATATGACATCCACTTCCAATAGAGTGGAGTTGTGTGAAGACATCTCTGACTGTAAATGTCAGTGAAGCGAGCTGCCCTTTGTCAGTCCCAAATGCAAATCTGGCTTTTTGGTTTGATTCACTTTCATCAGATACACATTAACATTACAAACTGCTGCAGGCTTTCACAGCATCTGATGCTCCCTCATTCAAATGAGGCAGGATTTTCTGCTATGTTGGGAGCTGACTTTGAATGGAGTATACTGCAGCTGGCCTTACAGGATGAGAGTAAGCAGCTCTGCATCTCATAGGCCTGTCTTTGACTGTTCCATCTCTTGCTGCCTGGCTTAATATGTGAGAGAAAGGGCTTTGGTGGGGTCCTGGTGGCAGAACGATCTCATCGAACGTCCTGAGAGAGGACAACGGGATCTTACTCTGCAAACTCTCGGATGTCACAGTGACTCAATGGTTAGCACTGCTGCTTCACAGCACCAGGGACTTGGGTTCAATTCCAGCCTTGGGCGACTGTCTGTGTGGAGTTTGCACGTGCTCCCTGTGTCTGTGTGGGTTTCCTCCAGGTGCTCTGGTTTCCTCTCATAGTCCAAAGATGTGCAGGTTAGGTGAATTGGCCATGCTAAATTGTCCATTGTGTGTAGGGATGTGTAGGTTAGATGTAATGGTCAGAGGAAAATATAAGGTAGGAGAATAGGTGTGGGTGAGTTACTCTTCGGAGGGTCAGTGTGGATTTGTTGGGCTGAAGGGCCTGTTTCCACACTGTAGGGATCCTGTGACTCATTATCCTTCTTCCAAGGTGGCCCCTCAGCAATGCCCAAAATCTGTTGGATTATTCAAAGCCGTATCATGGTGGGGTCCACTAGAGTAATGAGAGAGAGTTTCTAAAAGGATAATGCACTGTATCCAGAGACATTCCTGACAAAGGGCTTATGCTCGAAACATCAATTTTCCTGCTCCTTGGATGTTGCCTGACCTGCTGTGCTTTTCCAGCACCACTCTAATCTTGACTCTGATCTCCAGCATCTGCAGTACTCACTTCCACCTAATTACAGCACAGTATAGACCATTCGGCCCGCCATGTTGCGCCGACCTGTGAAACCAATCTGAAGCCCATCTAACCTACACTATTCCATTCCTATCCGTATGTCTATCTAATGAGCATTTAAATGCCCTTAAAGTTGGCAAGTCTATGACTATTGCAGGCAATGTGTCCCTACTACTCTCTGAGGAAGGAAACTACCTCTGACATCTGTCCTTTGACAATCGACAATAGACAATAGGTGCAGGAGTAGGCCATTCAGCCCTTCGAGCCTGCACCACCATTCAATATAATCATGGCTGATCATTCCTAATCAGTATCCTGTTCCTGCCTTACCTCCATAACCCTTGATTCCACTATCTTTGAGAGCTCTATTCAACTCTTTCTTAAATGAATCCAGAGAGTGGGACTCCACTGCCCTCTGGGTGAAGAAGTTTCTCCTGAGCTCTGTCCTAAATGGTCTACCCCGTATTTTTAAGCTGTGTCCTCTGGTTCGGCACTCACCCATCAGTGGAAATATGTTTCCTACTGCCAGAGTGTCCAATCCTTTCATAATCTTATACGTCTCAATCAGATCCCCTCTCAGTCTTCTAAACTCAAGGCTATACAAGCCCAGTCGCTTCAGTCTTTCAGTGTAAGGTAATCCTGCCATTCCAGAAATTGACCTTGTGAACCTACGCTGCACTCCCTCAATAGCCAGAATGTCTTTTCTCAAATTTGGAGACCAGAACTGCACACAGTACTCCAGGTGTGGTCTCACCAGGGCCCTGTACAGCTGCAGAAGCACCTCTTTGCTTCTATACTCAATTCCTCTTGTTATGAAGGCCAGCATGCTATTAGCCTTCTTCATTACCTGCTGTACCTGCATGCTTGCCTTCATTGACTGGTGTACAAGAACACCCAGATCTCTCTGTACTGCCCCTTTACCTAAATTGATTCCACTGAGGTAGTAGTCTGCCTTCCTGTTCTTGCCACCAAAGTGGATAACCATACATTTATCCACATTAAACTGCATCTGCCATGCATCTGCCCACTCACTTAACTTGTCCAGGTCACCCTGTAATCTCCTAACATCCTTTTGATTTTCTAACACGTCTCAACTAAGCCACCTCTCAACCTACTTCTAACGAAAACAGCTTCAAGTCCCTGAAGCTTTCCTCCGAAGACCTTCCCTCCATACCAGGCAACATCCTTGTAAATCTCTGCACTCTTTCCAAAGCTTCCACATCCTTCCTATAATGCGGTGACCAGAACTGAACACAATACTCCAAGTGCGGCCGCACCAGAGTTTTGTACAACTGCAACATAACCTCATGGTTCCGAAACTCAATCCCAATAAAAACTAACACACCGTATGCCTTTTTATTTTTCCCTGATAATTGAAAATGGTTTCATGATCATCATTAAACTCTTAATTCTAGACTTTTTAAATTGAATTCAAATTCCACTACCTGGCATGGTGGGATTTGAACCCAGGTCCACAGAATATTACTTGGGTCTTGGATTAATAGTCCAGCGATAATATCAATAAAAAACATCTTGAAATTGTGTGGTACAGAACATTGTTCCCAGTGCTCTGATTTACCTTTTCATTCCTCTTCACCTCCCTCCCCCACCGGCCATACCTATGTTGCTGGGAGGTGTGAGAAACAAAACTCACATAGTAATAAATTTCAGTCCGAGTCAAATTCTGAAGCAGCGAATTTTATTGATACGTACTTGCAAGAACGGGTGCCTAACAAGTAAGCACCCTGATCTGAGGGTTACATTCTGATTTATGCTTTTCAGCTGTGTCTCTCGGTCCTCCCCTTTCACCCCATTGGTTACTTTTGTTGTAGCACATAGCCTATCACAAGCTCTAGCTTCACTTCACCTTTGTCTCGCTTCTCTCCACTTCTGTTTAGTTCTCCCATTACTCTAAGCCTGTCACCCCTTACTCTTATTTATCTCATTCCTTATATGTGACTATCCTGGCATAGTTTGCTGTCTTCGTGCGATCATCCTGCCAAACTGATTTTCATCCGTTGGCCACATCCCTCCTGAGGCTGGCACACTATTCTCCTGTTACTGGTACATCCCGCTACACGGTCACTTTGCCCTATAGTCATAGATAATTCTACCTGTTTTCACTTCTTCTGTTTTCCTGTGCCGGGTACATCCCGCTATACGGTCACTCTACCTATTAGTCATAGATAATTCTACCTGTTTTCACTTCTCACTGTTTATTATTTGCATGCGCAGCCTAACTTTATAATGTAAGCTTTTACAGAAGCAACACCTGCTCCCTTATTCTGCACAATGTTAACCCTATACCTTACAATTCCCCCCATTTTCTTCTTGGCTACTAAGTGTTGTCTTCTGCATTTGTCTCATACGTTGCCTTCCAGTTCACTAGCATCATCCCTGAGACTTCATTTATAGTCACTAATTCCTTAAGGTCACCCATCCCCTCATTGTTCAAGAGGTTGAGTCCCTCTGCCTGATTACCTTTTAGAGGCATTTGGTTTGCCAAGGCCGTCTCAATTAGCCACTGGGTTAACCCTCGTACACAAGGTATGATACAACAGCCAATTGCTGCCAGTACCGCTGCTACCACTATCAGGGAGGTGAGGATGGAGACTACAACGCCTTTCCACTTCCCAAACCATGACTCTAGCTATCCTGTGAGTGATGTGTCCACTCCTGAATTCTCAGCCAGTTCTTCAGCCAAGGTCATTAATCCTCGCAAGGCACGAGAGATTGACCCATCAGGTGCTGTATTATTTGGAATAAAAGTACAACAGCTACCTCCTAACATCACACAAACACCCCCTTTTTCGGCTAGGATCATACCTAGGGCCAGTCTGTTTTCCCAGGCCATTTTGCTGGTTGCATCAAGTTGCTCGGAAATACCCTTGACTGCATCTCTAGTGTAATGATTGAATCTTTACTGGTTGTAAAAAATATAGTTTATCCAGTTCACATTCTTGTTGACCATTACCCACCAAAATAGGGCCGATTCAAAACCTGCTGCAATCTGGTTGAGGGCGCTGAACTGATCAGGGACCCCTCTAGGAACTCCTATAGAGTCGAGATAAATCCTATCATCAAAGGAAGTATCTAATAATGACCTTTCGGTACTCTCATTCTTTGTTACTACCATATTCTCCTTCTCAAATGCCATGGTGAATGGGATTGCCAATTGCACATATCCCTCTCCAGTCAGGAGGTAGGATAGGTCGGAATATTCTGCCTCCACAGTACCACCAGAGATCCGCTCGGGGAACCCGGAGTGCTGAGTAGTTCCCTCCTTTGTCCGTTTCGGTGTCATTGTGAGTTTCTATACATAACCGCAGCTCCCCCAAGTTTCTAGACCGATTTGTACCCTGTCGGCTTATACACGATGTGTGATTCCTGACCGTGGTCAAAAATGGAGGGAGGAGCTTTCAAATCTGTCTTCTGCAAGGGAAGGAACATTAGAGATAGGGATGTACAATTCCTATCATTCCATGCAGTCTTATCCTGATACAGGGCTATTATACATTCCATGCTCTTCCTATTTCAGTTCCACCCGAGCTGAAAGTGGTCTATGTAAGCAACCGGCCTACCGAAGGCACATGCATCGCAATTACTTTTATTCAGAGTTTTAACAGTGTACTTTACCCATTCAACCCAGGCATTTGCGTCTCCATATCCAGTTTCTATTTCAATGGTCTGCTTCAAGTCCTTGACTTCTATAATTTTTACCACCTTTGGGTCATTGGGAGGGGCAAAAGGATGTGTCTTATTATCAAGTTGTTTGGCTCGTTTTCCGAATTCTATGGCTATTCAAAAACAGCAGCCCGAAAAACCTTCCCAGTGGCAGCAATTACTATCTTTAAATCGTTACTAAGGAGCCGAGACCCATTTTTATGGGGAAAGGAGTCTTCAGAGGAGGTATTTCTAATGGTGAGATATATTGGGTAGCACTTTTTGTCAGGACAGTCTAAGGTTGGGTGAAAGGGGGCTCTATGCATAGTGATGCCAGGTGGCGATTTTTGCGAACCATACCTTGTGTCCGGTTGGGTCTTAAGCAGGACTTCGGAGGAAATATACTCCCTCTGATACTTTACATCTGCGCATTCTACTAGACTGCAAGCATCGACCTCTATTACTTGCAGATATTCAGACTCAGGGACCGTTAATAACAAGTGTGGAGATGACAGCATCGTTTGACAAAATCCCAATACTAAGAATGCTAATATGGTAACCCTAAACGTCCCCAGCATTCTATGATAGTATTGAAGGACCGAGAGATTTAACATGCAATACAATATATAGATATCAAAAAGAAACTATCCCGCGTCCGCATAAAAATCAGTTACTTAAAGTCTTTTGAGTCTGAGTTTCAGAGGTTCTTCTGTTGATTCGGCTGTCCAGACTTCTTTCTTAACTAGGGATTCCACTGGTCCTTTAATCCTGGTGTAGTGAGTCCAGCCTTTCTCCGCCGTGCGTATTGCCATTTCAGTCGTCAAAAAAGCCTGGTACGGTCCATCCCAATTCAGTTGCAATTTAGCTTCTGTCCATGTCCAATCTCCCGGCCGGGTGGGATGAACGGCGAATTCAAGGGGCGGAGTCTGTGCCAGTAATCCTTGTTTCCTAAGAAAAGACAAAGACGAGGACAAGCCCAGTATATACGTTTTAAGAACAGATCTTTCGTCTCCAGTGTTGGCAGTTCCCCTTTCGTTCCCAGATAGGGCAGGCCAAACAATATCTCATAAGGGGACAGCCCCATATCTTTCCTTGGGGCTGTTCGCACTCGCAAAAGGGCTATAGGTAAACACTTAGTCCAAGGGAGTCTGGTTTCCACTACTAATTTAGATAACTGCTTCTTGAGTGTCTGGTTCATTCTCTCAACCTTTCCTGATGAAGGTGGGTGCCAAGAGGTGTGGAACTCCCAGGGGACTCCTAACCCCTTCATTACTCCCTGGAGTACCTTGGAAGTGAAATGAGTTCCCTGATCTGAATTTATGCATTCCACTATCCCGTATTTGGGAATTATGTGTTCAAGTATTATCTTGGACACCCCACTTGCAGTGGCAGTGACTAAAGGGTACGCCTCCACCCATCCAGATAGGTGATCAGCCATTACCAGCATATACCTCAGTCTTCCCACTCGGGGTAATTCGGTATAATCTACCTGAATGCTCTGAAATGGTCTTAGCCCAGGTTCTCTCACTCCTGGGACTTGTTTCCTCAATACCTTCTTGTTGATTTTCTTGCATGTTATACATCCCTCATATATCTTTTTGGCTATTATATAGATCCCTTTGCATCCATATTTCCTTAAGACCAAATCACACATTGCTTGCACTCCCCAGTGACTCCCCTGGTGTAACACAGCCATAATTTCTCGCATCATCATTTTATTTAGCATCTCCCGGCCATCGGTAGCATCCAGCGCCCCTCTACTGTCTGCGTAGCTCCCAGTTCTTCTAACTCTCTCTCTTCCTTAGAGCTAAATATCGGTCTCCCCCAGATTCCTGCACCATCGGTACCAAAATATATATTGTGGCGGGTTGAGGGTTCAGAGCTGCCTCCTTAGCGACTTCATCCGCCAATCTATTTCCCTTTGCTTCGGGATCATTTCCCTGCTGATGTCCATTTATGTGGACCATTGCTATTTGCTTTGGCAACAAAAGGGATTCCAATACTTGCTTTACCAATTCCTCATGAGCCAGTTCTTTACCCCTACTGTTTGTCAGTCCCCTCTCCTGCCATATCTTCCCAAATGTGTGCCACCCCGAAGGCATACTTAGAATCTGTGTATACAGTTCCTTCTTTGCCTTCCAAGGTCTTAAGGGCCCTTCCTAGTGCATAAAGTTCACAAGTCTGTGCCGGCCAATCATTGGGTAGTGAACTAGCCTCAATAACACTCCCTTCTATTCCATCCACTACCGCATATCCATTGTGTCTTTTACTTTCAATCACTCTGGAGGACCTGTCAATGAACAGCCTGGCCCCTGCATGTAGAGGGATATCTCTAAGGTCCATTCTTACTTTAGTCTGATATTCTATAATGTCAAGGCAGTCATATTTTGGGTCTGAGGGAGCTTCATCCTGCCCTTTCCAGAGAAAGGTAGCTGCATTCAGACAAGTGTCTGTGATCAATGTAAGGTCATCCCTCTCTATTAGAGTTGCTTCATATTTTAGAATTCTAGAGTCCGTAAGCCACCACCCTGCCTTCTGGTTCAATATAGTCCACACTTGATATGGGGTGCTTACTATCAAGGCCCCTCCGAATGTGAGTTTTCGACTTTCTTCCACTAGTAGCGCAGTCACTGCTACCACCTGCACACACTCTGGCCACCCTCTGGAGACTGGATCGAACAATTTAGACAAGTATGCTACCGGCTCTTTCAACCCCCCCATCGCTGGGTTAGGGCCGCTCCCTTATCCATGGTGGCAAACAAGTGAAAGGGTTTGTCCAGGGAAGGTAATGCAAGGACAAGGGCATGAATCAAGCTTCTTTTCAACTCCCCTACTAACTCCCTTTCTTCTTCTGTCCACTTTAACAACTGTGGTTCTTTCTCTAACAATTTCAAGTATAATTTCCTTGTCTTTTGGACGTACAAGTCAATCCATAACCTACAATACCCCGTAAGCCCCAGGAATTTCCTTAATCCTCGCTTAGTCTGAGGAAGTAGCATTCCCATTATTCCTTCAATCATTTCAGGGCTTATTTTCCTTTTCCCTTCACTGACCAAGTGTCCTAAATATTCACTTCTCTCTCTACATATTGTAATTTGTTCCTTGAGACCCTCAATCCCTGTCATCCCAGAAAGTTTAGCAATTGATTAGTTGCTTCCATTGTTCCCCTCTCATTTTCTCCCGTGACCAATAGGTCATCCACATATTGCAGTAAAGTCGTGCCTTGGGGACTTATAAACTTTTCCAAAATTTGTTCTAAAACCTGGCCAAACAAGTTCAGGGAATCTGTGAACCCCTGTGGAAGCACTGTCCATCTATTATGCTGTTTTCGCCCCATTCTTGGATCTTCCCACTCAAAGGCGAACATGTTTCTACTTCCTTCTGCCAGTGGACATGTGCAAAAAACATCTTTTAGATCCACCACATTGAACCACTTGTGGTCATGTGAAATCTTACTCAAAAGGGTATAAGGGTTGGGAACAACAGGATGACGAATCTATACTATCTGATTAAGCGCTCTCAAGTCTTGTACCAACCGATAGGTACCGTCTGGTTTTTTTACTGGCAAAATAGGGGTATTATAAGGGGACATACAGGGTTCCAACAGGCCGTCCTTAATTAACCCCTCAATCACAGGTTGTAACCCCCTTCGGTCGAGATGGGGTATTGTCTTTCGCATACCATCTCCCCCACCTTTTTCAAGCTAATCTCTAGAAGGGGAATATGCAATCCCCCTCGATTGCCTTCACATGCCCATACTGTGGGGTCTATTTGTTTCTCCTGTTCCTCAGTCAAAATAGCCATTCTTATTACTATTTTTCAGTCTCACACTCCAATTCCTAGTCCTAAAAGTGTGATTAATTCTCTTCCTAACAAGTTGCTCCCTATGTCCGGAATATATAAGAATTGTCCTTCAACTCTTCTTTCATTATTTTCAACTGTTACTGGTTCAAATACAGGGACAGTAAATCCTTCTCCCTTCACTCCGGACACTGTTATTTTCTGATCTGTAAATTGTACTCCTCTGGGTATAAAATTTAAGGATGACCTCGCTGCCCCCGTGCCTACTCGGAAAACTACACCTTCCCTATAAGGGCCCACCTTTACGTTTATCAAGGGTTCCCGGTGGGTCTCCGGGGGCAGGTACCCCTGAAACCCCTCGTCTTCATCAAAGTTCATGAGCGGGATGGTTTTTTCTTCCCTTTGTATTTCAGGACACCCCCGCTTAAAGTGTCCTTTTCTTCCACAATGGTAACACCCTGCTTGTTGGGGTCTCCACCTCTGTCCTTGTCCCTGTCGACTGGAACCTACGAAAGATCCTCCTCGTCCTCTACCCCTTCCTCTATGTTCTACGTGCTGCCACCCTCCACTCCAGTTGCTAGTCACCGGTTCGATTCTTTTCTTGACTACTTTGTCAACCGTGGCTACCATCATTTTCGCCTTCTGTTTTTGCTTCTCATCCTCTCTTGTGCATCTCTTAATAATTCCTCAAGTGATTTCTCACTCCACCCCTCTATTTTCTGAAATTTTTTTTCTGAATGTCTGGTCATGATTTAGTTACGAAGTGTATCCTCAGTAGCCCTTCAGCTACTAGCCCTTCCAACACGAAGCATAATCTGATCCCTCCTGACTGAAAGGTTGTTTTCTGTTGACATATAAATTCAAATATTTACAAACACAGTCTTCGTCCGACCTGTACTTTGGCCAGAAGATGGCGGGACGAAGAATGAATTTCTTAGTTCATACAAAGCAGCAATATTTAATAATCTTTTTGCTATCTTTTTCCCTTGTACAAGTATTATTTTTCTAATTCCACAACATCCTGCCCAACGGACTTTCTGGAGGTATGTTGTCAGGGACCCCACCTCCATTTCCATTTTTTTTTCCCACAAGCTTTTACTTTACCCTTGGCACAGCCCATATTGAGTTCCTTCGTTAGACACTTATTAACTAATAGAACTCAATCCCAGCCACCAAGGCAGTACTTAAAAATCTCTTTTCCTACCTTGGTCCATGCACGGAGTTGCCTACTTACAACCATTCACCTGGTTCAGATAGACTTTCATCGGATCTCAATCAGTCAACCAGAAGGGGGAACCCACCGCCGAGGAACACAGGACCATTCTAAAAGGAACGGGATGCGTCTTCCCAGCCATCGACCATGCCTATCTCACTGGTGATGATGGACATCCCAGACGAGCCCCCAAATTGTGAGAAACAAAACTCACATATTAATAAATTTCAGTCCGAGTCAAATTCTGAAGCAGCGAATTTTATTGATATGTACTTGCAAGAACGGGTGCCTAACAAGTAAGCACCCCGATCTGAGGGTTACATTCTGATTTATGCTTTTCAGCTGCGTCTCTCAGTCCTCCCCTTTATCTCATTGGTTACTTTTGCTGTAGCGTGTAGCCTATCACAAGCTTTAGCTTCACTCCACCTCTGTTTACTTCTCCCATTACTCTAAGCCTGTTGCCCCATACTCTTATTTATCTTATTCCTTATATGTGACTATCCTGGCATAGTTTGCTGTCTTCGTGTGATCATCCTGCCAAACTGATTTCCATCCGTTGGTCACATCCCTCCTGAGGCTGGCACACTATTCTCCTGTTACTGGTACATCCTGCTACACGGTCACTCTGCCCTATTAGTCATAGATAATTCTACCTGTTTTCGCTTCTTCTGTTTTCCTGTGCCTGGTATATCCTGCTACACGGTCTCTCTGCCCTATTAGTCATAGATAATTCTACCTGTTTTCACTTCTCACTGTTTAGTATTTGCATGTACAGCCTAATTTTATAACGTAAGCTTTTGCAGAAACAACACCTGTTCCCTTATTCTGTACAATTTCAACCCTATACCTTACAGACGGTTTGGCTCTGATCTCTGTTGTCAGTCCTCGGCCTCTTGACATTGCACACAGTCGATGCACCAAGTATTCTCGACTGTACCTGCCTTCCAAAGGCTGTCGCATGAAAGAGTACCCCTGAGTCCTTTGCAACAGAATGTGCATGTGACTGTGCCCATCCATATTGGTGTAGCATTCCCTGCCCTGGCTACAACACACACACCCAATGCCTCAGCACATGTCGATCCTGACTTAAAATATCCACTCAAGTCCAGGTACGTGAGCTGTTTGGTGCTGTAAATGTGCGGTTCAGTGCATCAGAATCTTTTTCTTTGGTGTACCATAATGCCTGTTGTTCAGAAATTCTTCAGATTTGATTAGACTTTAAAGTTAATCAGTGGAAAATTGTGTGCACCACAGACCTGTGGCCTCCATTCTATGAACTCTTCTCACACAAAACTTAAACCAGCCTCAGAACTTTAAAGCACTTCTTTCAAAGGAAGATAAGATACCATACAGGTATTTCAATAAGGTATATGAATGATAATGAATTACTGTTAACATGAAGCATTATGTAAAATTTTACTGACACTTTCTGAACAGGTTATCTGTAATTCCGTGTCCAGATTTTCTTCCAGCTCAGAGTTACACTGAATACAAAAGTAAATTTTGAAACATAAAATATTTTCAGTGCAAAAAAGGCCTAATAATCTAAATCTCAATGCAGGAAATCCACAGTTTTATGTTGAGTTTAAATATTATCACTGCAATCAAAATATTAACAGCAATATAACAAACATGAATAAAATGAATGCATTTATTGCAGCAATTAACTGGGCAATTAAAATCACTTTTAAATGAGATTAAAATATTCAATTGCAAGACTAATTGTAATTATTTTTTGAAATTGTCTGGCAGACCTAGCTGCTTTTCAGCAGTTGGACCCCTGGTCACTCAGCCCACTGAGACTGCTGTACTATTTTGCGAGCATTTCAAACTCAAAGCCCAACTTTGTCTCCCTGTGTACCTTTAACTTCGAACACTCTATTGATTTTGCATCTTTGGGCTATAAGTCCTCATCAGAGAAGATTGCAGCAGGTACTCCCAGAGGATTGAATTTCTTTTTTGTTGTCATTTCTGAAAAACACATTCTCCACACATGCAAACACTAACACTCTGCAAAACATAACCTTGATAGATAGCACAATCTCTTCAGTGGCTATGCAATTACTTCAGTTCTAAATGTAACGTTTTTTAGTTTAAGTTTATTGTGTGTATGTTTTTAAATAGATAATCTAGTTTAATTATGTGAAGAACATGTCTCTCTCCAGACTTCCTGGAGCCCTGGTAATTAGGAATTCACAAAATAATGCAATTTGTTGATGTCAAATGTAACCATACAAGCAGAGATTCAGACACAATTTTAGTTTCTGATGCACTCTCTAGTTAATTGAGTTGTTAAAAAAAGAGTGCATATTCTGTTGAGGAAAGTACAAAGCACATTATAAAAAGCCTAGCCAGTGTCCCATCAACCATTCTACAAGATATGCCCCATATACCCATTACCCCGTCTTCATTAACTTACATCCGTATCTGGCAGTGACTTGAATTTAAATTTCTCATCCTTAGGTTTAAAACTCTCCGAAGTGGTTGGCGCATTCTTTCTCTGGCTCAACTCCAGCAACCTTCTGAGCTTGCTGTGCTCCTCCAATATTGGACCGTCATGCAAAGAACAGAGAGTGGTAAGGGCATGGAATGCCCTACCTGCTAATGTAGTCAACTCAGCCACATTAGGGAGATTTAAACAATCCTTAGATAAGCACATGGATGATTTTGGGATAGTGTAGGGGGATGAGCTGAGAATAGTTCACAGGTTGGCGCAACATCGAGGGCCGAAGAATGCGCTGTATTGTTCTATGTTCTAAAGAAGATTACAGCACAGGAACAGGCCCTTCGGCCCTCCAAGCCTCTAAACCTGCTGCCTATTTTCTAAACATCTGTATTCCTTCGCTCCCTGCCCATTCACGTATCTGTCTAGATACATCTTAAATGACACTATCATTCCTATCCCTACCACCTCTGCTGGCAACTCATTTCAAGCATCCAACACTCTCTGCGTGAAGAATTTCCCACACATATTTTCCCTAAACTTTTCTCCTCTAACTTTGAACTCGTGACCCCTGTAATTGAGTCCTCCACTCTGGGAAAACGTTTCTTACTATCCACCCTGTCTACACCTTTCATGATTTTGTAGACCTCAATCAGATCCCCCCCTCAACCTCCTTTATTCCAATGAAAATAATCCTAATCTACTCAATCTCTCCTCATAGCTAATACCCTCCAAAGCAGGCAACATCCTGGCGAATTACCTCTGCATCCTCTTCAAAGCATCCACATCCTTTTGGTAATGTGGTAACCAGAACTGTATGCAGTAATCCAAATATAGCTGAACCAAAATCTTATACACCTGTAACATGACCTGCCAACTCTTGTACTCAATACCTCATCCAATGAAGGAAAGCGGCCATATGCCTGCTTGATCACTCTATTGACCTGCGTTGTCACCTTCAGGATACAATGGACCTGAACACCCAGATCTCTTTGTACATTAATTGTCCCCAGGACTTTTCCATTTACTGTATAATTCGTTCTTGAATTGCATCTTCCAAAGTGCATCCCCTCACATTTGCCCGGATTGAACTCCATTTGCCATTTCTCTGCCCAACTCTCCAATCTATCTATATTCTGCTGTATTCTCTGACAGTCCCCTTCAATATTTGTTACTCCACCAATCTTAGTGTCATCTGCTAACATGCTAATGAGGCAACCTACACCTTCCTCCAAATCAAGTATATATATTTCAAACAACAGTGGTCCCAGCATGGATCCCTGTGGGACACCACTGGTCACAGATCTCCATTTTGAGAAGCTCCCTTCCACTACTACTCTCTGTCTCCTGTTGTCCAACCACTATGGGAAATAAAGAACATAGGAAGGGTTAAAGCATGAAGACCACTGGCAATCTGTGGTCTGTGGAAGGCAGGATGGGACAACCATAGTGGAACATTCTTACACCAATTAGCAGAGTAAGGTCAAGGCTGAAAGGTCACTATGGCGAGATGAGATAACACAAGTAATAAAGCAAGTTTCTCTGTTAAGTGTTATTATGACAGGATTGGGACAATAAATATTTGGGACATGACATTAAAATGTCTAATTAATAGTTAGTAGAGTCAGCTTGAGACAGGAGACTATTGTATCAGATGGAATAGCTAAATATCTATCATGACAGGTTAGTCTGGAATAGAAAGATCACTATAGCAGAGTTAGCAATACATATCTAACCGTGACATGAGAAAAACATTAAGTAGAATGTACAACTAAAGAAATAATGGGAACTAACATCACTGGCTTATTGTGTAGCTAGAGTGAGGTACTTTGATTAATATAGTTGGACATGCTGATAAGCTAACAGAAACATGATAAAAAATATATAAAAATCCACAGACCCTGAGGGTCACGGGCATTTCAGAATCTGCTTTCGCAGTATCATGGTTTTTTGTTTGCAAATAAAAGACCTACTTCTTAAAGACCTCTCTGTGTCTCCTGGTGGTTCTCTATATTTTCTCCACAACAAATTTGGTGCTGCGAGCAGGGTCATGCAGAGACCCACTTGGACAGAGGGCAGCAGTGACAGGGCGCTTCTTGGTCCACCGGGGGCACTTCCGAGACTGACAGAATAAGGGTACCCAATAAAAAAAGGTTAGCATTTTTGCTGTGAATTCGGACTATATTCTGTTGGCTTGGAGTGGTCCTTGGAGACTCTGAGGTGCGGGAACCTGCCGGAGGGTCTCTCCGATCCAAGATCCAAAGGCGAGGGGTAAATTGCTGCTGAAGGAGACGTGGAGAATTGGTCAAGAAAACTGTGCAGTGCGGTAAGAGGTGAGTAAGAATAGAAAGTAGTAATTGTTGAGTAATAAATTCCACGTGGTGTATGTAAGACCCTATAGATAGATAGGGCTGAAATATAAGACCCTATAGATAGATAGGGCAGAATAAAGAAGGGGAAATTGTTTTATAAGACCCTATAGATAGATAGGGCAGAATAAATAAGGAGAAATTGTTTTACTGGAAGCATTGATAGACCTGTTTAGAAAGCCAGCAAATTGGTTGTGGATGATTAAAAGTAAAAATAGCAGAGAATAGTCATCGTGTTATAGTGTTACTAGACTGTTAAATGTTTTAGATAAAGCCTGTAGGATAATTAGGCTTTTGGAAATGAACAAAGGGTTTGTTTAAGTAAGGCTCTGGCTGAGAGAGATTGATTAATAGCCGAGTTCTTGTGTGTGAGAGAGAGAGCGAGCAGCTGCAGCTTGCAGAATGTTTCTGTGTGTATGTGTGTGTGTATATCTGTGTGTGAGAGAGAGAGTTTATAGTTTGATCATTGTGATCTGATTTGTATGCATATTTTTTTTTGGTGGTTAAATGTTTGTGTTTTGTTCCCCTGGAGCTCGAGATCCAGGGGTATTTTGATTTTATTTTGCACTGTAAGAATTTAAGATAGTTTTTTTGAGAGAGAAATTTCTCAAGAAATCGTTAGTGATTGGTGCATTTTGAAGGTGCAGTGTTAGATTGGTTTAGGCTGAATGAATGAGAATAGGTTGTTTGTATTATCTAGCTGCAATTGAGGACATTTAGAAATTGATAGATTGGTAAGGGACAATTGCAAGACCTAAAGTTAGGAATTGCTTATACTATTGAACAAAGCACTACTGGACTTGATTGGTTTGAGGAAGTGATTTACGAGAGCAAAGATAATACATTAGTTGGACTGAAATATATTGTAGGATGGATAAAGCGACTGCAGTTAAGATACTGAGTAAGAAATTTCCAGTGGCAAAAAATGATATTGTAAAAATTTCTGAGAAATGGGAAAAAAGAACTAAGGATTTATTGACTAAATGGCCAAAAGAAGGTACCTTTGATATACATATGTGCAATGAGATGGAAGGATTAATTAAGACCTATCAGCTGAAAGATAAATCTAAAAATAGAAACCAAAAGAGGGATCAGGAGATGGAAATATTGAAACTTTCCAGGAAAGAGGGTGAGCAACTGAAGGTAGCACGTCAGGGACCTGTGATGAGTAGGAAAGCTGCGAAAGAACAAGCTGAGCAGTTACGGAAATCAGAAAAGTAGGAATCAGCCCCCACCCCATACCCAGATGTGGAGGAGTTGAATAGACCTCCTCCCTACGTGAATGAAGAGGCATTGAAGCAGTGTCCAGTAATAAAGGGAACAGTGGCAATAGAGGGACTGTTAGAATTGGGATAGAAGTGCGGAAGATAAAAATGAACTGAAGGAAAGAAGAGAAAGAGACACAAGGGACAGGCAGGAGCAAATAGAAGCTACACAACAAGATCAAGAAGAGCTGAAACCATGAGATTAGTGTGCTGCATGGGCTAAGGGAACAAAAAGCAATTGAGGAATACTCATTGCGATACGAAAGAAGGGCTGAAGAGAAAAGCAGTAAAAGTGACGCAGAGCAAGCAGAAAGGGATGATGAGAGACAAGGAGAGAAAAAGGCCCCAGTACCTAAAGAATGGGAGGAATTAGAAATAGCATCGAACTCAGAGCCCGAGGGGGATTTATTGAGAAGTAGTGTCTGTAAAGGAAAAAAGGGCTAACAGGGAATGATGCTACCGCTCCTTATAAAAGAGGCGAGAAACCTACAATACATTCCTTGGGGAACTCAGGATCTGGAAGAGCTGAAGAATGCGCTGCCCAGTTTACATGAGGGAGCGGGAAAGTGGATCAGGGCTTTTGAAGACAAAACCACAGGGCAATTGCTGGCTATAGGAGACTTGAAGGCACTGCTGGTGAGGTTGGTAGGACTCCCGAAGTTAAAGAAAATAATGGTCCGAGCCTGTTTGAAAAATGTGGCAGACAATCCAATGATTGATGGGGTCAGGTTTGATCGAGTGAGACAGAAGGTATGGCAGGCCTTAAGAGACTGCTATCCACCCAAAATGGACCCCCAGGCTCTGAGAGGGAATCCACTGGGAGAAAGTGAAAATCCGGCTGCCTACTTGGAGAAACAGTTAAAGAAGTGGACGCTGGAAACAAAGCAAGACATAAAGACTAATCAGTTGCTGACCACAACCTTCCAAAATTCCATCATTGAGGCAATGCCCTCCCATGTCAGGTCAAGGCTGGAGGAGGTGGTGGGTCTGACATCTTCGATGAGCCACCAGGGATTTAGAGATCATGTAAGTCATGCAGTTGAAAGGTTTCGAAAAGACAAAGAGAAACTGTCTGAACAGCAGGAGTAGGTGCAAAGGAAGCTGGTGCAAATGTAGCTTGAAGAGCTTAAAAAGAAAGAAAAAGAGAAGGCTAAAAAGGTGTTGCCAGTAAGAACCGAAACAGTAATCAACACTGGTGTGAACCAAGTGCCGGCACAAGGGGGGTCCTACCAGGTAGCCAGACAAGGGCCAGAAAGTCCCATGCCAGCAATGGAGGTTCTTCGAGAAGCTTTCCTGCAGGTGACGTATCCGGGCAGGGCAGATTTAAACAACAGCCTAAACAGAACTGGAGTCCCCAAAGACAAGGAAGGAGGAATGGGGGACTAAAGTACATGATAAATAATCAGGCTGAAGGGGGGCCAGAAATTATGTGCTGGGGATGCCACCAACAGGCCACTTTAGGAGGAATTGCCCTTATTGGACCGGGCCCTCTCTGCCCTACAGTGGGCCTAGACGGCGGGAATCCCCAGTGGCCAATTCCCAGACGCCTACAGGCCCAACAGGACCTGTTAACCCATATGGAATAGGTTAGGGATACCCTGAGAACCTGGGTGGGAAGGGATACTACCCTGTAGTAGCATGGGAGGCTGATCAAGAACCAGTAATACAAGTTAATATAGAAGGGTGGCAGACACCAGTGATGATAGGTACTGGAGCTACATACACTTGTATACAGCCGCAGTATGCCTCTCACTTTCCCATGTCAAGTAAAGTCGTTAAAACTGTAGGGTTCTCAGGGAAATCACAGTTAACCCGATTTACAGCTCCAGTAAGATTAGAAATGGAAGGTAGGGAGATAGGTCTGCCAATATTAGTGTTTAAAGAGACGCCAATTAACTTGTTAGGTAGGGATGCTTGACTATAGTCAGAGGTAAGATTGGAGTGCATACAGCAGGGCTTGGTCATAGAAAATGCCGATACACAATTAGTCATGCAAGAAGTTAAATATGTTAATGTTTGTTGGATAGGGGATATTCAAGTGATATTCAAGACATTTGGGGGATGAGGGAAGCAACAGTGTTGACAATGTTGACTAAAGCAAGGCCACCTAAATCTGAGCTACACTGTACAGTGATATTTGATGAGTTTCAGGATGAGATGTGAGAGAGGCAGTGGCAGCAGGAAGTCACTATTCCACAACATTTGAGAAGTGAAGCAATAGTATTAGGAGAGCAGGGAGTGATCCTGCAAATAGAGAGAAATGCGTTTCTGGAAAAGTGGTAAAGTGTACCAGGCGCCGCACCACATGTAACCTTACTGGTAAATAAGGGATATCAATCTAAAGACTTAGGACCTATGGCCAGGCATGTAGAAGCAGTCAGGGAATGGCATACCCTCACAACCCGGGGTTTGGGAATCCAGGGATGGCAGCAATATTAAAATCTTAGCACACTGCAACTTCGGGAATCCGAAGGAAGTCAAGGTAACACCCCAGCGGAACATGCCAGTGACAGTGGAGGAAGATGATCAATATGGTAATGAGCAATTGGATGCATTACCAGCCACTTTGTGGTCACAGCATGATACAGATGTGGGGAGAGTGAAATCAGCTAGCCCAGTGGGAATAAGGTTGAAACCAGGAGATGGGACAGTAGTGAAATTTCTGATGAATGAAGTTATTCCAAGGTCTGGTATACCATCGGAAATTAGTTCAGACAATGGGTCTACCTTCAGTCAGAAAGTAGTTAGGTTGGTGCTACAGCCTTTGAGAATCAAACAGAGGTTTGGGTGCATGTATCATCCCCAGTCACAGGGTTTGGTGGAAAGGATTAATGGGACATTGAAAGCCAAATTAACCAAGATCTGCGCAAGCACCAACCTTAATTGGGTTGATGTGCTGCTGCTGGTGCTATGAGTTATCGCATGCAGACTAATTGTATGACCAATCTAACACCTTATGAGATGCTCACAGGTAGACCTATGCCAGTGCCCAGGTGGAGAGGCCCATACGAAGGGCCTAGTTTGGAGCAGTTAAGCTTAGAGCTTAAGAATATATGCAGCAGCTAACTATGATACATGAGACTATCCACCTGCAGGAAACACAAACAGAAGACACCTGTCAATGAGGAAGGACCTATTACACCCGGGGATTGGGTGTATTTGCAGGTTTTTCGAAGACACTGAAATGAGGCGAGGAGAGAGGGACCTTTCGTACTGACTAAGGCATCACCTACCGCCATCCAAGTGGAAGGGCGACACATATGGTACCACTTTAATTATTGTAGTAAAGCTCTCCCACCAGCACAAACTAACTCTAACACTGAGGTAAGTGGAGCTGAGGGCGAGGAACTTGGAGATGGGCAGGGCGCACAGGAGGCTAGTACCCCTCAGCAGGGTTCCGAACAAGGTGCAGGTGAAGTTCTTGGGGATATTGATGTGGAGCATAGTTCTCCTGGCAGTGGGGATGGGGAGGACATGGGGGATGCCCATGATACCCCCCTCTTAGATTTAGATTTTTTTTTAGATTAGATTGCAGCGTGGAAACAGGCCCTTCGGCCCAACAAGTCCACACCGACCCGCCAAAGCGCAACCCACCCATACTCCTACATTTACCCCTTACCTCACACTTAGCATGGCCAATTCACCTGACCTGCACATCTTTGGACTGTGGGAGGAAACCGGAGCACCCGGACGAAACCCACGCAGACACGGGGAGAATGTGCAAACTCCACACAGTCAGTCACCTGAGGCAGGAATTGAACCCGGGTCTCAGGCGCTGTGAGGCAGCAGTGCTAACCACTGTGCCACCGTGCCGCCCTCTCTGATGCCAGGCCTGCATACTCAGACTTGGAGACCATTAACTTGGCAGACCTGGACTGGTAATGCCAGAATCATTCAGGCTGGGAGGCAATGACATATTTGAAGTGCAGACCTCGCTGCCCTAACATGGGTATGTGCTCGTGACAATCACTGGTATCAATGGGCAAACTATACGGCCGTAATGATAGCTAGACAGGACTGTTTCTTGTGTACTAAGGCAACTCCCTCATACTATGTTGCCCATATGCCTTATAACTTGACCACCTGTACTCAATGGCATTTACAGCGCTCTAGCTGACCTCTTAACCCGGATGATTCATCAACTTACAGGCTATCCCATTGCCCGTTTTGGTGCCTCCTCCCTCAGACCTCTACGTTCTATCAGCAAGATGATGTGGGCAGGCAGCAACTCTATAGTACCCCGTGGTCCACCAGTAAGACTAATTACATGTTCCCCTTGGCCACTTTCAGGATACGGGAAGTTGAGTTTTGAATGCTTTAAGCACACCAGTCGACTATTTTCAGGGTGTTTGCAGGAATACAATTGAACTCGAGGTGGACACCACATTTGGGGCTGTTTTAAATTCTCAACGCGTCCCACTGGCAGCTACTTGATGGCTGTGTGATAAGAAAGGAGGGTTGTGCCCGATGCTGCCTACTGGACAGGCAGCTGTGCCCATGTAATGCTCCTACACGAGGTAGTTATATCGCCACACGCACAGTTTGATGCGATGTCACAGTCAGCTTTGCGCCGACGAAAGCGACAGTCTGTCCCTGATCCAACGATTTGGATTGATTGCATAGGACAGCCAAGAGGAATTCCTAATGAGATTGCTGCGGGCTGGGAAGCTCTCGTCCCAGTGATAGGGGTTGGCAAGAATGCCGAATGGATTAATTACGTTTATTACGACCAGCAGAGATTTATCCATTTTACTGACGATGCCTTTGTGGCCTTGGGAGAACAATTGGATGCTACTACTAAAATGACATGGCAAAACAGACAGGCCTTAGATTGGGTACTGGCAGAAAAAGGTGGGGTTTGTGTGATGTTTGGGGAACATTGCTGTACCTTTATACCTAACAACACTAGCCCTGGGGAATCTTTTACTAAAGCAATGGAAAAACTAAAGAATCTAAGACGGGAGCTAAAAGACAATGTGGGGTTTGGTCATCAGGCTTTTGACTGGCTGAATAATATATTAGGGTCTTGGGGAGCATGGTTTGTTAAGATTGGTCTTATTGTAGGTGCGGTTTTGCTTGTTGTTGCCTTCATCCTTTGTTGTGCCTTACCTTTTATTAAGTCCTTTTTAGTTCACGTCACTACACAGCAACTTGTGGTCATTTCAGCTACCCCAGGGAGTGCTGACTCCTCTGATGGAACCCCACCACTCTATGATTATGATCTAACAACCGCGACAGTGCAAGGAGTATGTCCAAGTGGGGATGTCGATGATACTTCTGAAGAACGTGTGAGTCTTGGATTGTGAGGGATCT
This sequence comes from Chiloscyllium plagiosum, assembly GCF_037043375.1. Classification (NCBI taxonomy): domain Eukaryota; kingdom Metazoa; phylum Chordata; class Chondrichthyes; order Orectolobiformes; family Hemiscylliidae; genus Chiloscyllium; species Chiloscyllium plagiosum. Next base: position 16,091,705 of record NW_028270150.1, read on the forward strand.
TGGGTCTTTTTTCCTGTTCTGATTATCAGAGGACAGATTTTTGGCCCAAGAGACCCCAGGAATGGAGGAAGAACCCTTTAAAGTCTCAGACTCCAAAAATTATTTAGTCCCGGTTGGGACCTATATTGTTTGTATTGGGCACAAGCTTATTGTCTTCTTTCTCTGGGTGAGACCAGTAGGTTTCAAAGAGGGGAATATGGAAAATAAAGAACATGAAAGCATGGGGAGGGTTAAAGCATGAAGACCCCTGGGAATCTGTTTTCTGAGAAGGCAGGTTGGGATAACCATTGTGGAACATTCTTACACCAATTAGCAGAGTAAGGTTAAGGCTGAAAGATCAGTATGGCGAGATGAAATAACACAAGTAATAAAGCAAGTTTCTCTGTTAAGTGTTATTATGACAGGATTGGGACCATAAATATTTGGGACATGACATTAAAATATCTAATTAATAGTTAGTAGTGTCAGCTTGAGACAGGAGACTATTGTAACAGATGGGTAAAAACAATGACTGCAGATGCTGGAAGCCAGATTCTGGATTAGTGGTGCTGGAAGAGAACAGCAGTTCAGGCAGCATCTGAGGAGCAGTAAAATTGATCGTTGCTCCCGATGCGGTCTCCTCTACATTGGGGAGACTAGACGCCTCCTAGCAGAGCGCTTTAGGGAACATCTCCGAGACACCCGCACCAATCAACCACACCACCCGGTGGCCCAACATTTCAACTCCCCCTCCCACTCTGCCGAGAACATGGAGGTCCTGGGCCTCCTTCACCGCCGCTCCCTCACCACCAGACGCCTGGAGTAAGAACGCCTCATCTTCTGCCTCGGAACACCTCAATCCCAGGGCATCAATGTGGACTTCAACAGTTTCCTCGTTTCCCCTTCCCCCACCTCACCCCAGTTCCAAACTGCCAGCTCAGCACTGTCCCCATGACTTGTCCTACCTGCCTATCTTCTTTTCCACCTATCCACTCCACCCTCCCCCCCGACCTATCACCTTCATCCCCTCCCCCACTCACCTATTGTACTCTATGCTACTTTCTCCCCACCCTCACCCTCCTCTCACTTATCTCTCCACCCTTCAGGCTCTCTGCCTGTATTCCTGATGAAGGGCTTTTGCCCGAAACGTCAATTTTACTGCTCCTCAGATGCTGCCTGAACTGCTGTGCTCTTCCAGCACCACTCTAATTCAGAATATTTTAATAGATGGAATAGCTAAATATCTATCATGACAGGTTAGTCTAGAATGGAAAGATCACTGTAGCAGAGTTAGCAGTAAATATCTAACCGTGACATTAGAAAAACATTAAGTAGAATGTACAACTAAAGAGATAATGGGAACTAACATCACTGGTCTATTGTGTAGCTAGAGTGAGGTACTTTGATTAATATAGTTGGACATGCTGATAAGCTAACAGAAACATGATAAAAAAGATATAAAAATCCACGGACCCTGAGGTTCGTGGGCATTTGAGATTCTGCTTTTGCAGTGTCATGGTTTTTTGTTTGCAAATAAAAGGCCTACTTCTTAAAGAACTCTCTGCGTCTCCTGGTGGTTCTCTATATTTTCTCCACAACACCTATCACTGATAAGCCCATTTTCTTCCGAATGAGTATATATCTTATCCCTCAGTATCTTCTCCAGTAGCTTCCCTACCACTGACGTCAGGCTCACAGGTCTGTAATTACCTGGATTATCCCTACTACCCTTCTTAAACAAGGGGACAACATTAGCAATTCTCCAGTCCTCTGGGACCTCCCCCATATTCAAGGATGCTGCAAAGCTATCTGTTAAAATGCCAGCTATTTCCCCTTTTGCTTCCTCAGTAACCTGGAATCATCCTTACAGATGCTGCCAGACCTGCTGAGATTTTCCAGCATTTTCTCTTTTGGTTTCAGATTCCAGCATCTGCAGTAATTTGCTTTTATTTATATCCGATCCAGACCTGGGGACTTGTCCACCTTAATGCTTTTTAGAATACCCAACACTTCCTCCCTCCTTATGCTGACTTGACCTAGAGTAATCAAAGATCTATCCCTCACCTCAGCATCTGCCATGTCTCTCAACCTCAGTGAATACGATGCAAGGTATTCATTAAGAATCTCACCCTTTTTATCTGACTCCACGCATATCTTTCCTCCTTTGTCCTTGAGTAGCCAACTCTTTCTCGAGTTAGCCACTTGCTCCTGATATATAAATAAAAGGCTTTGGGGTTTTCCTGAACCCTGCTTGCTAAGGATATCTCATGACCCTCTTAATTCCTCATTTCAGATTGGTTCTACATTTCCGATATTCTTCCAAAGCTTCATCTGCCTTCAGTCACCTAGACCTGTGCTTTGCGGATTCCAATTGCTTCAAACTTTTAACTCCGCCTTCAATCCTAAACATTCCCTCACTAAAAATTTCCAACTTTATCTTCTGTTTTCATCCACTCCTCAATCACTCCCCTGCCATTTATCTCTCAGTGCCCCCAGTCCACAAGGCTCATTCCTGATTAAATTCTCAAAACGTAAATTCTCCTGCTCCTTGGATGCTGCCTGACCTGCTGTGTTTTTCCAGCAGCACAGTCTCACTCCTCAAATCCTACCTCTTTGAGTGAGCATTTGGTCAACAATTTTTGGTCATCTGTCCCAACCCATTTGGGTTAAATTTAGATGGATAACACCACAGAACAACATGGACTATTTTACTAGATTGAAAATATTACTAGTTATGATTGTTGTATTTCTTCCTCATCCCTCCCTCAATGATATATATGTTTAATTAGCCCATTTATAGTGTTGCTGCCAATGGAAACTTGCTGTGTGCTAATTGGCTGCTATATTACATTGTATTACGACAATTACTCTTCAAAAGTACTTTATCAGCTGTGAAGTGTTTTGAATATGAGGCCTGTAAAGGACAATTTATTTATTTACAGATGTGACTAATTGGTATAAAACTGTGTAATTAGAAAATCTTGCTGGTGACCATTAGTTTTTGTAATAATTAATTGGTTCATGAATTTGGGTTGTAAACCAAACAGGGTACAAATCAAGATATTCTGAAATTTCTTTGAATTATGTATGCTCACTGTCCAGCATATAATTTGCATTAAATATGTAGTATATATAACTGTCCTGCTTCTACATGCCTATCCAGTATTAGTATTTGTAATTGATTGAAAATAAAACTTTGCATTTTGTCAAAAAAATTAAAAAGCTTGATTTTACTATTTTGAGCTTTGAGAAATAAAGAGCTTTGTTCTGTAAGTGGGACTGAGGGCTAATATCAATCTCAGTACATGTTTCTGTGTCCTTGTGAACTTGATTTGGCACTATACCTACAAGCATCCCCACTCCCTCCATCAGTGATGCTTGGGAACAGTAATGCGTATTATCTGAAAGAGGCAGCGCAGAAATTCACCAAAGATCATTCGACAACACCTTCCAAATCCATGACCACTTCGATCTAGAAGGACAAATTTGATTGAGTTTCAAACTTGATTGAGTTTTTTGAAGAAGTAACAAAGAAGATTGATGAGGGCAGAGCAGTAGATGTGATCTATATGGAATTCAGTAAGGCATTCGACAAGGTTCCCCATGGGAGACTGATTAGCAAAGTTAGATCTCATGGAATACAGTGAGAACTAGCCATTTGGATACAAAACTGGTTCAAAGGTAGAAGACAGAGGGTAGTGGTGGAGGGTTGTTTTTCAGACTGGAGACCTGACCAGTGGAGTGCCACAAGGATTGGTGCTGGGCCCTCTACTTTTTGTCATTTACATAAATAATTTGGATGCGAGCATAAGAGGTACAGTTAGTAAGTTTGCAGATGACACCAAAGTTGGAGGTGTAGTGGAGAGCGAAGTGTGTTACTTTAGATTACAACAGGATCTGGACCACATGGGCCAGTGGGCTGAGAAGTGGCAGATGGAGTTTAATTCAGATAAAGGTGCTGCGTTTTGGGAAAGCAAATCTTAGTCAGGCTAATACACTTAATGGTAAGGTCCTAGGGAGTGTGGCTGAACAAAGAGACCTTGTAGTCCAGGTTCATAGCTCCTTGAATGTGGAGTCGCAGGTAGATAGGATAGTGAAGAAGGCATTTGGTATGCTTTCCTTTATTGGTCAGAGTATTGAGTACAGGAGTTGAGGTCATGTTGCGGCTGTACAGGATATTGGTTAGGCCACTGTTGGAATATTGCATGCAATTCTGGTCTCCTTCCTATCAGAAAGATGTTGGAAACTGGAAAGAGTTCAGAAAAGATTTTCAAGGATGTTGCCAGGGTTGGAGAATTTGAGCTATACGCAGAGGCTGAATAGGCTGGGGCTGTTTTCCCTGGAGCATCGGAGGCTGAGGGGTGACCTTATAGAGGTTTACAAAATTATATGGGGTATGGATAGGATAAATAGGAAAAGTATTTTCCCTGCAGTCGGGGAGTCCAGAATGAGAGGGTATAGGTTTAGGGTGAGAGGGGAAAGATATAAACGAGACCTCAAGTGCAACCTTTTCACGCAGAGCTTGGTACGTGTATGGAATGAGCTGCCAGAGGAAGTGGTGGAGGTTGGTACAATTGCAACATTTAAAAGGCATTTGGATGGGTATATGAATAGGAAAGGTTTGGATGGATATGGGCCGGGTGATGGCAGGTGGGACTAGATTGGGTTGGGATATGTAATCGGCATGGACAGGTTGGACCGAAGGGTCTGTTTCCATGCTGCACATCTCTATGACTCTATGGCATGTTGCTGAAACTTTTCATCCTGCACTCATCAGGACAAATGCAAGAGTGCCAGATTTCAAATGCAATATATGTTACAGAAGAAAAGAGTACCAATTGGATGGTAAGACAACTCTGATTGGCTGTGAACCTGCCATGGAGAAAGCAATGGAAAACTATAGGCTCCTCAAGTTTCCTGACAAGTAGAGCAAGGTGCATGCTTGAAAATATTCCTTTTGTCTGTCGAGAATGAATCTGTACATATGCATCTATGTCACTTCTAGAAATTGTGAATGAGCTAGCTGGTTGAGTGTGACAGATTATTTTAAATTAATGTAGCTGTTACTAAATTCAGGATTATTCAACAAATGCATCACATCTAACAGGAGAACTTTCAAATCATTGGAATCCTTAAATTATTTTAACAATTGGATTCCCATTTATCTCAATGTTTACCTCGACACGCATCTTCCAGCACCGTCCTCATTTCTTTACCATAAAACATTGACAACACACATTGCACAGACCCGAGTGCAGAATCGGATAGGCTGCTTTAACAAAATACTTGGGATTTGTTTCAGGTATCAAGAATCAATCTCAACGTACACTGCATTCACATTCATTTTTGTCTCTGTTGAAAATGACTGCCTCTCCTCCTAATCTCTTGACAAGTGATGGTCCTTTATTCATGAGAAATGAGCACAGTGGTCAGTTTTGGACTTGGGCTGTCACTGTCTGCTGGATCTGGATTATAAATTAAGGTATACCCTAGCTGGCAGAATGCGAGGGATTCGTGTGTTCCCCTATGTCAGGGGGGATTTTGATCTAATATCATAAGATCATTAAAATAAAGGGATAGGAATAGGCCACTTGGCCCCTCGAACCTGATCTGCCCAGTCAGCAGGATCATGGCTGATCAGGCATTCATCATATCCACTTTCCTCCATTTTCCCTGTAACCCTCGGCTCCTTGACAGATCGAAAACCTCTCTGTCTCAGCCTTTACCCTGATAAACCCCTCAAGAATGCTATATGTTTCTCAGAGATAACCTCTCATTCATCAAAAGTCCGTTGAATAGTGTTTAACCTTCACTCATAAGACAGTCCCTCCCTACCAGGGATCATTCCAGTGAACCTTCGTAGAATTTTATTGAAGCGAAATGATATTTTTCCCTAAATAAGAAAACCAAACAGAAGATATTCTCCCAAATTTGTCGGCAGTGATCTCGTCCCCGCTTATTGAAAATGCTTGTTAGATTACTCACAGTGTGGAAACAGGCCCTTCGGCCCAACAAGTCCACACTGACCCTCCGAAGAGCAACCCACCCAGACCCAAGGTTACCTAGAAAACAAAATGTCTGTATGGAAATACTTTAGTGATACAGGAATATTCTTCTGATGACTTCTGGAAATGTGAAGGTAACATTTCTTCAGCCAGATCATGTTGTATTTTCAATCATAGTTTTCTCCATTTTAAGGTAAACAAAGAGCATCGTTCAAAATTTGGGGCTATCCCAAAGTGTATTACATCCTAATCTGAAGGATTATTTTTCAAGTTGTTCTTTGGAGGTGATCAGAATTGGCAATGTATTTGTGGATGGCACGGTGGCACAGTGGTTAGCACTGCTGCCTCACAGCGCCTGACTGTGTGGAGTCTGCACCCGGGTTCAATTCCCGCCTCAGGCGACTGACTGTGTGGAGTTTGCACGTTCTCCCCGTGTCTGCGTGGGTTTCCTCCCAAAGTCCAAAGATGTGCAGGTCAGGTGAATTGGCCATGCTAAAATTGCCCGTAGTGTTAGGTAAGGGGTAAATGTAGGGGTATGGGTGGGTTGTGCTTCGGCGGGTCGGTGTGGACTTGTTGGGCCGAAGGGCGTGTTTCCACACTGTAATGTAATCTAATCAAATCACTGTGTGAAACTGGTGTTGTGCTGTCTTATTGCATAACTACGGTCCACCTGGAATAGTTGCCTTATGCAAGGAGTTTCCAAGATTTTGACCAAATGACAGTGAGGGAGTAGTGATATATTTCCAAGTCAGGACGCCGTGCAGTTTGGAAAGGAACACGCAGTATTGTTACTTCCATATCTTCACTGTCCTTGTCCTTCTGGGTGATAGAGGTCATAAATTTGGAAAGTGGTGTCAAAAGAGCCTTGGTGAATTGTTACGGTTCAACTTGTAGACTATCTTGTCCTGGATGGGGTCGAACTTCTAATGCATTGTTGCAGCTACAAACCACCCAGGTAAGTAGAGAGCATTCCCTACACATTCTTTAATTTCATACAGGAACCAGCATACCCCAAGTGGCACTCTGTAAATAGGCAGAACAACCAGTTAGCCCTTCACACATGCTGCTGGAATCCTGCCCCTCCCACTACTCAAAAATAAACTCTATCAGGGACTCACTGGGACCAACTGATACCTTTTTTGCACGGTGATTCAGTGGTTAGCACTGCTGCCTCACAGCGCCAGGGACCCGGGTTCAATTCCCGCCTCGGGCAACTGTCTGTGTGGAGTTTGCACATTCTCCCCGTGTCTGCGTAGGTTTCCTCTGGGTGCTCCGGTTTCCTCCCACAGTCCAAAAATATGCAGGTTAGGTGAATTGGCCATGCTAAATTGCCCATAGAGTTAGGTGAAGGGGTAAATGTAGGAGAATGGGTCTGGGTGGATTGCTCTTCGGAGGGTCGGTGTGGACTTGTTGGGCCGAAGGGCCTGTTTCCGTACTGTAAGTAATCTAATCTAACACACATCTAAGATTCTATGTAAATGATGACATAATCAAAGGGTTATTTAACTTTCAAGTATCCATTTGTTCTGCAATCTCAATATTGAGGGAAGGTGACAGTCTCGTGATATTATCACTGGACTGTTAATCCAGAGATCCAAGTAATGTCTCTGGATTAAGGGGACCCTGGATTCAGATTCCAACATGGCAGATGGTGGAATTTAGAGTTTAATGATGTCAAATGGCAGCAAAAGCCCATCTGGTTCACCAATGCCCTTTATGGAAGGACATCTGCCATCCTCACTCGGTCTGGCCTACAGGTAACTCCACACCCACAGCAATGTGGTTGACTCTTAATTTCCCTCTGGTGCAATGAAGGGTGGGCAATATCTGCTGACCTAGTCAGCAATGCCTTCATTCCATAATCAAGTAAAGAAATATACTCTTGTTACATTGCAATAACAGAGGGAAACCATTCGGTTACAGAAAAAAAATATTTTTGCTGCGCATCCTGAGAATGGTAATAATCAACAATAACACATTGCATGAATAAATGGAACGTGATTGAACACTCTCTAATGCAATTTAACCTTAGTTTGGAATCAAATGCAGCATTATAAGTACCAAAAACAGTAGCTTCAGGTCTGCAGAAAGGCTGTTTTAGGTTTAATGAATTTAGTTAACATGACAGCAGCATTTGCAAATGAATTCATGTGCTGACACTTACCAGGAATCAGACAGCGTAATTTTTAGTGAGATTCATTGGGGGCGGGGGGGGGGGGGGGGGGGGGTGGTGGTCCTCTCTAGTGAGCTTTCTTTTTGCTCTAGCCCCAAACTTGCCTCTTATGCCATACACATTGGTCGTTTTATTGCCCACACATCATGGGAGGGATTACTGGGCGCTGCCAGGTTCCCAAAGCCAGTGCCATGCTTAAAAGGCTGTTCAGCACCCAGTCAAAGTGCTGCCAGTCTGGAAGTGCCTTGCATGATTCAATTTATTAGCCCCAGATATGGCTGCTCAGGGAAATATGGTGCCCCAGTTTGTAGGCAGGATTCTGGAGATCCTGGGGAATGGTTTGGTGATTTTTGGTTCTTTCCCCAAGAACTGCAAATGAGGCCACAGTGTCAGACCCTGCCAACTCAGTCCGAGTTGCCACCTCGGTCATAACTGCCTGGAGGAAGACATAGCCATGTAGAAATAACCTTCTTCACTCTGCCAGGGTAAATGCCATTGTCTTCTCTCTGCTATCTCACACTCACCCTATCTCTGCTACTGCACCCACCTCCTAACAACTCTCATGGTCTGTAAATCTCACCATTATAATCTCATAGAATCCCTACAGTTAGAAACAGGCCCTTTGGCCAAACAAATCCACACTGATCCTCCAAACAGTAACCCATCCAGACCCATTCTCCTAATTTATTATCCTATATTTACCCCTGACCAATGCACCTAACCTACACATCCCTGAATTAATTAGGTTTAATTAATTTAGTTGTAAGTGCCAAAAACAGTAGCTTCTGGTCTGCAGAAAGGCTGTTTTAGGTTTAATTAATTTAGTTAACATGACAGCAACATTTGCAACTGTATCCAAGTGCTGAAACTTACGAGAAATCAGACAGTGTAGGTTTTGGTGAGATTCACACGGTATTCCTCTCTGCAAGGCCTATTGTCTACAATATTTTCCCTCACTCACTCTCGTGCTCTCCACCCCACGTAATAGGGATTAAGGAGGCAAAACCAGTGGTGGAACCTTTACCCTCTAAGAAGAGAGAATCTTGACAATCACCTGCAAGGACCAGTCCTATAGAGATGCTTATGCATCCATGTCCCGGCAACTAAGTAAAACGCATTGCCCACTGGTGTGTAATTCTCCCATTCCCTGTACTGTGAATATGTTCTTAACATGACAGAATTTCAACCTCTGGTTCATGATGCATTCTCTTTTTTTGTCTCCATTGCTCATCCATTGGATTTCTTGTACATGAGTTTCTGATGTCCTTTCATGTCACATGCTTTGCAGATATCCAGAAAGGTTGGACAGTCGTTGGGTTGGCGTGCCAAATTGCATTTTGTTGCTGCTGTTGTTATTTTTATGCACTTTGTTGACTACACCAACAGTGTTAGCAGTGCCTAAAGCGTGTGATTGTTGTTGGCCTGTCACTACGACTTCACACTTCCATCCATCCTCATTGGCATGGGCCCTTTTCCTTGCCCAAAAGATCCTTCCTCAAGGCATGAATGTTTGTAAAAGTGATGACTGACTCAATGAGACTCTCTGCTTATTCCTCTTCATAAAAGTCACACACATGCCCGTTGCTGTGGTATATCCTCACAGACTGGACAATAGACTTTTGAGGTTGACTTCTCTTAATTCAAAAGCTTATTATTACCTTGAACTAGTCTTCCAGAACTTTGTCGATCATTTTTGAATGCTCTAATTGCCCATAATTGAAAGTTAGGTGTTAATTCAGTGAAGTCCCACCTTGCCAATAGCAACTAAGATCTTTAGAGCTCATTTCTTAGGATAACTTACCACTTGGTCTGTAAAATCAAACTCTGGACTGTAGGAAACTGCATATTTTCACGTTTTGAAACTGTAAACTGAAATGGAATTTGGATTGGTACAACTAAAATCTCGTAATTTTTTGTCACTTGAAGATTAAGTGCTTCACATCGCTAAATCATGTGATATAATATCGCCTTTTTTGAGAACAGAAAGAGGGAGAATTCAAGGCTAACTGACACCAAGAATCTTTTGACTTATGGAAATTCTGCCTGGCAACAACACTCCAACTGGCTGAGTGTTCAAAAGCTGCTAAATGTCAAGGGTAGCAGAGAGTGAAAATCATCCAGAGCCTGCAATCAGAAAGCATCTCTCTCTCTCTCTCTTTAACTTTGTCCACCCCAGTCCAACACCGGCACCTCCACTTCTGAATGTTGTTTACCCTGTGTAGATTCCTTTCCACCTGCAATGTGTGTGTTGAACTGTTTATCTTTTGTCTGTCTTAATTTTGATTGCGGTGTGTGCGTGGTTATTCGAAGGGGAATAGTCTAAGTTGTATAAAGTAAAAATCCTTTCTCTCCACAGTTCTTGTGAAAGTTGTATTCGAAATTGGATAGAGTTATTTTCTTCTATTATTGAAGGAAGCTCATGTAATTTATTCTGGGCCAGAGAAGCATTCAGTTAGGTCTTCTTGGTGATCTCTGAGATTTTATTGAGGAACCTTAGAGGCCCAATTATCAAGACACGTTTTGCAGTTAAGTTCTCCACCTAGGGAGCAACAAGCAATTGCAGGGTGGTGAACACCATCAGCACCAGGTTCGGCCTGGTCTCTAGGCACCCCCATACAGAACTGTGTGTTTGTGTGCCAGTATCCAGAGGAGACTCTGAACGCATAACATGCTAATTCAGCAGCACAAATGGTACCCAATGAACCAGCACTGGCACTTGAAGGTTAGGCATCCGTTAATAAAACATGTTGTCAACAAAGAAACTAATGGAGCTTTGGAACAAATTTCAATGGATGTTAGTGGCCAATAATTTTGAGAGACAAGTCAGTGCAATTTGGCAGTGAAAGAGTGAGAAAAATATTGTAAGAAGGTGGAGCCAATGAGCCAAAAAGAATGATTGCATTTGCCGAGCGCCCTTCCTGTCCACTGAATATCTCAAATCTTTTTGCAGCCAATGAATTTCTTTGGAAACACAGTCCCTGTTGCAATGTAGAAAACATGATAAATAATTTGCTCTTGGTAATCTATGTGATTAATCCATATATTCTGGTTTTGCAATGCATACAGATCAAGGGATAACTATTGGCCAGGACATGAAGTATACCTCCCTCACTATTCTTCAAGCTAATTTCAAATGGGAGAATCAATGTTTCGAGCATAAGCTCTTCATCATTCCTGATGAAAAGCTTATGCTTGAAACGTCAACTCCCCTGCTCCTTGGATGCTGCCTGACTGACTGTGCTTTTCCAGCCCCTTCACTGTATAAACTGGACCACTTCAGAAAAAAAGGCACTGAAACAAAGGATGAAATCAGATTAATTTAACATGAATCTTATTACAAATCTAAATATGTAGGCATAACTTTTTAAAAAATTTTGATCAGAACAACTTTTGTAGATATTTTGAGGAAGTCGGAATGTCATTATGTTTGTTCTTGTTGCAATAAGTCATTTTTAAAAATGAATCGCATTAAAAAAGTAAATGTCTGCTAAATCATTCTATAAAAGTCCTGACTTTACTTTTTAATTACTTGATTTTTTAATTACTTAATTGATTTTTTACTTTATCAGATTTTAATGGAAATGAATTTTAAGGAGATTTATCAGGCTGCTTAAAAGTTTACATGATCTATTAACAAAATATATTTGATTTGTTTAAAAAGTCATTGAATTTATAAAGGAGTCATAGAGGTATACAGCGTGGAAGCAGACTATTCCAACCAACTCGTCCATGCCAACCAGCTATTCTAAGTTAATCTAGTCTCATTTGCCAGCATTTGGCCCATATCCCTTTAAACCCATCCTATTCATGTAACAATGATACAGTCTAATAACTCTTCTTAAAGTTTTAAAAATGATGTGTTCTTAAAAAGTAATTTACTTAAATCCGTTTTTATATTTAAAAAATCCCTTCTGGTGTGGACTTCTGCACAAAGTAAATGAGAGAAGGCCTTTTTATTTCCAAAAACATTGGTGAACGTTTTGACCGACTTTGCAATTCCAGCATCAAATGGGATCTGAAGTCGACTATTGCCAGGAGGAGACTAACCGAGAAATGTGCTTGGAGATAGCCTTTGAGTTGGTGACCTTGACACTCACTGTTCTGTTGAATATGGTGGACAGGTTCATCGTGGCTGCTGGATTGTTCACAGAGCCAAGCACTTCCATAGAGCTGACTGCCTCAAGGAGAGAGGTGGGTGGTTTTTTTTAGATTAGATTAGATTACAGTGTGGAAACAGGCCCTTCGGCCCAACAAGTCCACACCGACCCGCCGAAGCGAAACCCACCCATACCCCTACATTTACCCCTTACCTAACACTACGGGCAATTTAGTATGGCCAATTCACCTGACCCTGCACATCTTTTGGATGGTGGGAGGAAACCGGAGCACCCGGAGGAAACCCACGCAGACACGGGGAGAACGAGCAAACTCCACACAGTCAGTCGCCTGAGGCGGGAATTGAACCCGGGTCTGTGGCGCTGTGAGGCAGCAGTGCTAACCACTGTGCCACCGTGCCGCCCAGAAGGGCGGTGTTGCTGAGGCAGGTTAGATATTGAAAAACTTAAATTAAAACTTCGGAGCAATAGCACAGATAGGCTCCTCAGACAGAAGGGCAAGCCCAGTGACAGCAGAGTATGGTAGTGGATGCATCGACTAGGGAGTTCAGAACCAGGGATCACAGTCTAAGGATACTAGGTAGGCCATTTTGGACTGAGACAAGGAGAAATTTATTCACCAGAGAATGGTGAGCCTTTGGAACTCACTGTCACAGAAAGTGGTTGAGGCCATAATATTGGATGTCATGAAGAGGAGTTGGGTATAGTTATTAAGGGTAAAGGGATGAAAGGGTGTGGTGAAAAAGCAGAACCAGAATATTGATCAACCATGATCAACCATTCGGTTCGAAGGGCCGAATGGCCTAATTCTGATTCTGTAGACTCTGTTTGTATGCCATCTTTGCTTGCAATCACCTCTTCAGGAAATGAGGCCTCCTGTTCCAGTTACCACACACACTGCCTCCGTAGATCTGGGGCCTTCACATGTTCCAGGAGTTGGCGGGTGAGAAATGAGAGCTGTTCCTCCCAGGTCAAAATGCTAGTAGTGTCACAAATTCACCCTGAATTGGGCCCCTGAAGGTGACATTGCCAATCTGCCTCCAGGCAGCCTGATGTCACCCTTTGTCTGAAACTTTCCCAGCAACAAAATTATATCAGGGAGCCATTCTCGATCCTGGCTTCCTTCCGACTCCAAGATCAATTCCATTATTTCAGGAAGATTCAGCTAAGCTAATTTCACCTGAATACTTTGTTATTAGTGAGCTATTAGCCCGAAATCACTCTTGTTACCTTCCAGCTTTTGAAATTTGTAGGTCAGTGATAGAAATTGCAGCATCCTCTGGTGGAGGAAGCTGTTGAATACATTAAATGTCAAACCAATATTTCCATTTTTTTGGCACAGAAAATATTCCCCTTACCATCTCAGTAGGGAATGTGAATCTGGTTAGGGTGAATATAACCTGGACTGGTTTTACCCAACTGCTGCTGTGTTGTATTAATAATCCCGCTCAATATGAGAGGAAAATCAGGTCCAGTATTGATCTTAAAACAGAATAAACTAGAATCTAGAAGCATCTGTGGAAAGAATAACAGAATGAACCTTCCATCAGAACACATCTGTCAGAATTCGGAATCAACCTTTTGTATTCAGAAGAAGCAAATACTGCAGATGCTGGAAATCTGAAATAAAAATAACAGAAGGAGCTGGAGAAGCTCAGTAGATCTTGCAGCATTTGTGGAAAGCGAAACAGCTAATATCTTACAATTCAGAAGGACAGTCAGATCGCTCTCAGAAACGTTAACTCAGTTTCTCTCTCCACAGACTGCGAAGTTTCTCCAGCAAACTTTGTTTGTAGTTTTAAGTCAAGTCCCAGATTGAATCAGGGAATATTGTGTGGAGAGGTTATCAGGTGAACTGGAGGTATAAAGTATGTATTGTCAGTTCCTTGATATGAGATCAACTTTCTCATTCAGACTTCCGATATTTTCATTTTAAATGTCAAAGATGGAATCAGAAACCGAACATGAATTTCACATATCAGAACCTGGCATTTCTGAACTGCTCAACACTTGAGCAGTGCTGAATTTTGAATAATTAGTGTTGAAAAGTCTCTCATTTTCTTGGTACACGTCTGCCTGAAATTTAATACTGTACCCTGTGATCCCAGCGGCGACACAGTATGGATTAACCCCTCAATGGTCACTGTTACAAGTTAAGGATGGTTACTTTCACATGCACGATGTAAAATCAATAGCTTAGCAAAACAGAGAGAAATGGATGATGAAGACCTGATGGAACAAGCAGCACTTTCAAAGCTTGCTATGTATTTGGTCGGAGGTTGAAGGGAATGGGTTTGCTTAATTGGCAGGGGAGCTGTTTTGCGATGCAAAATGATAGCAACAGTGTGGGTTCAATTCCTGCACCAGCTGAGGTAATCATGAAGGACTCTCCTTTTCCACCCCAGTCCAACACCAGCACCTCCATATCATGGCCTAGTGAAGGAATGGGACGACCGTGACTTTACCTCAGCTCCACATATTCTGACCATGATCATGAGTCCACTGTGCAGTATCTTTTTCTTAACGGTGCTCTCTGACCTTTTATATCATCTTGAGAGTATTTATGTCTCAACTGAAAAATGGGTCCTCCAACAGTGCACTGCTCCCTCGGGGCTGAAATGAACTGATTGTCACAATTTGTTTCTCAAGTCTCTAGAGTAAAACTTTAATCCATCATTAGTGCTACCCACTGAGTCATGGCTAAGACCAAATGCATTACGTAAAGACCTTTCCTTGCTATTTTTCTGAATATTTGATGATAGACTGAAATGGGCTAAAACAAAACAAGGGTTGTAGAAAGGATTGTTGTACTTTACAAAAGCAAGTTGTCTGCCACTTGTAAATATTGTTTACACTGTTATTTGTTTAAGCACTGGAATGAAACGAAGTCTAGTTGCAGATGAGCTGGACCTTAATGGTGGTTATGAATGGGGATTCAGCTGGCAACATGTAGTTGATTTTTCTGTGGAATGATGATCCATTACTGATGACAAAGGCCTTTTGCCTGCCAACAGCTATGGGGTTGGTTCCCAGGTAACTGAACAATTTATGGGTCTAAAGTGACAGCTGGAAGCTATCATACACCCAGAAAGATCAAAGCCAAAGGCTCTGCAATTTCCTCCCTGGCTTCCAGAGAATCTTAGGATAAATCCCATCTGGCCCAGGGGATTTATCTATTTTCACACTTTTCAGAATTGTGAACAGCTCGGCCTTATGGACCTCAATCCCATTGAGTCTAGTAGCCTGCATCTCAATATTCTCGACAACATTGTCTTTTTCCTGTGTGAATACTGGTGAAAAATATTCATTTAGCACCTCTCCTATCTCTTCGGACACCATGCACAACTTCCCACTGCTGTCCTTGACTGGCTCTAATCTTACTCTGGTCATTCTTTTGTTCCTGACATATCTATAGAAAGCTTTAGGGTTTTCCTTGTTCCTACCTGCCAAAGACTTCTCATGTTCCCTCCTGGCTCTTCTTAGCTCTCTCTTTAGGTCCTTCCTGGCTACCTTGTAACTCTCAAGTGCCTTAACTGAGCCTCACATCTCAGCTTTACATAAGCCTCCTTCTTCCTCTTGACAAGAGTTCCAATGTCTTTAGTAAACCACGGTTCCCTCGCTCGACCACTTCTTCCCTGCCTGACATGTACATACTTATCAAGGACACGCAGTAGCTGTTCCTTGAATAAGCTCCACATTTCAATTGTGCCCACTCCCTGCAGTTTCCTTCCCCATCCTACGCATCCTAAATCTTATCTATTTGCATCATAATTGCCTTTCCCCCATCTGTAACTCTTGTTCTGTGCTATATACCTGTCCCTTTACATCACTAAAGTAAAAGTAACTGAATTGTGGTCACTATCGCCAAATGTTAACTCTCCATTCACAGATGTTGCCAGACCTGCTGCGTTTCTCCAGTTTTTCTGCATTTATTTTGAATTTCCAGTATCTGTAGTACTTATTGAAGTAAGTATTCTCACCAAGATACGGGACACCCTCATGAGTTCCTTCTCATAAGATTCACACTAACAATGGATCAATGCTACTAACATGAGAGGGTCATGCAATGAGTTAAAGATGGAAGTAGGTAGAATAAAGCATGTGGGTTTCAAAGTGGTTGGATGGGAAACTGTGATGGCACACTTTGGGATCTACCCATGATGGATAATGAAGTATCTTGCTAATTTAATCTTCATCCAACACTGAGATTGTTGATCTGGAAATGATTATGTGCTAAAAGTGGAAAGCTTTTTAACTTTGTAATGATGACTTTGCACATGCTTTGATGGGAACCAAATCTTGATCTTGCCAACATTAGTCCAAAAGGAATCCTATCTCTTTGATAACTTCATGTTATGCAGGCAACTTAACAGCAGAACAGGAGATTCAGTGTAAAAGATAGTAGTTAAAGCAAGATAAAGAGCTTACAGGAATTAGAGGATTGTAATGATTCATTCTCCATGAGATCCTTTCATTTTTGCCCAACATCACATTAGTTCGTGAAGTCATCAATGAATGCTTTGTGAGAGCCTTGTGGCTGTTCACTTTTTGTAAAAATCCTTAATCAAAAGTCACTGTACATCTTATTTGGCACAGCCCTGTAGGCTGTCCAGAAGAGACATGACAAAGTAAATGAGCTGTGGTTGTCAGGAAATGGGCATGTCCTTGGGTTGAAGTCAACTTGGGCTTTTAATTCTGTTTATGTAGCTCTCTTCACGTTCTAAAAATCTCAGTGGAGAGTAGGGCTAGTAATTGCACTGAAACCTGTTGGGACAAAGTGAAGGCAGGTTTCAATTAAATCCCCAGGGATCAAATATCCTAACAATATCACACATCTTGTTAACACACCCAAGCCATTTCTAGCACCAGGTTATAGTCCCATTCCAGTATATAGAAAAGAAGTGAAAAATAGAGCAAATGTTTCACGTCAAATATGTCCCTTCCCCAGCTCTAAAGAGGAGCCGCATTGGAGTCAAAATATTCATTCTAATTCTCTCTCCACAGGGTCAGCAATCACCCAATGCTAACTTACAGTCCAACAGGTTTATTTGAAATCACAAGCTTTCAGAGCGCTGCTCCTTTGTCAGGTAAAGTCTTCACCTGATGAAGGTGCAGTGTTCCAAAAGTTTTGAATTGCAAATAAATCTGTTGGACTATAACCTGATGTTGTGTGACTTCTAACTTTGTCCACCCCAGTCCAACACCAGCACCTCCTCATCATCTCTCTGAGAAGATTCAGAGGGACAAGATATACATGCATTTGGAAAGACAGGGTTTGATTAGGAGCAGTCAGCATGGCTTCGTGAGTGGGAGACCATGCCTCGCAAATTTGTTAGCGTTCTTTGATGGAGTGATCACGAAGGTTGATGAGGTCAGGGCAATAGATGTAGTCTATATGGATGTCAGTAAGGCCTTAAATAATGTTCCACATAGTGGGCTGCTCTAGAAGGTAAGATCGCATGGAATCCAGGAAGAGCAGGCTAATTGGATACAAAATTGGCTTGCTAGTAGGAAGCAGAGGGTAAAAGTGGAAGGATACTTGTTGGACTGGAGGCCTGTGAATAGTGGAGTGCCTCAGGAGTCAGTGCTGGGTCCATTACTGTTTGTTATCGATATCAATGATGTGGATGAGAATGTACAAGGCATGATTAGTAACTTTGCTGATGACACTAAATGGGCGGTATCATGGACAGTGAGGAAACTTACTAGAAATTGCAGCAGGACCTTAATCAGCTGAGGAAGTGAGCTGAGAAATGGCAAATGGAATTTACTATATCTAAGTGTGAGGTATTTCATTTTGGACAGTCAAATCAAGGTGGGAGTTTCATGGTGAATGTTAAGGTCTTAAGGAGTATAGTGGAACAGAGCGACCTTGGAGTTCAGGTGCATGGTTCTTTGAAAGTGGAGTCAGAGGTAGACAGAGCACTGAAGAAGGCTTTTGGCAAACTGGCCTTCATCAGTCATGGCATTGAGTATAGAAGTTAGGGAGTTATGTTGCAGTTGTATAGGATGCTGGTGAGGCCGCACTTGGAGTATTATGTTCGGTTTTTGTCACTTTGCTATAGCAAAGATGTTACTAAACTGGAAAGAGTGCAGAAGAAATTTACAAGATATTGCCAAGCCTCAAGGAACTGAGTTATAGGGAGAGGTTAGACAAGCTAGGACTTTTTTCTTTGAGTGTAGGAGAACTGAGGGGGATCTTATAGAAGTGTATAAGATCATCAGAGGCATGGTTTGGATGAATGCACTCAGTCTTTTTCCCAGGTTTGGGGAATCAAGAACTAGAGAGCATCAGTTTAAGGTAAGAAGGGAAAAAAGAGTAAAATAGGAACCCGAGGAACAAGATCTTTACACAGAGGGTGGTATGCATGGAATGAACTACCAATGGGTTGACGAGGGTACGTTAACGACATTTTAAAGACATTTGGACAAATACATGGGTAGGAAAGAGTTAGAACGGTATGGGCAAAATGCAAGGAAATGGGGTTGGCATGGATGGACATTTTGGTTGGCATGGACCACTTTGGACCAAGGGCCTGTCTCCATGCTGTATGACTCTCCATAGGTACTGCTTGTTTCTTGAGCACTTTCTGTTTCATTTCAGATTTCCAGCATCCACAGTAATTTACTTCTATTTAAGAACATAGATGTTGCACTAATTTGCGGATGGACAGAACCCAGCCTGTCTCCCATTTCCTGAATGAAAGCTGTCTATTGTGGCTACAGAGGCTGGTTCTTGAGAGGACAGCCATTGTAGATGAATAAGTTTGGCCTAAAGTTGATAATGTTCTTTTCCTTCATGTCATCTCTTTTATCTGTCATCTGATCATTCCTTTTGTTTATTCTTTTTTGCTCCAGGCATCTCATGCGCAGTGAGGACTTCCCATGCACTGACTTCAATTCAAGTTGAGATCTCACATACAAACACCCATGTATGACAAATTAAGGAGGATGCTGATAGCACGAGACAAGTACTTTGATTTTTAGACCTTTGATTTTTTTTGGTTAGTTTGCTGTTGTTTCATGGTCAGTTTCTTAACTTTGACACAATACCTATTGCTCTGACAATCATTACTGCTATTTTCCAGAACCAGATTATAAAATACTATGTATTAAAAAGTAGTTGGTCTATATTTGTATTAGTCACATTGTTTACATTCAAGTAAATTGGAACACGCTCTGGAGCACAGAATAATTGGGAAACGGAATGCTGTGTTAGGGCTTTCAGACCTTAGAACAACATTGTGATGGTGTCCCAGAGGGGCTCCCTACTGGATGTAAGTAGGACAATGTGGGAGGAGTTGTTTAGATTTAAAGACAGAAATAAATGTAAAAAATGGTCTCTTAGCACTGTAATATTAAAAGTAAAACCATTTTATCTCAGATTGTCATGTATTTAATATTAATGTGAATAAAGAGACGTCTAAAGAAGTCTGAAGACGGTTCTCAACTTTTTCTTCTCCTTGAGCAATCTGCCTTGAACCCAAACTCTCATATCTCATACAAAACCATATGCGGAGACATGGCCATAGTGATGGGATCCATTAATGTGAAAACTGTGGTAGTGGTAAAAATGAAGAAGCAGAACCGAAAACATCAGATAAAGAGATAAGCAGAAAAATAATAATTTCTCCAGAAAAATCATAACCACAGCTTTAAGACCAGCTAGCAGAAGACTCACGGAGCTGAACAGCTGCTGTGAAGGAAATGTCTCTGAACAGAGAAATAACAAAGGACAAAAGCTTTTTACAGGTGAAAGTGAGAACTGCAGATGCTGGAGATCAGTCAAGATTAGAGTGGTGCTGGAAAAGCACAGCAGGTCAGGAAGCATCCGAGGAGCAGTGAAATCGATGCCTTGGGCAAAAGCCCTTCATCAGGGTGCCTCCGGGGTGAAGGGATATTAATCCCTGCCTATTTCCTGATGAAGGGTTTTGCCCAAGGTGTCAATTTTCCTGCTCCTCGGATGCTGCCTGACCTGCTGTGCTTTTCCAGCATCACTCTAACCTTGAAAAGCTTTTTACAGCTAGCAATATGAGACTTGAGTTTTTAAGAGAAAAGAAAAAGGCAGTGAAAACAGTAAAAGCCCACGAGAAGCTAAATATGGATTGAACACACATAAAAAGAACCTGATTTCCAGAAACCCAAAGCAGATTTGACCCCTATGAGGATAAAAGCCAAAAACTAAGTTGGGAAATAAAATTCATACTTCTGGCAGTTAATTAGGAACTTCAGACGATTTATTTAATGGCAATTTTATCAACAAACAACTTTAGAATTCTTCAAAACAAGCTTCAAATGGTTGAAAACAAAACTGGAAATAAGAACCAGTTGAAATTTGAAGTTTCAGAACTCTAAACTTTAAGTTAGTTAATTTTTTTTTTAACTGGGGCAAGAAGCACAAGTTTAGTTCAATGAATCTGAAGTTTGGTCAAGTTTGTTGAAACAGAAGACATTGGAGACAAAAAGAAAGAGAATCAATCTGGACAAATGTTGTAGAATACTATGTGGAAATACCCCAGAAACAGAACAGATTGGTGTAACATGTCACATCAGTTATCTTTAATACAGTCAAAAAACGTCATTGGGGCTCATTAGTTAGCAAGTGAAACAAAGGCGAGCAAGTGGATGTATACTATTTCAATTTCTAGAAGGCCTTTGACAAGGTGCTGCACAGGAGGCTGCTAAATAAGATGAGTGCCCATGGTGTTTGAGGCAAGGCACTGACATTGATAGAAGATTGGCTGACTGGCAGAAGGCAAAGAGTAGGGATAAAGGATCTTTTTCAGGATGGCAGCTGGAGACTACTGTAGTTTCACAGAGATCAGTGTTGGGATCACAAACTATAATATATTTGTGTTATACATTAATGATATGGATGAAGGAACTGAGGGCATTGTTGTTAAATTTGGAGATGACACAAAGATAGGTGGGGAGAGAGGTAGTGTTGAGGAGGAGGAGAGGCTGCAGAAAGTTTGGCAAAAGTGAGGACTGCAGATGCTGGAAACCAGAGTTCAGATCAGGATGGTGCTGGAAAAGCACAGCAGGTCAGGCAGCATCCGAGGAGCAGGAAATTCAATGTTTCAGGCAAAAGCCAAAAACTAAGTTGGGAAGTAAAATTCATACTTCTGCCTGACGAAGGGCTTTTGCCCGAAACATCGATTTTCCTGCTTCTCGGATGCTGCCTGACCTGCTGTGCTTTTCCAGCACCACTCTGATCTAAAAACTGCAGAAAGTTTTGGACAGGCTAGGAGAGTAGGCAAAGAAGTAGCCGATGGAAAACAATGGGGGCAAGTGTCAGGTTATGCCCTTTAATAGAAAGAATAGAGGCATAGACTATTTTCTAAATGGGGAAAGGCTTCAGAAATCTGAAGCACAAAGGGACTTGGGAGTATTATTTCAGAATTCTCTTCAGGTTAACACACAGATTCAGTTGGAGTTACGAAGACAAATGCAATGCTAGCTTTCGTTTCAAGATGGCTAGAATACTAGAGCACTGATGCACTTTTGAGGCTGTATAAGGCTCTGGTCAGACCACATTTGGAATATTGCCAGCAATTTTGGGACCTGTATCTAAGGAAAGATGTGGCGCTGTTGGAACGGACCCAGAGGAGGTTTACAAGAATATTTGCAGGGATGAAGGGCTGTCATATAAGGAGTGATTGAGAACATTGGGTCTGTACTCAATGAAGTTTAGAAGGATGAGGGGATAATCTCATTTAAATGTACAGAATACGGAGAGGTCTGGATAGAATGGATATGGAGAAGTTGTTTCCACTGGTATGACAGACTAGGACTCTTGGGCTCTGCCTCAGAGTGAAAAGATGACCCTTTGGAACTGAGAACAGAAGGAATTTCTTTAGCCAGTTGGTGGTGACTCTGTGGAACGCATTGGCGCAGAAGGCTCTGGAGGTCATGAAATTGAAAGTATTTAAGAAAGTGCCTTAATTAGTAAGATGATCAAAGGTTACAGGGAGAAAAAAGGAGAATGGGGCTGAGAAATAAATTAGTCATAATCGAATGCTGGAGTAGACGTGATGGGCTGAATGGCCTAATCTGCTCCTATATTTTTTGATCTTAAGGCCTTCTTGATTGAAATCATTTTGAAAAGTTTGGTACCCCACAATATTTGGAAATACTTCAGGCTATCTTGACACAAAACACTGGAGCCATTCCTCAGTCTGAGGAAGAGTCATCCTGGACTCTGCTGCTCTCCCCTCAGATGCTGCCAAACCTACTAAATTTCTCCAGCTTTCTTTGTGTTTGTTTCAGATTCCCACACAGTAAGTTTACCTTTATTCAAATATCTTCATTCATCTCTGAACTTTACACTGAAAACAGCATTTATAACAGCAGAAACTTTTAAGAACTTTCAATTTTAGTATCACAACAACAATCTTTACAGCAACTTTGGTAAATAAAGAATATAGCAAAGCAACAAAATGAGAATATTACAATGAGATCAAAATCTTAAAAATCACAATTAGAAGGGAGGAAATCATTGCATTCAATTCTGGTCACCACATTATAGGAAAGATGTGGAGGCTTTGGAGAGGGTACAGGATGCTGCCTGGATTGGAGGCTAGCAGAGGCGAGAAAAACTTGGGTTGTTTTTTCTGGAGCAGTGGAGGCTGAGGGGAGAATTGATAGAAGTCTATAAAATTATGAGATGTATAGATAGGATTGATAGAATCTTTATCCCAGATTTGAAATGTCTAACACTGGGGACCATACATTTAAGGTGAGAGGGAGAAAGTTTAAAGGTGATGTGAGGGACATGTTTTTTTACACAGAGATTGGGAGGAGTCTGACATGGTGGTGGAGGCAGATACGATTTAAGGGACTTTTAGATTAGAACATGAATATGCAAGGAATGGAGGGATATGGACCAAGGACAGGCAGAAGAGATTAATCCAATTTTGTGTCATGCTCGGCATAGCATTGTGGATCAAAGTGTCCATTCCTGTGCTATACTGTTCTCTGTTCTATGTTATTAACAGCTTGTCATTGATATTGTTCGGTCCACCTGAGAAATCCAAGTAATCAGATTCATTTGTCAGATCATTAAGCATGGAAGGTGTAATTCCTGTACTTTCTCATGCCTTCAGGACTGGACATCAAATCAAATAAAGTTTTCATGCAGCAGAAGTTCTATTTAGTGTAGAAACTTTTTACAAAGCAAGTTGACTACTTGAAGCACAATACAGGGATCAACCAGGGGAGACCAAACTGTCATCTGAAAGATACACAGTACATTACATCTTCAATGTGAAGTCCGAAGCAATCTAATGCTGTAGCACCTTATCACTGGTGTAGTTCCAATACTCCCACAGCAGTAAAGACAATGCTGTCCAAGCTTACTTCAGCAATACGCTACAGGAAAAAAAGGCCCCTCTTCAAAAATGTGCCACTGTCTAAAGAACACATCAAGCATCAAAGCAAATTGGTACCAAGCCAACATGTATATTCATTCTTGGAACAGAGCCTGGAAGAACAGATCAATATTGCAGTGGAACAAGTTTCTTTATATGAGAAATGACTACTGATGGATGAGCAACATCACTTTTTTTCTCAGAGAATTAACACCATCACCCAATGCAGATGCTATTGACAGGGAAATAGAAACAATCTAACATCCCCATATATTCCTGCAGTTATCTCAGTGCAAGAGCCTTCACCAAGTATTGCCTGGTCAGAACATGTGGTCAGGCTGTCAGATTGATTTAATCTCAGATCAACAGGAGCCGACAGAAAAGAAAGAAAGTCGTTTACTTTCCCATTGCTATATTTTGTAATAAGATTTTCCTGGTCCAGCTATCAACATGTACATGAATTGAATTAAAGACTTGCAAAGCACTGGGAAAGACAGAACAGACCAGAATCATGGAATCCCTCCAGCCATTTGACCCATCAAGTCTATACTGAACCTCTGAAGTACATCCCACCCAGACCCAGCCTGTACCCTATCCCTTTAACCCTGTATTTCCCATGGTTAATCCACGTAGCCTGCACATTCTGGACTACGGGCAATTTAGCATGGCCAGTTCACCTAACCTGCACATCTTCAGACTGTGGGAGGAAACCGAAGCCACCAGAGGAAACCTACGCACTCACTGGGAGAATGTGCAAACTCGACACAGTCAGTCGCCCGAGGCTAGAATTGAAAATGGGTACCTTAGTAAGAAGCCTTGGGATAGGGATAGGGATAGGGATAGGTACAAAATATGCAGTAAATATTGTAACAAGAAATAATCTAGTTAACTTACTTGAGCATGACAAAAATGTTAATCAATATTTATCATGGAAGAGAAAAAAACTGGAGGCTGGTGTTGGGTTAGGGAAGTAAGATCTTGGAGGAACCTTGTGATATTACCATGGATCCACTTACCACTACGCATAAGCAATACAAAGTGACAGCAGTTGATTAGATTTGAAAACAGAAGCATATCATAGAAAAAGAACTGTAAAATTCCTACAATGTGGCCTAACAAGTCTACACCAACTCTCCGAAAAGTAACCCTATACTTTACATTTCCCTGAACTAATGCACCTAACCTACACATCCCTGATGTAAATAAGATTCTCCTAATAATGTAACAGTGGTTATAGCCAATCTCACAATCATGCGTATTTAAATATAATATTTAGATGCAAAAAACAGCCTCAAAACAAGATTGTTTTTGACATTACTTTCTCCTCAACTAGTCTGTCTTGAACTTAAACCATTAGATATGGGTACAAAACTAAATTGCGAAAGACAGATCACATTGTTATATTGAAAATTTAGTTAGTTCCAGATTGTGAAGAGTGTTGTCAGAGGATACAGCAGGATATAGATCTATTGGAGGCAGAGCAGAAAAAAAGCAGATAGTGTTTAATCTGGGCAAATGTGTGGTGATGCATGTTGGAAATTATGCAGGTGGTAATTATGCAGTGAATGGTAGAACCCTTAGGAGTATTGATATGCAGAGAGATCTGGGTGTGCAGGGCCCCAGATCACTGAAGGTGATAGCACAGGTAGATAAGATAATAAAAAGAGTCTATAGCATGTTTCTCTTTACTGGATGGGGCATTGAATGTAAGATAGGCAAATTATGTTGCAGCTTTAAAGAACTTTACTTTGGCCACACTTGAAATATTGTATACAGTTCTGGTCACCACACTATCAGAAGGATGTGTATGCCTTGGAGATGGCACAGAAAAGATTTATCAGGATGTGGCCTAGTATGGAGGATTTTAGCTAGGAAGAAAGTTTGGATAGACTGAGTTGTTTTCATTAGAACGCTGGAGGTTGAGGGGTGACCTGATAGAAGTTCATAAGATTGGGAATGGTGTGGATAGAGTGGAAAAGTATGAGGCTTTTTCCTAGCATGGAGGAGTCAATTACCAGGGAACACAGGTTCAAGGTGCAAGGGGGGAAGCTTAAAAGAGAGATGTGTGAGGCTTATTTTTCATACAAAGGGTGGTGAGAGTCTGGAACATGCTGCCAGAGGAGATGGTGGAAGCAGACACAATAGCAGTATTCAAGAAGTACCTGGACGAG
This sequence comes from Chiloscyllium plagiosum, assembly GCF_037043375.1. Classification (NCBI taxonomy): domain Eukaryota; kingdom Metazoa; phylum Chordata; class Chondrichthyes; order Orectolobiformes; family Hemiscylliidae; genus Chiloscyllium; species Chiloscyllium plagiosum. The sequence goes on from NW_028270150.1 coordinate 16,117,517, forward strand.
GAAAGGGAATAGTGAGATTAGGATCCTGTAAGTGTTAGTGTGGAAGGGGAAAATGTGTTGCTGCAGGATTGGAGGGCTGAAAGGCCTGTTCCTGTGTTGTATTATTCTTTATTAAAATTGTACCGATGTAGTGAATCCTTGAGGCTAACACCAGCCAGTGCAGGAATTAAACCCAGAAGTTGGGCTGGGTTGCAAACTGGGCACCCAGACTCCAATGAAATTATATCTTTTCTTAAATAAGGTAATCAAAACTGCTTATAGTATTCCAATACACCAGCACCTTGTACGTTTGCAGTGGGACTTCCCTAATCTTGTACTCCAACCACCACAAAGTAAAGGCCAACATTCCATTGGCCTTCCTGATTCCCTGCTGCTCCTGTGTACTAGTTTTCTGGGTTTCCTGTACAGATACCCCAAAGCCCTTTCATGTTACAGATTTCTGCAACTTTTCTCCCCTTCTCTTTTTTTCTCCCTTCCCAAATGAGCAGCTTCATATTTTCTCACATTACACCACATTTGCCAACTTTTTGACCACTTAGTTAACATCTAAATATCTTTCTTTAAACTGTTTTCATTCGCCTCACAAGTTGCCTTTCCACCTATTTTTGTGATGTTTGCAAATTTGGCAACAATACATTGACTTCTTTCCTTCAAGACGCAAATATATTTTGCGAACAGGTGTGGTCCCAGCGTGGATCTCTGTGGAATTGAGCGCACCACCTGGAAAATGAATCCTTTCTCCCCACTCACTGCTTCCTGCCCATTAATCAATTCTCCATCCATGCCAAATTCCTAGCTCTAATACTATAGGCTCTTATCATCTGATTTAGCGTTTTGTGAATTGTCAATTGTCTCCTGGAAGTTGAAGCACAACATATCTATTGGCTTCTCTCTGTCCACTCTGGTTAAGACTTTTTTTTTAAAAATTGGTCTGGCACAATTTCCCTTACCCAAAACCATGCTTCTTCTGCTTGATTAGGTTTTGATTTACCGAACATGCTTTTATTGATTCTTTTATAGGTGCTTCCAACATTTATCCAATGATAGTGTTTTGGATAATTAGCCTATAGTTATTGGTATAAGCAGATAGTAATTGACCTATAGTTATGATTCAGAGATGCCGGTGTTGGACCGGGGTGTACAAAGTTAAAAATCACACAACACCAGGTTATAGTCCAACAGGTTTAATTGGAAGCACACTAGCTTTCGGAGCGACGCTCCTTCATCAGGACCTATAGTTACCTATAGTTACCTATAGTAACCTATAGTTACAGCCTTTTGCCTCCCTCTCTTTTTGAGCAGAGGTCTCACATTAGCAATTTTCCAATCTTCTGGTACTTTTCTCAGAATCCAATGATTTGTGGAAAATTATAACTAATAGATCCATTATCTCTATAGTGTTATCAACTGGACCCAAACCCCCTCAAAATATATTAAGAAGATAGCCTGAACTCTACATTTTTCTTATTTTAAAGGTAAGTGTAATACATTGTGTTCTAAATGTATTTTGATTGGTGAAACTACTAGGCTTGAAAACTTTATTCACACACTATGGTTAAAATGGAGACAAAATAAAAATAAAACAATTGGCTTAATTGTAACTTTATCGAAATGCTTAACAAAAGACTATATACATGAACTACAATGAATTAGCTGTTCTATATAGTCATATCCCATAACCACACCCCTAGTAAAGGCAAATTCAGCAAAATATATTGTCTCACATGCAATACCAGCAGCAGGAAGAGAACCCCAACTTTTAGCTGTAACAGAGAGATGAATAAAAGGTTCCATATCCAGCTTCAAGACCCCAGCAACTACTGAAAGCTAAAACTAAACATCCTGGTTCTGTGGGTGCTAGACCTCACCCATTCAGGCTGTTTCTATTGTACCAACTTTAAACAAAAATCCAAGGCCTCTCAAGCTGTTTGCTTTATTGACTTTGGAGCACCCTGCTTGATACGGCTGTCTCAACTTTCTTCATTAAAAAAAAGGACAAAATACAGTTCTTAAAGCCATAATATTGTTACAATAGCTACCGCTTTTAAGATTCTTAGATGCAAGTCATTAGGACCAGGGGAGTTATCTACCCATATCCCCATGGGTTTGTCTAATATTACATCTCTAGCAATGGTGATGGTACTTAATTCCTGTCCCATATTCTTCATTATTAATAGGGCATTCAAAACATCTTCCATCATAAAGATTGACATAAAATAACACATGAAAGAACTGCGGAAGTTGGCAATCTAAAACAAAAACAGAAATTGCTAGAGAAGCTCAGCAGGTCTGGCAGCATCCCTGGAGAGAAATCAGAGATAATGTTTCAGATCCAGTGACCCTTTCTCAGAACTGAGGGTAGCTAGGAAAATGCAGAAGAACATAAAACCAGCATAAAAACCAACATTGTCCTAGTTTAGCAATGCTGTCACTTTAAGAGGTTATTTTGTCGCAGTTAACTAACAATTTTGTCAAATGCAATTTTTCTTTCATGAAACCACGTTGACACTGCTTGATTGGATTGTGACTTTTTGCATTCAGACTTCTACCTCTTTAATAATCAATTCTGTCATTTTTCAATGTCAAATATCAGACTAACGAGCCAATGGTTTCCTTCTTTGTGATGCCCTTTTGCCTTGAATAGTGAAGTTAAATTTGACCCAGTGAGATGTCCCAGAATATAGGGATTTTGGAACATTATAGACAATGCATCCGCTGACACTAGATCCACTTCCTTTAATACTATACGATGCATTCTATTAGTTTTTCCTTTTTTTTTGGCTTGTATTTATGTGTTTGTGTTCAAGCTAAGCAAATTAGATGTTTCTAGCATGTTTATCTCAACATGACAGTCAATAAGAGGTTAGAACTCAGTAAGATGGAAACTGATAGCTTTACAGCAATAGCACAACATCCCTCTCCCCACGCCCCCTGACCTTTTTACAAAGAAAATAAACCCCAAACAGACATATATCATTTTGTATAATCATGTATTGTAAATTCAGCAATTGAGAAGGCAGTAATATAGTGGCAATGTTACTAGACTAGTAACTCCAAAACTCCAAGTTAATGCTCTGGAGACAGGGGTTGAAAGCCCACCATAGAAAATGGTGAAATTTGAATTCAAATAAAAATCTGGAATCTAAAAATTATCTACTCTAATCGTGAACATGCAACTACTGTCAATTGCCATATAACAAAAAATAAATCTTGTGCCCTTTGGGGAAAGAATTCCACCAACCTTACCTGGTCCAGCCAATGTGTGACTCTAGACCCACTACAATGCAATTGACCCTTAGCTGCCCTCTGGGAAATTAGGGAAGAGCAGTAACTGCTGGCCTTGCTGGCAACACTTACATCCTGTGAACAAATAAGAACTAAAACAGACATGTCAAAAATAGTTAACAAAAGAATTACTTCAGGTTTTGGCATAATATTTTGAAGGTTTGATGATTTCCTCTGATATGGTGATTGTATACCCATCTGAAGAGAGACATGTTGTTCTTGATTGCTTTTGCTGACAATGTGGTTCTCTTACTGCTGCTTGCTGTTATTTAGCATCAGTGCATAATCATTGTCAATGGAGCTTTCATCCTTGCTGTCTGTATGAATGATTGGGTGTCATACATTGGAGAGAACTGGCTTCCGTTCCTTTGCAATGCAACACTATGATTAATAATGCCTTCATACAAACTGAGCTGCACCTTAGAAACCTTTACTGACATCCAGGTATTTATGACTGGATTTCTGACTCACTGTCTACATCTGGTGCATAGTTCAGTTAGTTCTCCACCTGCTCACTAATGGTGTATCCATCTCATTCTCTTCCGTCTATGAAGAGGAAAGCCCTGTGGGTCTTTCATTCTTCTCACCATGGTTTGAATCTCATGAATGGTTACAATGCTGAGCTCAGTGTATACTGCTAGTCCTGCCACTGTTGGACCACTGGTGTACAACAGGAAGACGATTCCAGGAATTCAAGCTAAGCTTGTCTATTGGCATTGCATTATGATTGTGTCACAGCACAGAATTAATGATCTGTTGTATGCTGTAAAATGGTCATCTGCAAGGTTTAGGTCATGTTGTATCCTTCTTTACTGCACTCTTTTTCAATGGATATGCATTTGTTGAGTGAGATGAGCTCCTTATTGTTTCCCAATACTTTCTATACTGCCTTCCATTTTAAACTATTTTCCCATGACCACTTTTGCATACACTGTCTCCAAATTCTTCACTTTGCTTTAAAACACCGGTTTCAGACCCAAACTCCTCTCTCTCAAACTGTACGTGAAATTCCATTATTTTAAGTTTACTCTTATCAAGAGAATATTTCACCATGTTCAATCATTAATTCTGTCTCATTTCAAATTAACAGGTCCTAAATAGCCAGATCCTGGTTGGTGCCAGAACATATTTTTCCAATAATTTAATTCAAATAAACTCGATAAACTCATCCTTCAACCCATTTTTGTCAAATGAACATTAAAATCTCCCTCAGTCACTGGAATTTCTTTCTTGCAACATCCCCTTATTTCTTTATTTTTAATCTGTCCTGAACTGCATCTAATGTAAGCGAGCCAATATAGCATTCCCAATGATGATGGCCTTTCTTTGGCATTTCAAATCTCTACTCAATCTGATTCTATATATTGATGATTTTAAACAAGATTTTGTTTCTATTCACACCTGGGATGCAGGCACCATCGGTAGAAGACTGTTTCATATAGTTCACGTATAGTATAACATTTTTTTGTTTGTTTCTTTCCTTTTGTGTACAATAAACTTTGATGTTCTTTTGTCATTGCTATTGCCAACGGTAGCCTCTCGTGGCTATGTTTAGTGATTGACCATCATGAGAACCAAATTGACAAAACAAAACTTTTGGTTGATCAAGCCAGTTCTCACTGTGACATCTGACTTGTTCGTTTTTAACATCAGCTGGGATCATAACAAAGGTGTTGCTGTTTTTCTCATTTGTAGATTCATAGAGTCATAGAGATGTACAGCACGGAAACAGACCCTTCGATCCAACTTGTCCATGCTGACCAGATATCCCAACCCAATCTATTCCCACCTGCCAGTACCCGGCCCATATCCTCCAAACCCTTCCTATTCATATACCCATCCAAATGCCTCTTAAATGTTGCAACTGTACCATCCTCCACCACTTCATCTGGCGGCTCATTCCATACACATACCACTCTCTATGTGAAAAAGTTGCCCCTTAGGTCTCTTTTATATCTTTCCCTTCTCACCCTAAACCTATGTCCTCTAGTTCTAGACTCTATGACCCAGGGAAAAGATTTTGTCTATTTATCCTATCCATGCCCCTCATAATTTTGTAAGCCTCTATAAGGTCACCCCTCAGCCTCCGCCGCTTCAGGAAAAACAGCCCCAGCCTGATCAGCCTCTCCCTGTAGCTCAGATCCTCCAATCCTGGTAACATCCTTGTAAATCTTTTCTGAACCCTTTCAAGTTTCAAAACATCTTTCCGATAGGAAGGAGACCAGAATTGCATGCAATATTCTCAACAGTTGCCTAACCAATGTCCTGTCCAGCCGCAACATGACCTCCCAACTCCTGTACTCAATACTCTGACCAATAAAAGAAAGCATATAAAACTCCTACTTTACTATCCTATCTACCTGTGACTCCACTTTCAAAGAGCTATGAACCTGCACTCCAAGGTCTCTTTGCTTAGCAACACTCCCTGAGACCTTGTATAAGTGTATAAGTCCTGCTAAGCTTTGCTTTCCCAAGTTGTAGCTAGCGTATACTGCACTGCAGTACAGGGGACCCTTATTTAGAAACGTCTGACCTACCACTGCTCCTAGTCATGAACGCAATTCAAAGAATGTTTGTAATTTTAAACATGTAAACATTTCCTGGACTTACGAATAGGTGTTTTACATTGCCCAGCATTGCCTTCTGACTTGCATACAAATCAACTTGCAAACAGACTCCAGAATGGAACCTGTTCACAACCCAGCGACTGCCTGTACGTTGATAGTGAAGGACACGCTTGCTGTGTATGCCTTTACTGCAATCAAAAGCACAACGCAAAAATAACTTCATGATGAACTGTAAATTGTTGTGACAATGCTGAAGAACTGTCAAAAGGAACCATTGCCTTGAGAAATAACGGAAAAGTAACAAGGTAAAAGTTATATAACATGGTACAACCTAAAGGCTACAAAACATCATAATAAGAATATGTAAGGAATTGAAAAGCCACTGAAAAGCAATTAGAGAATAATTATTAGCTGGGGAGAATTTGTGCCTATGCATTAGGAGCAGGAGAAGGCCATTCAGCCCCTAAAGCCTGTTCTGCGAATAAGGTTGAGTATAGTTGCAACTCTACATTCCTTCTACCCTTATGAGCTTTGATTCCCTTGTCTAATAAAGCCTTAAAAATATTCAATGACCCTGCTTCCACTGTGCCCTGGGAAAGAACATTCCAAAGGCTCATGACCATCTGAGGTAAATACATTCTTTTTATCTCAGTAGTACATGCAGGAAACCTTATTTTCAAATGGCGTCTCCCGTTCACATCTCTCTCACATCCTGTATCCATCCTGGTAATTCCCCTCAGGCAATGAATGATCAAAAGGTGGACTATCATTCACAGTAAATTGGATTCAAATAAATTAGAATTTGAAAATAATCATTGCTGTCATCAGCTATGGGGGAATGAATCATGCTAATTAAATATCTCTTTTAGAGAACTGGGACACCATAGATGGGTGAAATAGTC